>NC_138110.1:28295000-28895000 GCF_964146895.1 Miniopterus schreibersii
ATGATAGATAGATAGATGATAGATAGATAGATAGATAGATGATAGATACATAGATACATAGATAGATAGATGATGATAGATAGATAGATGATAGATAGATAGATAGATAGATGATAGATAGATAGATAGATGATAGATAGATAGATAGATAGATAGATAGATGATATAGATGATAGATAGATAGATGATATAGATGATGATAGATAGATAGATAGATAGATAGATAGATAGATAGATAGATAGATGATAGATAGATAGATGATAGATAGTTAGATAGATAGATGATAGATGATAGATAGATGATAGATAGATAGATGATATAGATGATAGATAGATAGATGATAGATGATAGATAGATAGATGATAGAAGATAGATAGATAGATAGATAGATAGATAGATAGATAGATAGATAGATAGATAGATAGATGATAGATGATAGATAGATGATAGATAGACAGATGATAGATAGATAATAGATGGATGATAGATAATGTAGACATATTCCAAGGGTTTTAATTGTTTTTGGCTATCTGCCTCATTACTATATATAAACTTTGAAGCTATCCTGTTCTATGTCCAAGCTGAATCTTAGCATCACTGCCAAAACACGTCATAACCAGGAATTCCTAATAGACAGAGAAACCCAGATGGCTATGATGATTGTATATTTGTCACTCTGTTTTCACCGTTTCCTCATATCTCTCTGACAACACTTCGGGGAAATCAAAAATAGTTTCTCTTTAAGAGAAAAATTGAAGTTATCTAACTGTTTAAGAAATGAGGGTGTGTTTTACCACCTGGAGACTGAGAGAGCTCTTTCAATGCTATTGGCAGACTACCACCAACATTTTGTGTGACTTATTAAGTAATTTTTCATTGAATTTTTAATTTCCTACCCATAAGGGGAGATAACTAAAAATCATTCAGTCTTCACTTTTCAATCCTGTGAATCCTAATTATTAAGATAAAGTCTTAATATTTATCACACATTCAAACCCTCTTAGGAGAGATACTCCACTGCTGAAAAAGCCATGTGAGAAAACATAAGTTTAGTGGGAACCTTCAGATCAACCAATGTAAATGGGTAATAATACTGCTAATAATATGTTAGCTACTGATCTGATGATGGGATCCCAGGACAAGGATTTCAGACTCTGCCTCTAGGTCAGTGTTGCATCAGGTGTTTCTAAATCCTGTAGAAACAAGTTATGGTGCAAAATGCGTTGAGAACATGATATCCCAAATGTTCCGATGAAAGGCCTCACCCCACATGTTATCACAATGGATGTAATTTCAGATAGAATTCTAGACTCAAAATTTTATTTGGGTGTAGGTATCCTTCAACTAGATTTTTTCTATCTCAGCAATATGCACTAACATATATCAGTAAGCAACAATTTCAAATGATTTATATTGTAAAACTAACTTCATCTTGGAAATAACCATTTTGAGAGGCTAATAGAGTGATAACTGGTACCAAGTGGAGGTCAGACTCCCTATAGATCATAAATAAATTTAGAACCTCAGACACTCATTTCTCCCATTAAAGAAAATGTAATCCATACAGAAACTGTCATACTGTCTTCCAGGCTTATTTGTCTTTTTGCCCTTGTTCCTGGACTGTTTTGACTATTGAACATGTCAGTTTTTATTACTATTCTGAGGCCTCTCCAGTGAGTGCCATTTGGAATTTTGTTGTAGTTTGGGAAGAAGCCCATAAAGCCCATAAAGTACCATCTGACAACCGCCCCCCCTACCACCACTCCAGAGCAAGTGAGGAGGAGCAGGCTAGACCCTTTGCAGTCTCTTCTAATAAAACAGACACTGTTGTGTCAGTTCAAAGCTCAGCCATGGAGCTGAGTGCAATTTCTGCACTTCTCAGAATACCAGGCAGAAGCAAACTCAAAGTTTGCATATCTGACTCTCAGACTGATAATGGGTAGAGGGAGACAAGAGATGGGAATGAATGTCTATAGTCTGTAGGTTCAAGCTTACAATCAATTAATTTCTAGCCAATTTAGTCCAGCTAGAAATTAAATCTCCTGAACTCCATGTGAGCACATTTTTGTATTTGTCCAGTGTTCAATATGCTATCTATATGTCAGCCTTATTAATCTCACCAAATCTAAGTTTTCTCATTTGAAAAAGTCCAAAATAATACCTATCTCATTGGGCAATTGTGATATACATACATATGAGATCCACAGAAAAATTAAATGAGATGCCTACATTCACACATATTACCGATCTAATATAATCTGGAATTAAATAAAAATAAAGTCTTAATTTTCTCATTTAAAAAATTTGTTTAGCTCTTACGAGTTTTAAAACACACACACAGCCCGGCCGGGCATGGCTCAGGGGTTAATCATCGACCTAGGGTCCAGGCAATCGGGGTTCTATTCCCTGTCAGGGCACATGCCCGGGTTGCGGGCTGCGGCCGATCAATGACTCTCTCATCATTGATGTTTCTGTCTCTCTCTCTCCTTCTCCTTTCCTCTCTCTGAAATCAATAAAGATATATTTAAAAATGAAAAATAAAAAATAAATAAAAATAAAACACACATGCATAAACACAAATCCATACACACCATGTTGAGTGCCTGGCTTATAATATGTGCTGAATAAATAGCAGTAATGACATTAATAATCATCATTGCATAGTAAAAGTATTGAAAAGCCCAATGATTGGGATAAGAAAAAGCAATCAGATAGGAAGTAAGAAGGAGAAAATGACCATGTAGAAAAAGAAAGAAAAGAGGCTTTGCAAGTATTCTTGTAAAGAGGAGGGGAGGGAGGAAAGGTCAGTATTCTTGTAAAGAGGAGGGGAGGGAAGAAAGGTCACCATGTGGAGAAAGGTCACCATGTGTGGGCATCTCTAGCCCAGAGAGGAATTGTTTCATGGGAAGGTTTGTGGGAAACAATGACACCAGAGATGAAAGCAGAGGCCTGGCAAGATATCATATCGTGGGGACCCTAATTATTAATTCTATTGGATATACCAAGGGACATATTTGCTGTAATTCTAAATCCAGGACGCAAGAAATTTGATATGAGCATTAGATGAGAAGATAAATTGAATTTATTATAGAGACAGTGTCAGAAGTAAAAAGGACCAATACCGTTCAGAGAACTTTGTGATGATTCCACTGAACAGGCCACGGCTAAAGACCCTGTTCACTCACCTGAGGATAAAGCAGTGCCTGTGGGCACTTTTTATTTAAGAACTAAGATGAGTTATAGCTGCACAGAGAACATCTAAAGATCAGCTACTGATGGAGCCCAGGAAATCATTTAAGTGAAAGGTATAATCAGGTAAAAGGTTTTAGGTCCAGAGAATAAGTACCATTTGTAAAGAGGACTTTGAATAGCTTCTGGGGACAAAGGGACACATCTATCCAAAATGCGCAAGAAAATGAAATAATAAAAGTGGACCAAAAACAAGAGACAGACTCCAGGATTCTTGAGGGGAAAATAAAAAGCCATGGAGTGGGTGGCATCTGGTCAAATGAATGCAGGAATATTTCTCAAAGTCTTGTTAACACTCATTTGTTCCTTCCTTTAATGGGCAGCATTAAGCATCAAGTTGGTGCTGGGTTCTGTGATAGTTTCTAGAATTGCAAACTCTCCCCCTAAATAAGAAATAAATATATAGGATCGTTCCTGAATTTAAGGACCTCACAGTTCAGTAACGACAGGCTACGACAAACGGCTGGCGAGAGATTCAGAAAATAGGAGGGAGGCTAGCGAGGCTGACTTGCAGGCTGCGACGTGAAAGAGGGGAGGAAAGACAGGGGGTAGAAACGAACAATGGAAGACCCTGCAGGGGGCAGTGGAGAGAGAGGACCCTCCTTTTCTCCCAAATAGGTAGTTGGTCTGAATTTTAAACATGAGGAAAAAGGGAAAGCATTCATAGTGGGTACACGGGAAATAAAAGCAATTATGCTAAACTAGATGGGACCAGGAACTCGAAAGAGGCAGAGGAGAGAAATGGGTGACCGCACAGCAGACAGCACACGTCACAGAAGAGGCCGCGACACGGGATTTAAGGTGGTTCATTTACAGAATATGATTATCAATTAATCAATTAATTGATTAAGGCGAGTGGACCAGGACAGCTGATACCTGCAACAGACGAAGAGTGCTAAGGCGCCTTCGCTTGGAAGTAGCAGAATGTTAGGGGCAACGTGTTACCCGGCACAGACACAATTATCTCATGCACACAAAGTCTGGAACAGGCGACCTCTGGGGCGATGAGCAAGATAACTTCATGGTGAGAATATAAACAACAGAGTCAGCCTGTCCGCTTTCACACTCTAGCTGCGCCACTGACTAGCTGTGTGACCGCAGCCAAGCTACTTAAGCCCTTGTTTTTACTTTCCTCAGATGTAAAGTGTGGAAAATAGTTCTTAAAAACGTTCAGATTGGATTTGGGGTGGTGAGCACACAATGCAGTACACAGAGATCATGTATCACTTGAAACTTATATAATCTTATTAGCCAATGTCACCTCGATAACTTTAATAAAATAAAACACTTAAGATTATACACAGAATTAGATATGTGTAGAGTAAAAATGCTTGGCATTTAGCAAACCCTCCAAAAATGCCAGCCATTAGTATTGACATCATAAGTTATTGGTTCTGAGGTATAACAATGCCAATAAGGATGGAGTCTTTCACTATCATTTATCCTGCTGGTCTGGAGTATTGACAAAATTTCCCTGTGGCCATGGGAGCATTCATGTTCCAAGAATCATTTTTTCACAAGATCCAAAATCAGGAGAAGAGGGTTGTTAGAGAAGATGGGCTTGGCCAGAAACTTCTCTGATGATTCTCTCATTTCTCTTTTGGCTAGAAATGACTTGTGAAGCCCCCTTAGTTGTAAGGGAGATTCGGACAGCAAACACTTGGCATTTTCAGTACCATTTTGGAAGACAAACTCTGTCTTTAAGGAGGAAAAAAGAAGAGAACGGTTTTTGAATTGAGAAGCAACAATGTCTGTACTATTTTACAATATAGAATAAAACCTATGGTATTTTACAATAGCTATTATTAATTTTTAAGAATTTGACAAGATGTTTAGGCCAGGTCCACATGGCTCAGCTGGTTAGAGTGTGATTCCATGCACCAAAGGGTCATGGGTTTCATTGCCCACGAGGACACATGCCCGGGTTTCGGGTTTGATCCCCGTGGGGGTGCATAAACGAGGCAACCCATCGATGTTTCTTTCTCACATTGCTGTTTCTCTCTTTCCTTTTCCCTTCCCTCTCTCTAAAAAAATCAATTAAAAACACCACCAGCAACATGTCCTCAGGTAAGTATTAGAAAAAAAAAAAGACAAGATGTTTAAATAAATTTCTGTTGAATTTGGAAAAAAATTGCAAAGGTAAGGGATTAAAACAGGTTTTACCAAATAAAGTAAATATTCCAACCTACAGAAATATTACATGAAGAGCACAGATAAGACATAGGTGAGGGGGAAAAACAGAAAACAATGAAGAAAATTTGTGTAGACAGGGTCAAGATTAAAAATAAAAAAAGAGAAGAATGAGCGAAGCCGCTACCTGTGAAAAGCTTAGAGAATGCAATCATAATACAACAAAGGATGGCTGGATTTGACATAAACAATTGTCCAGTTAAAATATTGCTGAAATTATTTTATTTATAGTAGAGTGAAAAAAGCTAAAAGGAAAGGATAAAATTAAGAATTCATATGAGAAAACCTATATGAAAAAATTTTAAATGACCATAAAAATCAAATAGTATGCTGTTGATGAAGAAGACCAAGTGTTGCTGATTTGATAACATTGTAAAAATCTTTGAAAGAACATAGAGAAAGATTTTGAATGCTTCTTTGCAGTTGCATGTGGGGGGGCGGGGTGGAAATGGAATGACTAGGACATTGAAATAAATAGGTTAACAATTATATTTTAGAGCAGAGAATGTGTTAGAGATTGGAGACCACAAATATTAATAAAAATTCTGGATATGCTAAGAAAGCCCAGTGGTAAGTCAAAAAGAGGTGGGCATTTTTGTATTGGTCTCAATATAAATCATGGAAGACAATAACAGAGGTAAGTGATGTGGGTATTTTTTTGTAAAAGACAGTTTTTATTTGGATAGAAAATTTTCTCATTAAAACCATGTAATTATATGGTGTATCAGGTAAGCTGGTGTAAAGTGTTTCATGCCATGATCAGTCGTTGACTGGGAAAGAGATTAAGTCACAAGAGGAATGAGCTAGAGATGGCCATGGTGTGTTACTTAAAACATATTTATTCAGATTTATTATTGTAAAGTCCTCTGCAAGGCACAGAGCTAGAGGATCAAAAGATAAATAAGCTCCGAGGCTCAAAGCAGGCTTACTGCCTGAGAGACAGACAGGTTTATCCCCAAATAACACCAGATGTGAGCTCAGGGGGGAGGGGAGTGCCTCAGGATCTAAGCACAAATTTTCAAAACTCTTCATTTCACATTGGCACATTTATTTTATGGTGTTGCAGGCCCTTTTTATACCCCCTACCTACGAGTGTCCTGATCACCATTAGAAAATGGTCCCTGCATCAGTTCAGGACAGCAGACATGATATGTAAAAATAAAACCTTTATGCGAACCTGAACATTTCATGGCAACTTTTACTTTATGTGTGGTCTGTAGACTCTCTGAGGAGAAAAAAAAAATACTACATTTGAGAAAACTGCAGTGAAAATTTTAAAAAAGGAAGAATGTGGTATGAGCCAGAATCAGGCATAAGGCTTTAGAACAGTGACAGGTGCAGCTTTATTTCTCAACTTTGGCACTATTGACATTTTGAACCAGATAACTCTGTCGTGGGGGTGTCCCGTTCTTTACATATTAGATTCCAGTGGCACCCTTGTTCCCCTGTTGTGACAAAATTTCTTCCAGTTGAGAATGACTGGGGTAGAGGAAAAGAAACTACCATGTAACAACAGCAGAGTGATAGAGGAAGGAAAAAGAAGGGGGTGGGAGAGGACACCACAATAGCAAAATTAATAGAAAAGAGGGGAAAGAAGAGAAAAGGAAGATGGATAGGAAGAAGAAAGAGGGGAAAGAAAGAGAGGAGGGAATCCATAGGACAGTGGTCTTTCAGAGCACATGTATGACTGAAGGCGAAATATAGAACGTGTGACAAATGAAAACCCCTGGGATATATTTTTTAAATATAAAATTCTAAAGAATAATTGAGAAATGAAACTTTGTGAATAAAGCATAAAATACATAAATATTATATAATATCGTGTGTGGTAAGAATAGAATTTAGCTTTTTTAAAAAAAATTATATGATGACTCCACCGTTAGGTTTAGTGCAGTTCATACAGAGACACTGTTCTGCGTATGGTCCTATGAAACACTGGGGTACGTGTAGAAAACCTCATAGAGACCACCTACAGAAGAAAAACAAGTCATACGATTCAGATATTTAATATTTTGCGTTTTAAAAAGAGGACAGTGTCTAAGATTCCCTTTGTCATTGATAGAAGGGATATGTTTCCCCCAGGAGGAAACTTATTTAAAAATGTAACATTCTTTAAGGGTTGAAGGAAGCAGAAAAAATTGAACAAACCAGAGATACCATACCTAACCAAAGGAAGTTCCATGTCAGGAAAGAGTGTGCTTGACCATTAAAGATTTTTTTTTAGTTTTTTTTTTAATTTTAGAGTCAGGAAGGGAGAGGGAGAAAGAGAGCAAAACATCAATTGGCTGCCCCCTGCGTGCTCCTTACCAGGAATGGGGCCTGCAGGCCTGGCCTGGAATCAAACCAGCAGCCTTTCAGAGCTTGGGGCAAGGCCCAAGCAACGGAGATGCATCGGCTCGCCCATTGGAAGCGAAATCCGTATTTAGTCTCTGAATGACCCTGCCTTAAAAAACATATGCCTAAAATCAACTACCTAAGAAGTTATATATATGAAAAAGAAAAAGAAAAAAAAAAAGAAAAAAAGAAAAAGAAGGTGGTCAAGTTACTAGTAGGAAGAAAAGATTTCTATTTCTCACTAAACCAGAGGAAGGAGAAGCATGATCTTGGGGACAGGTTGTCTGAGGATCACTGATGTGTATCTATGAGTAAGAGTCAGGAAGGAGCCAGAATGGAGAACTGTTACTGCAAAACCACAGGTGAGGGAGGTAAGGGGAAGCGATGATTTCAATAGTATTGGCTTATAAGACATTGATATGCAATGCCTGTGGAAGTTTTGTTGTTTTTGTTTGATGAGGGAATTGTAAATATGAATAATATGTAAATATACTTTATGACAAAAATAAACAGGATAAAATGGGAGAAAGGAGGTGGAAGTGTGCTGAATAAGTTAAATACATGATTTAAAAAAAAGAAAAGATGTGCCATGATCTGAAACCATAAACTCTCTCCTTTGAATTACTGAAACATTCATTTTCACACCTGTGAGACATATATGACACATGTATGTGTCCCAAAAGGCAGATAGGGACAAAAAGAATAAGGCTTAGAGAAGTCTAGTGACCCTCTCTCTCCACAGGGCCACGCAGGAGGCACAAAATAAGTGAGATATGTGAAACCATTTCTTTATCCATAAATCCCTGCACACATATAAAGAAGTTTTGTGATTATCAGTGATGTAACTAACAAGAATATTAATTTCACTATCCTCCACAAAGCAGGTGGAATGCCTCCCGGAGCTCACATGTTGGTTTCTTGACACTTGTCTTGACTTGGTCTGAGAGCAGTTCTCCAAGCAAAAACACTGGCAGAAACAGTTTTTCAGGGCACCTAGATTGTAAGCGCCCAGGGAATAGAAATCATAAATTTTACTTCAGCAGCACTACTGCAGCCTGCCACTACGCTACGCCATCAGTGGTACTGAATAAAAAGATTGAACTGAAATAAGTGGAATTAAACAGATGAGAAACAAATACACACAGTGAAAATTGAAACTGTGTGTTGAGTCACAAGAATTATCAGTTTGCATTGGCAATTTTGTTAAAAATTAGTAAACATAAACTCCCAACATTCTCAACAATGTAGAGGAAGGTAAACAGAAAGTAACTACAGCAAAACAGCCACAGCTAGCCTCCTTTCCTTGTCATTCAAGGCTCCTTACAGTGAAGTTCCAAATTTTTATTTGAATATGATCTATTTCACAACTGGAGTAGCTCCCGTCAACCAAAGTTCATTCTCTCCTCAAACATACTATTGCATGAGTTTTCAGTAATACTGACTCTCTCTTGTAATATCTTTCTGAGTATATCTACACAAATCTAAATGTATTTCTAGGGCAGTCACTAACACCATTATTTTTATCGAGGTTTTTTTTTTTCCTCTTTTTTTTTTTTTTTTTTTTACCCCACTAGTTCTTAGATGTGAATAGCATACAGAGGAACATATTCTTCAAATATTGTTTTCCTCTAGTATTTGCTATGTTTCAGTGTAGCCTTCCAGACTTGATTGTAAAGACTTTGAGGGTACTAGCTGCTTAATAAAAATGTATTGATTGTTGGATTACAAAGTCTAAATAATTTTTTTTTAAAGTACAATTAATCATAGCACTTTGTTCTTCAGATTAAATCTGCCTTCAGTTTTCCAGATAATTCAGTCTCGGGGTGTGTATTTTTGGAATAATAGAGTGAACTAGGGATCTTGAAACAGGGAGCAAAAAAATGTAAGACCAGTAGAGTTATATTTAAATCCTCCAGTATTGGTGAACATGGGTTAGATATCTTTGTGGTTGATATAAAACCAATTCTATCTAACTATCATCTATCTATATTATCTATCATCTATCTA
The DNA here is from genome assembly GCF_964146895.1 of Miniopterus schreibersii. Lineage (NCBI taxonomy): Eukaryota > Metazoa > Chordata > Mammalia > Chiroptera > Miniopteridae > Miniopterus > Miniopterus schreibersii. The sequence continues at coordinate 28,304,782 of NC_138110.1, forward strand.
TCTATATCTATCTATCTATCTATCTATCTATCTATCTATCTATCATCATCATCATCTATCTATCTATCATCTATCTATCTATCTATCTATCTATCTATCTATCTATCTATCTATCTATCTATCATCTATCTATCTATCTATCTATCTATCATTATCTATCTATCTATCTATCTATCTATCTATCTATCTATCTATCTATCATCATCTATCTATCATCTATCTATCTATCATCTATCTATCTATCTATCTATCTATCTATCTATCTATCTATCTATCTATCTATCTATCATCTATCTATCTATCTATCTATCTATCATCTATCTATCTATCTATCATCTATCTATCTATCTATCTATCTATCTATCTATCTATCTATCATCTATCTATCTATCTATCATCTATCTATCTATCTATCTATATCTATCTATCTATCATCTATCTATCTATCATCATCTATCTATCTATCATCATCTATCTATCATCTATCTATCATTTATCATCTATCTATCATCTATCTATCATCTATCTCTCTATCATCTATCTATCTATCTATCTATCTATCTATCTATCTATCATCTATCTATCATCTATCTATCATCTATCATCTATCATCATCTATCTTATTTTGGAAGTAGTATATAATAATTATACAATGACAACTCAGATTTGAACATCAAAATGTAATCCCAGTCTTGCCAAGTACGTGGGATATCAATGGACTCAACCACAACATTGCATAGTGGGAAAAATCAAAGAAAGCAGTGTTGGTTTATTCAGATCTTCCTGTCTCCTGTGCTGATATACTAGCTTTCTACCAGTTTTCTTTACATTTGTGCTGCATCTGTTGTAAGGCCTAGTGCTAGCCTTAACATTCTGTCTGTCCCCCCTTCTTGGGTATAGGTAAGGAGAAATTTGCCTCTGGACCCAGGAATATAGCATCTTGTTATATTGTCATATTATCATTTGGCCTTACTTCAGATTCAGCATGTTGTGGCCCCAAACTGCACAGAAAGAACTTTTCAACTCACTACCCTCTGCATACTGTTTGGTGCATACTGTTCATGACCAAATTGAAGTTTTATTTGGTGCATTACTGGTAGTTTTGGAGTATGCTTTGGACAGAGCAGAGCATCCCTGGCTGTCTTCAACACACTGGGTAATCGCACCGTTGCTCAGTAGGCTAAATTATTTTAAACCTTTCAAAAAATAGCTTCTCTCCCTTCTGCAGGTTTTCCTATGAACAATTTCCATGAAAACGACTCCTAATTTAAAGAAAACTAAGGCATTCCTCACCACTGACAAGGAAAATGGCTCTTTTTGGCCAAATCATAGAAACGAGCTTCCTTAAGTACATTGCACCTTTAAAAGCTGACATTATTGCTGCGAAGCCTGAATGGTACCTTGTCAGCATGGAATAACCAGACTGGGCCAAGTTGTCATTTCTGACAGGTCAGTGTAATGAGCAAAAGAACGCTGAGTTTGTCTAAAAGTTTTCACTTGAATCAGCAGGGTAGAGCTGTTTGGGGCGATAACAGCTCTACGTGTGTGACTCATTAAATGTGTCACATTATCAAATGTTGTGGCCCACACTATCGCAGCCACCACATTTATGCTTTGTTTCCTCCCCCCAAGTATCCCCCCGAAAGTCTTTATATTTCTAATTTGAAAAGAGTACAGATGGCAGAGCTTTGAGGCATTGGATGGCTGTGTGTGATTAGATGACTGCCAAACGTTCAGTTGCTCCTTTTAAAACACTACACAGAGATAAATACCAATCTAACTCTACGGTAACTTGTCTCTGGGCATCTCCTTTCCCATTTCCCAGGATTTCTCTTTGCCATTGTGAAAATAGAGATAAAGTATAAATAAGGGAAACCAACAAGAATGAGATAATCACACTGACATTGGACGATCCGTCTGAGTTACTAGGTGACGTTCAATGTCCAGGGTCCTCCCTTAACTGTACCGAGAAATCTGCACGCAGATTTGCCATTTGGATGGGAAACACCAATGTAGTGATATGAGATCACCTGGCTCCAGATTTCAAAGCTAGAAAGTCACTTCCACCTTACGAGCCAACTGTGGTGCTCTCTCTTTAATCAGATGCACCAAACAACAGAAAACATTTTTCCTCTGCCTCAGAAAAATTCACTTAATGTTCGTGACTAATTAAATTCTCACTCTAGCCATGATTAATGTAACAAATAATTACAGCTTAGATCTAATATAGATACAACTAATTGTTCTGCCCACAGTGCATCGTGACTAACAATTAAACACAGCTTTTAAAGCAAAAGTTAAGATCTGAGGAATGACCTTCACCTGGCTTTGCTCTCAACCACTGCAGAAAATGCCTATTGCTTCTGTTTTCCTTCCCACTTCCTTGATGGTGACAAAAGGGTTTATTTGTTTATTTGTGTACATTTCTTATTCATTAGGTGTTAGGTAAGTGCTACTGCTTAAAGCTTCTTATCCCAATCTGTGGGATGTCAGAGGTGGTGAGCAGAGCACTGGGAGAGAGAAATAGAGGGAGGTTGTGGTGAGTATATTTTCCCCAAGGACCAAGTACAAAAGTACCCTCCAGATTGTCCATGTGAAAGATAGTGGGGATCTGGCAATACTCACTGCAAGGTCTGTGGGAACCAGATAGGGAACCATCATGTTCTATCTTCAGATTTAGTTACTGACCTTTGGCAGCTCTGACTAGCCTGTGGCCTGGCCCGTGGGTCTGCCTGCTCTGGCACCTCCAAACACCATTCCAGTAGAAAACGTTCTTTATTCTGCAGCCCTGAAGCAGAGGAATGGACTGCTGCTAAACTGAGGCAAGCATGTAGAAGTGGTATCTGGAAATACATTCCCAACCAGAGCAAATGATCACAAAAACTCTTGAGGATATCACAGTGTGAATAAAACAAAATGTTCCCAGTTTCATCAAACACCTGGTGAAATAGAGAATCAATAACTTATCCATCTGCCCCATCTGCCTTGAAAAATAGGAGACACATTGAATTCTACCCAAAAATTTGCTTACACAGTTAGTACATAGAGTCATGTCTCTTATCAACTACTTTTTCTTCTCCCACAAAAATAAAATGCTCCCTCTTGATTGGGGCATAGTTAAGCATATGTTGTCTATATGAACTAAAACTCAACTAGAATGTCCAAGGAATGAGACTTTGGGTTAGTTTATCATTAAAATGTAATTATGCTAAAATCAGAATTTTTTTTCTTTGCTTTCAAATATTTTTTTAAAATATTCAAGACCACTTTCCTGATTTAGTAGAATCTAGTAGACAAACAGAATATTATTTTACTGTTTAAGGAGTTCATGACATTTTAAATAGATTTTGCGGCCAGAAGAGGAATATTTTGTTTGCAGAGCTTACATAATTATTGTGATACAATTCTAAATTCATTCACAACTATGTAATGATAACATATTTATTGAATATCTACCATGTGACCAGATTTGGGCTAGTGATAGTGAGTCAGTCATTCTTACTTTTTCTACCTCCACTGAATAAAGTACATACAATTCTAGAGAACATTTAGTTAAACTAAATTTTAACTCAGGCCATGCAGGCTAAAGTTATAAAACCACACAGCGCAAGGCTAATGCTGCAGACCTCTTTCCTCTGTCACACTCCCCACCCCCCACCCCCAGTGTTCTGTCTACCATATCAAACTTTACAATATCATGTTTTTTTGTTTAGTCAATAATTTTAGGTCTAGTTCCATCCCAAGTTCTAGGAAAATTCTGTTCCCATTAAGGAATAGTTTTGGGGCAACAGACCAAAAGTCAAATCTAAGCAGTGCAACAGATGGTGCTAGTCAGATATAGATGTGATATGTGAGTTCTAGGATCTGGAATTTCCTCGTTCATTCTTTCTGATAAATTCTATGTTTTTGACTCAATAAATGAGTTCCTACTCCAATTGGTTTCCTAGTCTCCCATTTTCTTTAGGATTCAAATCCTGCTTTGCTCTAGTTAATCTTATCATCCTTAAGCTTTGTTGGAAGAGTGTGATATGTGAACCAAATGAACAATACCAGGCTTCCAGAAGGCTGTGAACTCAAGGAGAGCTAATGTGTCTGGCACTCTCTACCATAAGGGGCACAACAGAGTGCTGTGATCTAAGAGAGAATAAAGGGTGTTCACAGTCAATGAGTGGATGGATTAAAAAATGAGTCTTGCAGAAGGGAGTTTTACAGTAGGTATTTCCTCTGGTTCCTATCATGTCAATGGATATTTTCCATGTTAGATTTCCTATGATTCCATTTTTAGAAACTTCATTATAAAGATTCTCAGATTTGAAAGTGTCATTAAGTGGTCATAAAGCCATCACCCAATTTCCAAGGAGGAAACAAATTTAAAAGTAAAGTCAATATTTAATTTTTATAATTCAATCATGTATAAAAAATTTGCAAAGAAATACACACAGTTATGACCATTACCCAAACTTTTTATTTTTTTTTAAATTTTTAAAAAATATATCTTTATTGATTTCACAGAGAGGAAAGAAGAGGGAGAGAGAGAGAGAGAAACATCAGTGATGAGAGAGTCATTGATCGGGCTCACAAACCAGTCATGTGCCCTTGACCATGAATCGAACCCTGATAACCTGGATTCTAGGTTGACACTCAACCGCTGAGGGATGCCCGGCCGGGCCACCCAAACTTTTTAATCTCCAAAGACACCCCTCCATGTTTTATTTCCATATGACCTCACATACCTTATATGTCATCAGCACCTAATCAAAAACTTCTATCTAGCTGGAAAATAGAAAGAACATCCAAATGCATTACTTGGATAACAAAATAATAAAATTCCAGCCAAAACCAAAAGTAACTAAAATGTATCAGTTCTGTGCAACTTCATCATAAGTAAACATATGCTTTCTATTAGATATTTTGAAATATTGAAAGTAGCTTATGGGTAGCGTCCTCCCCCTGTCCATTATGATGGAAGGATCATGAAGGGTCCAGGGGCTCTGGGTTAGGAAGAGAATGCGTAAGTGCATTGCATGGTATGAGTGATTCTTTAATGTCAAGCCATACACCCCCCCCCACACACACACACAGTGGTACCTCGGTTTTCTAACGTCTCCACTGATGAACATTTTGGTTTCCAAAGGCTGTAAACCCGGCAGTAAACGCTTCGGTTTTCGAACATGCCTCGGAAGTCGAACACGCCACACGGCTTCCGCTGAGGGCAAGATCCTGAGGCCCAGCTGTTGGCTGTGGATCCCTTGGTTTTCTAACTTTTCAGAACTCGAACGGTTTCCGGAACAGAGTACATTCGAAAACCGAGGGACCACTGTATCTTCATTTCATTTTGTGAAAGCTCCTTTAGATGACTAAAACTCATGACAAAGAAAAATTAGATTTACTCTAATTTTATAAATAAATGAAGAAATTATCTAATCTTCACTTCATTTGAAGGCAAGATAATAATGTTTGCATCTTGAAATATTTATGAGTTGTATGCTCCTTTCAAGCCAGTTTTCTGGGAGAGTTTAATTTAGCTCCCATTATTTTGTCTTTTCTTTTTAGATCTCAAAATGAATGTCATGCCCATGAAAAGAGCCAGACAGGAAACTCAAGTCCTCTGTTTATCCCAAGTCCTTAAATCACCATGGGACTGGAGGAAAGTCATCTAGAGATGCTTGGCTCTGTCAAAAACATTGGAAGAGAATGGAAATCAGAGTTTCCGATGGCAGAATGGTTGCTCCACTAGCATTTCATAGCATAGGCCTTTGAAGACAGAGACATGGCTATAATCTCAAAATGTAGTTTAAAAAATATTACCCTTACCTACCTTCAAAATCTGTGTTTCTTCCCTGTGCTAAGGCTCTACTTTGTTCAGACACACTGGCTTTATCTTTCAAATGAATCTTGTGTTTTCAGATCTGTTCTTTTATTCAAAAGGCTTTGTCCAGACACCCTCTTCTTTCTTTCCTGCTCTCTCTGAAACCTTCCAGACTTTGAAGCTTAGCTCAGTGTTTTTGAGCTCTGCAACACCTTCCTCAACCATGTCCATTCATACTCTTAAGAGTGCCATGGCGTCCACCAGGAGTGTCCACCCAACACTGTACATGAGAATCACCAGAGAATACCCAATGAATAATATTACCTAAGACCAATCCAGTCCAAATATCTTGGGCTGGGATATCAGTTTCAATATGCTTTAAATGAGCCACAAGCAAATATGATGTCTGAGGTTGATACTAAATGTTTGCACCCACCTATAAGTTGAGATCATTGTAATATTATATGCATATATATTTATAGTGCACACACATGCATACACGTACTCATATATATGTGTATGTACATAAATATATATACAACAACTGAATCTCAATTCCTACCTTAAATACACATACAGGGTGTCCCAAAAAATGTATATGCACTTTAGTAGCCAATTCTATTACATTTTGAAAATGAAACCTATTTTAATAAATACTGCCTTTATAATTATTCAAAGTGTGTATACATTTATATATATATATAAACTTTTTCCTTGAAAATGAACCCATTTTTTAAGCAGATCTTAGTAGGGATGCCCTACATAACCTAGGGCAGAGAAGATCTCATTGAGGCAAAATGATATAAAAAACCCGAGTCTCACTGACCTGCCCCCTTTCCTTTCCTCTTTTATTTTTCCTCTCTACCTCCTTTCTTCTCCAACATCCCCTGATGCACCAAGTCCCTCTATTTCTACCCAAGGGTACCAAAGAATAAAGTTTTAAATTCAATAACCTATAAAATGGTTTCCAATTTTGAAAGCCTGTGATTTACTTACGTATCTATATTATGATTACCATAACGTAAAAGCTGGCCAATCAAACAAAGGAGAAACCTTGTGCTCACTCTTCTTCCACCAAAGCCTTAGCAGTTATTATATTGTATCCACTTTGTAATCTCATCTGGGAGACTCTAAGCCCTTGAGGGCAAATATAAGATTTTATTATACACATTTCTTTCAAAAGCCAGCACATTCTTTAACTAGGCACTAAGTAACTCTGATTCAAATGTTGACTACAACAATCTTGAGAAATAAATGAAAACTCATTTACAATTGTGATTAACTGATTAACTGTGCCATTATTTGCTTAATGTTTGTTTCTCAATCTAGACCAGTGGTTCTTAACCTTGGTTGCATATTGGAAACACCGTAGAGAGTTATAAAAAAAACTATTAACTGAGACTTTATTTGTCCTCAGGTTTTATCCTACAACAACTGAATCTCAATTCCCACTTTAAAAAGATCCCCAGAAAATTGTTATGCACATCAAAGATGAAGACAAGCTGGACTCTAGAGTGACTAATATTTCTCAAACTTAAGGTTACATCAGCATCATCTTGAGGTCTTGTTAAAACACTAACGTGCTTGGTTTTTTTTCCCTAAGTGCTTCAGATTCAGCCCTTCTGAAGGGATGGGGCCTGAGACTGGATTTCTAGCAAGTTCCCAGGTTATGTTAATGTAACTGGTCCCAGAACAACATTTAAAAACCACTGGTCTAGACCACTTATTTCCAAGCTTGATTACACACTGGAATACGGTGGGAATAAAAAGAAAAAAGATACTGATCTCTGTATCCCAAATCTAGAGGTTCTGGTTTAATTGCCTTGGGTACAGCCTATAATTGGCATTTTCAAAAGCTCCCCAGGTCATTTTAATATGCAGCAAATTTAACAGCCATTGATCTAACCAGGGGTCAGCACATTTAAAGGAATAACTTATTGAGGTGAAATTCACATAACACAAAACTAACCATTTTAAATGGACTGGCGGGTGGTATTTAATACATTCACAACGCTGTGCAACTGACACCACTACCTAGTCCCAAAACATTTTTAATATTCCAAAATAAAATCCAATACTCATTAAGCAATTTCTTCCTATTGTCTCCTCCCCCAGCCCCTGATAACCACCAATCTCCATTTCGTCTCTATAAAGTTATCTATAACCATTTCATACAATAACTGACCTGTTGCCTCTGGCTTCATTCACTTACCATGTTGTTTTGGAGGGTAACCCACGTTGTAGCATATCACTACATCATTCTTTTTTATTGTTAAATAATACTCCATTATATGTATATATGTGGAATATATTCCATTAAATATATATCTTCCATTATATATATAATGAAAGATAATACATATATACAATGGAAAAATATATATAATGGAATTTATACATATAATGGAATATAAATACATTCACATACAGACACACACACACAGTATTTGTTTATCTGTTCATCCATTTGTGGATATCTGAGGTGTGTCCACCTTTTGGTTATCTTGAATAGTCCCACTATGAACTCCCACATACATGAACTTGTTTGAAAATCTGTTTTTAATTATTTTATGTATATACCTAGGAGTAGAGTTATGGGGTCATATGAGAATTCTATATTTTACATTTTGAGGAACTGCCAAACTGTTTCCACAGCAAACTATCTTACATCTCATCAGCAATGCACAATTCATATTTCTCTACATACTCTCCAATAGTTTTTTTGGGTTTTTTTAATTGTAATTATAAGCATCTTAGTGGGTATAAAGTGTAATTCATTGTGGTTTTGTTTTGCATTACTCAAATGACTAAGGATGTTAGCATTGTTTTTCATGTGCTTCCTGGCCCCTTGTATATCTTTTGTATAAAGAAGTACATGGCCCTTCAAGTTTTTTACCCATTTCTAATTGGGTTGCTTTTCATTTTGTGGTTGAGTTGTTGAATCAGTTGGCCATAATTGTATGCATTTATTTCTGGACTCTCAATTCTACTCCTTTGGTCTGGTCTGTATATCTATCCTAATGATGGTATAATACAGTCTTGATTTCTGTAACTTTGTGGTAAGTTTTGAAATAAGGGAGTGTGATTTTGTTCTTTTTAAATTTTCTTTTGGCTATTCATGGCCACTTGAAATTCTTTATGAATTTGTGAATTGAATTTTCCAATTCTGAAAAAAATGGTCATTAGAATTTTGATAGGAATCACTTTGAATCTGTAGATCATTTTGGGTTTTTAATATTAAATCTTCCAATCCATGAACACAGGGCATTTTTCCATTGATTTATGTCTTCTTTCAATGCTATCAGCAATTTGTATTGTACAGTTTTATAATTTTTGTTTTACCAGACTTTAACCTTCTTGGTTATATTTATTCTTAGGCATTTTTTTTCTTTTGAATGCTATTATAAGTTAATCATTTTCTTAAATTCCTTTTTAGACTGTTCATCATAGGTATGTAGAAACCTAACTGGTTTTTTAGTGTGTTTATCTTGTACCCTGAAAATTTGCTAGATATGTTTATTAGCTCTAGTGGCTTTTTGTTCATGTATTCTTTGGGATTTTCTATATATGGAATCATGGTCTCTGAAAATAGAGATAGTTTTATCTCTTTCTATCTAATTTGGTTGCCAAATTGCTCTAGCTAAAACTTTCAGTACAATGCTGAATAGCAGTGATAAAATGGGCATCGCTGTCTTGCTCTTGATCTTAGTGGGAAATCTTTCCCTCTTTCACTTTGAGAATGATGTTAGGTGTGGGATTTTCATAAATGGATTTTACTATGCTGAGAAAATGCCCTTGTTTTTTACATGTTTAAAGGTATTTTAAAAATCGAAGGAAAAATAATGTTTTGTGACACATGAATCTTATATGAAATTAAAATTCTGTGTTCATAACTACCTTTTTTGTTGGAATCCAGCCACACTCATTTTTTCCCACATGTCTGAGCCTGATTTTATGCTACAAGGGCAGAGTTGAGTAGTTGTGACAGAGACCATATGGCCCACAAAACCAGAAACATTTGTTATTTGGCCCTTTACAGAAAAGGTTTTCCAACTCCTGGTCGAGCCCTTCTAGACCATAAAATTTATAAGGAGAGATGCATTTTTTTCTTTTATTTCACCACTGAATCTCTAACACATCCCACTATTAACTGCCCAGTAAATGGTACACACTAAATAAGAATTTGTTGATGTCATTAAATAATTCTAAAATCAGCCAATCTAAGAAATATTTAATTCTCTATTATCTATTAATTCAAAAGGTTATCTAAGAAAACAACAATCAAGTAAAAACATCTCTATATCTCTCTGTACTGAGTACAAAAGTTTAAAGCATAAAGATGACTAGCATTGTGTACATTAAATGAAATCATATGTGTACATGTGTGTCTGCATGTAAAGAAATATATTCACACAAAAAGAGGCTCACACACAAGAGGGGTTTCATTTAATTAGTTCCTTTTCCTTCTTGGAGTTAGAAGAATTGAGTACAAATTTTGACACACATACTCTATCATATCAAGTAGCCTTATCATTTTTTATATTCTTTACACATTGTGAAGTTTAATAGCTCTCATTCCAAAGCACAGCACAGAAAAGGGAATTAAGAAAACATAACTTTTTTTTAGTGAGAAATGTTAATAATGACAACTAAAACTATAACCAACATCCATGTTCAAAGAGTGACCTTTGCAAAGAGTTTCCTAGTGGTGCAGAGAAAACTTTAAGGGAAGTGAGCATCCAGTACAAACAAGAGCATCCAATGTTTGGGGCTCAGCATCATACACTAGGGTTTCGCAGAGCTTCACCACTCTCAGGATGGGACCCGCATGTGCCTGTGTGTATCTGGGGTTTTGATATAGAGAATGTTTCAAATCCAGCGCTGATCTTTTCTTCCATACAGTTCTAGAGACAGGTCATACTGTACAGGAAAGGATGCTGTTGGCTCCTGGTTGCTCTAGAGGAATTTGTTTCACTTTGAAGCTGTTCAGGCCAAATACTGAGGGGAAGAAAAGGACCCCAAGCTCCTAAGATTATTAACTGGGCACTATTTTTCTCTAATGATCCCCAAAGGTGTTGAACAGATTTGAGCTTGTGACAAGGAACCAAGCAGTCTGACTGAAGTCTGGAGAGGGTCTCATGTATGTCTTAATATGTGACATGGCATTGCTGCAGTCAGACATCTCAGCTGACCATTTGTGAAAATAGGAATGAAGCCAATTCTGTTTTTCAGCTGTCTGGATGCTGTAGGGAAGAAAACCCCCAGCTAGATACCCTTCTAAGCTGGTTCGCGCATTTTCCACAGAAGGGTAGATCAAGTGGAGAGGAGGGGCACTTTCCCCTGGGAGTCCTGCTTTCCTTCATCAGGGTCACCAAAGTCTCTGAAATTCAGAACACGATCATTTTCATTCACCAACCCCCATGGGGCTGATGCCTGAAAACTGACCTATCCACCAAGACTGTGCTTTAGGATGATGAAAGAGGCATGTTCTTTCAGGAGCTTCCTAAACCTAAAGTGTCCCCAGTGATCTTTTTGATTCTTGCAAGTGCCCTGGGTTGATCCAATGGCATAAACATTTGTTTCAGAGAGACTATGGTCATGGATGGTATCTATGCAGTCCTGGAGAGGAGGAGTGTTATGAGCCATCACGCAGCTGCTATCAGCTTTAAAGTGTCTTGTCGATCCTCCAGATCTGCGGGCTCCATAGACCATTTGTGGGTATAAGGGGCTCATCCATATCCTTGCGTTTTTCTGGCGCCAGTGGGCGTGAATGAGGTTGGAGGTGTGTATGACAGCCCAGAGGCCTTCTTTGTATAGCAGGACCATCATTTCCCTGTGGTGTTTTCCAAGTGCAATATCCAACTTCGCCTGGCAGAGGGAAATGCTTCCATAAGGCTCTGCCTTGGCATGTAAGTGAGACTTCGCTTCTTGTTTATGGCCGTGCACAAGCAATGAAAGAAGGCAACGGCAGCACAAACTTTAGAAGTCTAGGCTTATCTATAAATTAGCATGAGCGTATGAGATAATCTAGGGTAGCAACAAGATAAATTCACAAACAACTCAAATATTTATCACCGCAAAGTGTCTTGGGGTTGGCCTTGCATGTTTCTGTACACCTGTCCTATAGGACCCCTAAGAATTGAAATTTACCCCGTCCACTGTGGTCAGACTGAGTGGTGGACCTTTGCACAAGAACCGTACTTGTAAGAATTATTGCACAGCTAATATATAAAAAGATTCTAGGGTGTGTGTGTGTGTGTGTGTGTGTGTGTGTGTGTTTGTGTGTGTGGTGGAGAGAGGGGGCGGCGGAGAGAAAAAGCTACTTCTCTCATGGATAAAAGGAGACAGTGGAACATTACCCTTGGCACTACATGTCCAATGCAAAAACAATATATATTTTGTCTCCATTTGGATTGTACTTCCAGGTAGAAGTTGTGCTCAATGAGAATCAAGTTGCAAATATTTCTCTGGTCCCACTTAAAAGGTTATACATAATGAGATTTCTGCCATGGTGGGAAAGTTAAGAATTCTGGGTGACTTGCCAAATCTTTTGATCACAAAGAGTGCTTTTAATACACATTGCAAAGCATTTGTCTTTGCAAGGTGTAAAATGCCAGAGCTCAGCTTTCTTTTTCAGGGTCTGTTACTCTCCATAGCATAATATATCTTAAATTCCCCAGCAGCGTTAACTCTTGGCACTCGGTAGCACAGAAACTATGCATCGATGGATATGACTCTGCGCATTTCCTGAGAGTCAGTACTGTCACCTCTGCGGGTTTTCCTATCCTTGGGATTCTAGGATTCTGACAAACACTGAAATAATCTACCTTTTCAATTAATCAATACATATTTTTTAATCACCACTCATGTGCTCAGGCCCTTTCTAAAGATTATGGCACAAGTTTGGTGCTCTCAAGAGAGATTATAAAGTCTATGATATTCATAGAATTTCTCTGGAAGGGTACATAAGAAACTAGTAATAAGAGATACCTCTGAGGAGGTAAAGGGGTGGAAGGAAAGGATTACGCTTCACTATTTACCTTTGGATGCCATTTGATTTGTACAATGTGCTTGATTTGCCTTAAAATAAAACTCAAAATCACAACTTAAAATATATTTTGAGGGTGAAGTTTTTTAAGTAGACAACTAGAGGGATTTCAGAGTGTGTGCTCTTAGTGATCCAGATTCTAGGGTTAGTCGGGGAAGAAAGAATGAAGATGAGGATAACTGGGAGTTGTTTACTCAGTGCTCGTGTATTGCCTGTGGAGTATGAACCAGATCATGGCTACATGGCCCAGCATAGTCAAATATTCCCCAGTCATTCTGGAGAATCCACAGAGGTAACTGAAATACATTCAACAAGCTTCCCTCTCCAATTTCTGCTCTTGCCTCTGATGTACTTGGGGGCTAGAGCCTCAACAGGGCTGCCTCTATCTACCTTGCTCCTTCCTGGGAACATTTTTGCCCCCAACACTGCAAGGTGTTTAACCTAAATCAACACTGTGGCAATTGACTCACTACTCATTCTGCAGGCATCACACCACAGACCAGCAGGCAGCATAGCCTTCCAGAGCCCAGCTCTATGATAGACTTTGTCACCTGGATTCTCCCTGGTCTAACAAGGCCCAGCATGAAAAAAATTATTTTTATTGCTACTTACAGTTAATTACAGCTGTTCTGTTCTCTGCATAAGGTCATGGTTATGGAATGCTAACACCATTCACACCTTCCTGACCACCCCCTCAGTGGCTCATAGATAATTTAGTGCCATGTATATGGTCACATATAAAGAGATGACTGGGTAGACAACTCCACCATATATGCATAATGCAGTTATATTCATATGTAGACTATGCATGTATGATATTCATAGAAAATATGAGTGTTTTCATTCCTATAGAAGGCATACTGCCACATGCAATGTCAGTTGTTTGTTAAATTTCCAGAGGTTACATTTTATTTCAAAAGTTCTATACTAGTTTTAGCCCTGGAGGAACAGACCCTGGAGCAAGGGCATAACACATGAAGTTTATCAAATGGATTTAATTGTTTTCAGTTTATAAGGACATAAAAATTAATCTCTTCCTCAAAGATGTTGGATAACAAGTTTTAGTACGTATACTCCAATTATTAGCACATCTTTTGCTTTGGAACTTTTGTTAGAAAAGAATCCTTGAACTTGGCATACTTGGTCAATGGAGGAAACATTTATTTTTTTACCTTTGCAGAAGTTCCTAGGTGGATCTGAGTCCTAAACAGCTTTGTAAATGATACAGTAAATGTCGTTTTCTGAAATCCGTGCAAGGACAGAGTCAGGAAGGGAAGTGTTGGGTATGAATGGGCAGAAGTCGTCATGAAAGTTGTAAGCTGAAGATTTACAGAGAGAATGAAAATTTACATCCTTAGCGGGTGTTTTGTTGATGGCTTGTAATAGTCTCCTAGGAGGTTTACCTTGCATGTCTGGTATCCACAGAACAAATAGCCCCAGCTTGCACTGACCTCGATATCATTATGAATTATTTTAACAGGGAGAAACTTGGGAAAACATCTTGAATGTATTAGATACCACCCTGCTAAATGCAGCATCTGGAATAAAGGTCTTCTCTATCGTCTGTTTACTGTGTGCTGAAGACATGCCAGGCTATCAAAGCTAGCATGAATATGTAGATCAGTTTGCCTTCCAACAAGTTGGTACCCACCTTTGGCATTCTTTTACATTAGTATTTGCAATAACCTGCAAATTTTAGGAGGATGTTAAGCAGAAAGTTATTCAGATATTTGAAGAAACACCATATGTGGAATCATTAAAGGCAGTTTCTTAGGGAAAACAAACTTCAAGAGTAAATGACATCAAGTAATTGTACTGGACCCAGTACCGATTTTCTTTTTTTTTTCTTTTTTTTTAAATATATCTTTATTGATTTCAGAGAGAGGAAAGGAGAGAGAGAGAGAGAGAGAGAGAAACATGAATGATGAGAGTCATTGATCAGGGGCCTCCTGCACGCCCCTGACTGGGGATTAAGCCTACAACCCGGGCATGTGCCCTGACCGGGAACTGAACCCCGATCGCCTGGATCCTAGGTCGATGCTCAACCGCTGAGCCAAGCCCAGCCAGGCTCCAGTACCCATTTTCATTATGACTTGGTTATCTGATTAGAAGCTGACCCTGAAATAAACCATTTAATGTGTGTGCATGGAAAGTAGGAAGTTGAACTAAATGGTGTGCTGGTTCCTTTCAGCTTTAAAATTCCATGAGTTAACAAATGCAAATGGAAATAAGACATATGAAACTCTGAAAGGACAAGAGTTAGAAATCATGATTCCTTTTTAAAAAATAGTAAATCGGGAATGTATGAAAAGCAGTTTGTACTAAGAAACACAGAGTGGACAATTGGAGTGCCTAGAGAAGGGCTGGGTAATGACTAATCGACAGGGTAAAACAGAGTCATAACTTTACAAATAAGTTATTTAAAGAATTGCAGAAAAATAATAAATTTGTTTTCCTCTGTATACACAAAATCATGCACACGCCATTGTGTGAGGTGGTAGCATCTTAGATTGTGTTTGAGCTCTAGTTCCCCTTCTATTCCTTTCCTAAGAAGACAGGTCCAAGGACTGACTGCTGGATGAGGTGGGAACTGACGGCCAAAGAAAATTAACTCATTACCCAAAATGATTTTTTTTTTTTTTTAAATGTATCTTTATTGATTTCAGAGAGAGGGAGAGAGAGAGAGAGAGAGAGAGACATCAATGATGATAGAGTCATTGATCAGGGGCCTCCTGCACGCCCCTGACTGGGGATTAAGCCTACAACCCGGGCATGTGCCCTGACCAGGAATCGAACCCCGATCGCCTGGATCTCAGGTCAACGCTCAACCGCTGAGCCATGCCCGGCCGGGCCAAAGTAATTCTTTCTTAATTCTGCCTGATGCTGGTTGGACTGTGCCCTAACATGGAGAGAAAACTCTGGACACTGGTTTTGATACAGCCTTGCTGAAGGCAAAATGGGATTTTTTTCCTTGGTAGGACATAGGAAAACGGGACCTTGGAAACTCAGGAGTGTAATTCCACAGAAATAAAGCTTTCTACAATAGCTTACCCTCGTATGGGGACCTCTGGAAATTCTTATTCCAGCAGCACCCCAAGAAACCCACCCCCACTTCCACCAATAATAACTTGAGCTCAGTCACCAAACCTCTTTGTGTTTGGGTTAATTACCCGTGAGACAGTGCTGGAAAGAAGCAGAAAACATGATTACAAACAGTTTGGTTGATATAAAATCCTATATAAATGAGTAACACGTGTAAGGAGATATGTTTAATTAGATATTGATTAAATTATAGGGCCTTTATCTGACCTTATAGAAGCTTTACATTTCTATTTGCAGTTGACTCTAATTTGCTTTGTGAACATATACATAGTTGTACCAGTAAATAAAAGTGAGAGGTCTCACCAGCAAGGTGAAAAATGGATTAGCTGGAAAGCCAAGGTAGAAAGCATCAAGGCTCAGCCAAAGGACAACGTAAAGCTAACAGATTCAACCCTCCTGGAAATAGAGATAGTTACACACTGACTATGATGGCTACAGAGCCAGGCAGGAGCTGGCAGGGCCACACTGTAATAAAATGTCTGTGGAGACCCCTTGATGATGAGTCTCTCCTGGGCCCTTGGAGATAGAAGAAAGTGGAGCGCTGGCTGAGATGAATGGACAGAGCCGTTGCCTCCAGTCATGGATGGCCACGGACGCCTGTGTGAGTCACGAAAAGGAAATGACACACTCGAGTCAGGAGGTGGGCCATGGATGAGGTCTCTTCTCATGCAAAAAACAGTTTGATCCCTAACAATTACATTTGCCACCCCTGTCTGGTGAATTTTGCTCTACCTCCCCCCAGTCTGCAGCTACATGCACACTTCTCTCAAATGAACCTGCCCGTGCATGTAGGCAGGCGATAGAGCACCTGTGCTGGCTGGTCTCACAATGTGCTATTCTCGCAATCATCTCAGCCTAACAGTACTTCTTTTCTCTACACTGAGTTCTTCTCGCATTATCTTGTGGCATTTTTTATGTTCCTTTCTTACATTATTTTTGTCATTAATGCACCAGAATCATAGAGGAGGTAAAAGACCCTTAGAGGAAACAGAATATTCTGTTTTTATATTCTCCACTGGACACAGGGAAAGGGGATGTTTCATAAATATTTCTTCGAAGAGTGAAAGAATGATTGAGAAAATACATACATTTTATCCCTCACTATGTAGCAGTGGGGTAACGTCTGTGTGTCCTCAGCCCCTAAGATGGGCTACATGGAAACAATGAGGGGCCTGTACTCCCAGCTGTAGCCAGAGCCTATGTTTCTGAACACTAAGAACTTCACATTGTAGCTCTTTCAGTTGTATCTTCCTAGCAACTCCTAATTGAATCCCACCTCTGGGACTGGCAGTTGGGTATTGCAAATGCTCAAAATGTACCTGGAAAGAGGACTGCTTCAGTTTAATGACCCATTACTTCTACCTGACTTGTTCTCGTATTGACTGTTTTAAAGTAGCTTTTATTGTGTAAGTTTTGTTTCTAATATAAAAAGTTATATATATTAATATATGTGATACATATTTATATATTATATATATTCATATAAATTTATATATTATATATTATATATATTATATATGCATAAATATGCATGTGAGAGATATATCTCACACGCACACACACACACACACAAACAGAGGCAATGTTGCATTTTACCCAAGCCCTGTGAGCCAGGAAAACAGGAAAAGTTAAGAAATAGCTCCATCCATTTTTTTTAGAAAAATGACTTACTGCAAAGTACCACTCTTTCTCGTGTGACTTGATAAAAACTCATGGATGCCCCCTTGGTTACCTATGACAAGGCCAGATACAGATCCTCCAAATTCCCATTCTTTGTACCATCAAAAATTAGCTGAACTGCTTGCCCTCACTGATCAATTTGAACACGATTCTTGTTAACCAAACTCTGGTCAAACTTTTCCTTCACCCGGTCCCCTGAACTTTACCCCACCCCATCAACTTCAGCCACCTTGCATAGCCCTCCTGAGAACAGGCTGGCCTCAGGCAAAACATTCGAAGACATGTCCAATCACACCACCCTTTTATCCCACATCCACCTTTTATCCCAATCTACCTTTGTTTACGCTTCTTTAAAGACAAAACAAAAAGCCCTTTTTACCTACCCTTTGAGACGCTTTTAGATGTCACAGTCAGAACTCTCTCCATCTCTTGTTACAACACCTCCCAATAATCCTTTCAAATGAAGTCCAGACTTACCTTTTATTTGACAATACATATATATTAAAATATGTACTATAAATGTCAAATAATGCAAAAATGAGGAATTAAAAGAAATAACAGCCAATGTCCTAAAAATATCAGCCTAATAATATGTGGAGTTATGGAGGGAGGAAGGCTTGAAGGGAAGGAGGCAGGAGACAAGAGAAATAGACACAGAGACAGACACTGAATGAAAGAGGGATGGTTTAATCAGAGTCCTTATAAATACCTGCAATTTTTTTAATGAAAAGCACTCAATCTCATTTTACATGAACTTAGCAGAAGAAAAACTGTATAGTTCAAACTGCGAGCAAGGCTGAGTTTAAAAAATCTCTGATAAAAGAGACTATTTTTCTACAAGATGCTATTAAGGTTAAGAAAAACAGAGATTTTTAAATTCCCTGTTTCAGTTTATGGTAGTACTGATTTGCTTCATGCCAAGAAAAAAAAGGACACCTTTTTTTCCCCACTCATCCCCACTTCCGTCCCCTGCTTCTACATATTAATGTGATATTTTAATTTTGATTATTGTATATTTATGAAGATTTAGAATAACTACTTTCTGTGTTCTTTTTTAAATTTTTTGATTCAAAGAAGCTCCTAGTATAATTTTGATATTTAAATGACTTTAATGAAACCAAGATACTTTTTTAAAATCATGGCTTTTATAATTACTAAAATCTTTGCTATGATTCATCTCTTTCCTTCTTGGAATTAGTATTTAGGACGTTTTTGTTGTTGCTGCTGCCACGGTTTTTGTTTTCAAGGAGGCCTCATGAGTATTAAACTCCATGAATTCCTTTCTGTTTGATAAACTTCCTGTTGCTTTCTTATTTGAGCTAAATCTCGGCATATAATATTACTTCCATTTCTTCAAAGCTTGGTAGAAATGTTTCACTGGCTTCTCATCTCGGATGTTTTTGACTGTCGAGCTTCATGAGGCCGGCTCAACGTTGCCTTCTTTGCTTGTAATTACTCCTTTCTGTTGTGTGTTGGGGTTTTTTTTTGTTAATGAATTCACTGCGGTGACATTGGTTAATAAAATTATATAGGTTTCAGATATACAATTCTACAGTACATCATCCGTTTATCACCCCAAGTCAAGTCTCTTTCCATCACCATATCCCCCTTTACCACCTTCTTTCTCTCCCCGCCCCCCAGCCCTTCCCTCTGGCAATCACCATATTGATGCCTGTGTCCAGGGGTCTTTCTTTTTTTCTTTGCTTAATCCCTTCACCCCAGCCCACAACCCCCTCCCCTCTGACAGCTGTCAATCTGTTCTCTGTACCCATGAGTCTGTCTCCACTTTTTGTTAGTTTGTTTTATTCATTAGATTCCATATATATAAGTGAAATCATGTGGTATTTGTCTCTCTCTGACTGGCTTATTTTGCTTAGCATAATACCCTCCAAGTCCTGGATAGCTAAAATATTTTTACTTTTATCCTTAAAGTTCAAAAATATTCAGTCTAAAATAGTTTACAATGTTTAATATTCTGTTTTAATTATTCCTAAAACTTAGTGGATATTTTGATTTAACTATTCACTTATTTCTTATATTAAAAAACTTATTCTCGCCTGGCTGGTGAGGCTTAGCAGTTAGGCATTGACCTATGATCCAGATCTCGGTTCGATTCCCGGTGAGGGCACATGCAGGGTTGCGGGCTCGATCCCCAGGGGGGGAGGGGTGCTGGAGGCAGGGGATCAATGACTCTCATCATTGATGTTTCTATCTCTCCCTCTCCCTTCCTCTCTCTGAAATCAATAAAATATATATTTTAAAAAAAATGTATTCTCTAATATTCTTTAATGTCCTTTGTTATATTGGTTAAGCATCCTGCTTCAAGGATACACAGTATCCTCACCTCTCTCACCGGTATGTCAGGCGCCCCCCTCTCTATGGGCTTTAATCTCGTTTTTGTTTTTCTCGTTTGCCATCATTGGGAGTTTCTCAAGCTTTCTTTTCATGGTAACAAAACCATCTATGAATTCCATGCAATCCCTATCAGGATTCCAATCGCATTTTTAAAAATGTATCTTTATTAGTGAAAGATTACAGATGTCCCCTACTTTCCCCCACCTGACCCCCTCCGCCCCTCTCCTCCCTTCCCCAGGCCTTCCCTGAACTATCGTCTGTTCAGAGGCTATGCCAGTATGTAAATAAGTTCATTGGTTAATCTCTTCCCAGGTGCCCCCACCCCTTCCCTCTGAAATACATCAGTCTATTGCATGTTTCAATGTCTCTGGATCTTTTTTGTTCACCAGTTTATTTTGTTCATTAGATTCCACATATACATGAGATCATGTGACACTTGTCTTTCTCTGACTGGCTTATTTTACTTGGCATAATACTCTCCATGTCCTGCCAAGCTGCCTCAAAGGGTAAGAGATCTTTTTTATAGCTGCATAGTACTCCATGATGTAAATGTACCACAGTTTCTTAATCCATTCATCCACTGATAAGCATTTGGGTTGTTTCCAGATCTTAATTATTGTAAATAATGCTGCTATGAACATAGGGGTGCATATATTATTTCTGATTCGTGTTTCTGGCTTCTTAGGATATATTTCTAGAAGTGGGATCACTGGACCAAATGGAAGTTCCAGTTTTAATTTTTTAAAAAAATATCTTTATTGATTTCAGAGAGAGGACGGGAGAGAGATAGAAGCATCAGTGATGAGAGAGTCATTGATAGGCTGCGTCCTGCATCCCCCACACTGGGAATCTAGCCTGCAACCTGGGCATGTGCCCAGACCAGGAATTTAACCACAATCGCTTGGATCATAGGTCTATGTTCAACCACTGAGCCAAGCTGGCTGGGCCCATTTTTAATTTTTTGAGGAAACTCCACGCTGTTTTCCATAGTGGCCTCACCAGTCTGTATTCCCACCAGCTGTGTACTAAGGTTCCTTTTTCTCCACATCTTCACCATCATTTGTTGCTTGTTGATTTATTAATGGTAGCCACTGTGGCAGGCGCAAGGTGGAAACTCATTGACATTTTAATTTGCATCTCACTGATAAATAGTGATGTTGAGCATTTTTTCAATGTCTCGGCCATTTGTATGTTTTCTTTGGAGAAGTGTCTGTTTGGGTCCTCTGCCCATTTTTTAATTGAGTTGTCTTCCTTTTGCTGAGTTGTATGAGTGCTTTATATATTTTGGAAATTGGCCTCTTATCAGATGTATCATTGACAGGTATGTTCTGTCATCTCATTTTGATGCTGATGTATTTTGCTATACAGAAGCTTTTTTTTTTTTTTTTTACAAAAGTAGAAAAAACAATCCTAAAATTTGTATGTATTTTGAACTTTTAAAATGTATATTCATATCTTTACTGCTTTTATATTATTTTTTAATTTCACAACCTCCTTTTTCTTTTTCCTCTGTTCTTTTATAACCTCTTCCTTGGGCAGCTTGACAAGACTTTACTTTTTCCTAGATGGTTGTGTGAATGTGTGTGGGATGTGTGTGTGTGTGTGTGAGAGAGAGGGCGGGGAGGGAGAGAGAGAGAGGAGTAGAGAGAGAGAGACTCTTACTCCTTCCCTAGGGTCTGAGACCTGGTCTCATTTTCCTCTAAGTTATAATTCGAGATCTGAGTATTTATTTTGTTACCTATCTTTTCTATACCTTGAGGACATGTCTGGGAATGGGCATGAGTTCAGATAAAGTGATGTTCAGTACACTCTTCAGGACACCAAGACCTGGGTCCCATAGGTAGAAAGAAATGTTTATAAATACCAGCAGAAATGAGCTAGCTAAAATGTTTATAGAGATTTTATTGTAGCCCTGGCCCCATTCCAGGCAGCTGGGCTCAGTAGGTTTGTCAACATTTCCCCATTCAACTCCTCCTCTGCCTTTGAAATGCTCTCATTTGTGATTGGCCGCACTTCACCTACCTGCATTAGTGGGTGCTCACCATTTCTGTACTCTGAGTCATTTCTCCCTTTGGATGTTTGGAGCCAGAGCATTTCTTTCCACCAGAGACACAGCCCTGTCATTCATATTTCTATTGTCCCAGTACTTGTTTCTACATCATGTCAGTTAAAAGAAGGACAAGATTAGCATAGTGAGTTTGCTCCATATTTGAGGACATTCATGAGAATTCTCAAAGATGCTACTTTTACTCTATTCCAAAATCTTCTATTTCTTTCTTGGCCTCAGTGTGAGAATAGCATGGCATTTGGTTGTGCCCCTTACTTGGGGTTGCTGAGAGGAAATATCTTTGCTGACGTTGACAATGCCTTTGGCCATTTTTTTTTCTTTACCACAATTACTTGCAAGACCCTCAACAATTGTCTCTGGATCCCCAGGTGTGTCATGCATGTCCACATGGAAAGTTCTTTCACGCTTTCATCTTGGCCTCAGGTAATGCCTGTTTCCTTAAAACCTCGTGGGGGTAATGCCTCATTGCTGCTGCTGCAATCAGCTCTCCCCACCCCCCATCAACATGGCCCTCCTTTCCTGGGGTTGCATTTCTTCTGATTTCCTCAACATTTCTAAAGCCTCGAGATGTATAAAAGCATCACTAAGTTAAAACCAATCCTCACAGCCACTTTAATGCTTATTGAGCTTTGTCTCCAGGGACCCAAAGCAGTGTAGTTCATAGTCAGGGTCTCACAAAATTTTTCTTAAAATCAATGTCCTGACATTTCTTTATAGCCTACTTTATCTAGCATTCAGACCTGGTCCGTGGGATCATACTCCCCAGCTCTTTCCCTCTCCCCATGTCCTTAAAAACCTGCAAAGATGAAGAGGACCAGGAGCAGATGTCACTTCACCAATTCCTTAGAAAGAGACCTATATATCAGTTTAGGCTTCTCTGAAACACTGATAAATATGTGTGAGTGGTTTATATGTTAGAGCGTGTTTGTGAGTACATATTAAAACAAAATGTGCATGATTCAATCTTTGCATAAGTTCATAATTATTTACATAAAATGAATTTCTTGAAATTCTTAATTGGAATGCAAAATTCTAAGACTTTTTTCTCCCCTAAAGAATCCTAAAGCATCATACTGACAGAAACAGTGCTTGTATCATCACAGTCTTGCTGTGGTTGTATATCTTCTTTATTATTTTTTAATTTTATTTTCAATTACAGTTTGCTTTCAATATTATTTTGTATTAGTTTCAGGTATACAACATAGTGGTTCAACAATCATATACATTACAAAGTGTTCCCCCCGATATTCTAGTACCCACCTGGAACCATACATAGTTATTACAATATTATTGACTATATTCCCTATGCTGTATTTGATCTTCTTTATTGTTTCAACATTAGCCAATTTGATAGATTTAAAAACAGCAGTTAGTTTTTTAGTACTTCTCTGCTTACTAGTGAGATTGAATATTGTTACATATGCTTATTGGATAGTTGTATGCCTGACCCTGTCCTTTGTCAATTTATTTTATTGGTATGTTTTTCTTACTGATTCATGTTTAAAAAATCTGTCTAGAATCTTTCTATCTACCTATCTATCATCTATCAATCTTCTATTTACTTATACCTATCAATCTTTTGCTCATCATATCATTTTAGGCAAAAAAAAAGTACATATTTGTGTAGTTTTGTAAATGTAGGCTAGTCTTTATATTCCCCCTTTACATTCAGGACTATCCCAATGGCCTTATTATTTTTTTGTCTTGATCTCCACTCTTAAATTTGTGACCCACGACTTTGACACCTTGCTTTGCCTCTTGCCTGATACATTCCTGAACATCCTTCCCCATTTCCACATTCTGGTCAGAAGTTTTCATATTTGTCTTAATATCTATGCTCTAAAAGATGGGTTTTGTTTTACTCTGGGAAGATAACCTTTCTATTCTGTATCTTCTTCCAGCCATCTAATTTCATCCAATATTAAACCTCATCCCACAGTCCATTTCCTCTCTTCATTCTTTTATTTTCCAGACAAAATCTAACATATAACATTTATATAAGCAAGTGAATTGTTTTAATGTATTGTCTTCCCTTCCTATATGTATGAAGATTAAAGAAACAATGAGACTTCACTCTTAAAGCAATCTGAGGACTTATAGAACTGTGAGTGTATGTGAGACAATGCTCATAGGCCTTTAATACAGCAATTTTTATGAACTAAATTAGAAGTTTTTGGAGATAGATTGATATTTTCTCCTGCTGTGGTCATTCCTGACAATTTGAGCATGCTGAGATGCCAAGAGTCACCCCTTAAAAATATTAGTCATATGAGACACACTGTCTTCTATTGCATGTAATTACAATGAATTATTTGATATAATAACATTGAAAAACGATAAAAGATGTTGCATGGCCCCTGTCCCTGATGCACTGGCCTATCCACAACCATATTGCCTTATTAATAAAATGGCAAATGGTTTATTTGCTTTTCAGTTTGTGTAGGTACTGGCTGAATTGACACACTCTTGAATTTCATCTATTTTCAATCAAATGCTTTACATAAACTTGGCTTCTCTCAGCTGCCTGAACCCGTTATTAAGTTATATATTCCCTTTTCATTGCTCCATCACGGTGCTATGGATTTGAATGACACCAGTCATCTGTGGTTTCGCTTATGAAAGGCTCTATAGCAACTTCAGATATTGTTTTCAGATTGGACTGCATTGTGCAACCCATATCCTACTTCTGCCTGGACTCCCAACAGCACTCCTTAGGTAGATAATAATATATTTGAAAGGAAACATCCAATCCAAAATATTTGCACACACAGTAATTGAATGACTGCAAGTAGAAGATAATTTTCTTATTATTAATCTTGAACAATTTAGCTCTACAGAATACCTGTACATTTCCAATATGTGTTCAGTTTCATTGAATTTTTTTCCTCCCTGACATCTGGTTATTTAATCTTCTGCCAACATTGTGTCTGTGAAGCATATTTTTTTCCAGCTATGCCCACTCAGCTTTTAGACTATTGATGTTTTCATAGAGAATGGTGCATGTGTGTCAAATTATAGCTATTGATCTATGTTTGTTTGTTAATGCATACAGTTGTTTAGATAGTGTTATAGCTTGTCTGATGGTGGATATATAAATAAAAGGAGGAAAAGAGAAAAAAATGCACTTCTTTTTTATATGAATTTCATTGTTGAGTGAAGACTGTTTATTTGAATTGAAAATGCAATGGAATCAATGTTTCTTTAGATATGAGTTATCTTTTTCCATTTTTCAGTATCAAATGGAAGTAATAGGATGTAGAGCTATAACATAGAGAGAATTCTATTTTTTCAACAAAAATAAATCTTTTTAAACTATATTGTGTCAAATTTCCTTTGTCTTTAAAAAATAACTTTTCTGTATACTCCAGCATATTTCTCCCTATTAAATGAATATTGTCAAAACAAGATTTAATTTTTTCAGTTCCTACCTATTAAAGATTCTTTGTGTTAAAAGTTTTCAAATAAAACATCTTGCCTGACTAATTTTGTTTTTTTGACATTTTCTAATATTGATTGTCTCAACTTACTCTGTGCAATGTTTAGGATGGAGATGTAATTTAAATGGCTTTAGTAATATCAATATTAGTCTGTCTTAATTTTCATCCAAACTGTTAAGAAGTAATAATGCACAAACATAGCATTGTCTTTGTGTAATTTTAGTGCGTGGCAGGCTAGGAGGCAGATGTGGAGAAAGGTAAAGTATGAATCATTTGAAAGAATGTAAGCACAAAGGCCCATATTTAATAAAATTCCTTTCCCAATATTCAAACTCTTTCTAATAGATCAGGTTGTAATTAAAATCCACCATCTGATATGATATCCTTTGGACCCTTCCCAGAATTTCAGCACTCACTACCTCCAGTACCATGCCACTGAGAACAGCAGCCCTCAGATTCAGGGAGAAGCCTTATAAAAGGGAAACAAAGTCCAACTGGCTGTAGTCAGAGCAGAATGAGGCCTGAGATAACCACCCCCTTCCCACGCCCCTCCCCAATCGCTTTGATAAGAGCTCATTACTGAAGTATCCACTGTGTTCCCTGCATGGTGCAAGAAAAACTGTACAGTTCCGAAGGCCTGGATTTGCATCTGGCCCTACCACTTACAAAAGGTATGATCTCATGCAAGCCACTTATTCTCTCTGAGCCTCACACTCATTGTGTGTTTAAGAATCCCTCCTTAAGTTATTTTTGAAGATAAAAAGAACTATTAGGATCTTAAGTATTGTGCTAAGAACTGAGAATGTATCAGTTAACAAAAAATGGCTTCCAGCTTCCAGAAGATCACATTCCTTTGGAAGAGGAAGAAAAGTCTACTGACATGAAATGAGTGCGTTCACCTACAAAAGAGAGGAGCACGTGTGTTATGAGAGCACAAGGACTGGTACCTGCCAGTGGCAGGGCCGAGTGAGGCTGAGCATCAGAGAAGGCTTCCAGGGCAGGCGATGCTTACCTTGGTCTTGACAGATGCACAGATGACATTTGGGAAGGGGGAAGCAGTTCCAAGCAGAGGCGCCAACAGTGCAAGGCAAAAAGGAAAGGAAACCATGGTGATTTCAGGAGCTGCACATTAAACGTGATCCCCAGACTACCAGTAAGGATTTTCTGTAGATGATTGTTTTTTTTTTCTGAAAGATCAGTTTGGCAGCACCTTAGTCAATTTACAATATTAAAAACATTCTTAGATCTCAGGCATGTATTAGAGAATAAATACACGTCCCTTCTTTTCTAATTTTTAATTTTTCTTGAAATTAATAATTGCCTATTTTTAATAGTCCTCTTATTTTCCTTTGTTTTTACTTATTTATTTTGGATGAGCACATACTTCAGTTGCTTTTTTGGGCAGGGTACATGGGAAGAACAATTATGTGAGACTCTTCACATTTGAGCCTTCATTGAACCCTCAATTTTGATTGATTGGTTTGGCCAATGGTAAATAGTTTTTCCTCAGAATTTTGAAAGCATGTCTCTTTGTCTTCCCAATTCTGAGGTTGAAAATGTGAAATTTTATTCCTTCTAATCTCTGACCCTTTGTTTGGGACAAGTTCTTACTTGCTGAGAGCCTATGAGATGTCCCCAAGATCCACAGTATTCAGAAAATTCATTAAATTGTGGCCTGGCTTAGATTTAGTGGCCTGTTCTGATTTAGAAACCTATGTTCCTCCATTCTGGGACATTGTATTTTATTCTTACTTTGATAACTCCTCACCCCGCCCCCTTCATTTTTTTTTTTTTTATTCTCCATTAAATACTGGCCTTCTAGTCTGAGTCTTTAACTATCTTATATTTTCTTCCTTATTTTCAATCTCTTCGTAATTTTGTTCAAGGGTTTAAAATATTTCCTTAATTTTAATTCCAATTCTCTTATACATTTTTATTGTATAATAACTGATGCATTTTCAAAAAATCTTAATTATTTTCTAAACATTCCTGCTTAAAATATCTTATTCTTTGTTTCATGAGTAAAATATTGTCTCTCATTCACTAAATGTGAAGTCCAAAAAGTCAAAAGTTGTTCATTCAGTGGGACAATGACTGGTGTAGATGCTTTGTGGCCCCACTTAATGAACAGTAGTTGAATGAATGAATAAATGATGCTCCCTGAAGCCCTCAATTATACTTTTATTGAAGTTTTCTTCTGATTCCTACTTTGTCTCTGCTTCATTTAATTTATGTTGTTTGATTGTTTTCTCTTGTCCCTGTCTTTCATGGAAGAGATTTTACTTAAAAACAAGAGAAAACAAATAAATGAATATTACCTGCACTTAATAGTGAGGCCCAAGTAAACTGAGCAGAAAAAGCCTGTGGCATGGGCAGGGCTTGTTGAATGGTGAACTTCATCACAGAGTGATGTGATGGGAGCTGGTGGTCCAGTTCTCTCTGTCTTTGTTAATATTTATAAATCTTTTCTCTTGGGTTGGGGAGTTTCTTTTGAGAATAATATTCCAATCTTCTGCCCAGGGTCTATAAGACTGGCTTTCATAATCTTTCCCTTTGTTAAGGGAAGAGAACAGTAGGTTTTGGAAATATCACTCTACATCTGGGTTTGCTTTGTTTTTTAATTCTGCTGTTTTCATGGCATATCAACCCTTCCTTCAGCTCAACTTTGCTGCTGTCTCTGACTCCAGTGTATTGTTATGCATCTTCTCTCAAGAGTAGATTTTCTTTATTCTTCTGTAGATAGGAGGAAAAGTCTCTTGACAGCATGGACTTTAAAATAAATCTTGGTTTTTGTTTATTTTATAAATTAAAAACAAACAAACCCAAAACACTCAATTTCAAACCCAACCAGGAAGCCTCAAACTCAAAAGGATCTGCTACCCCCGATTTGAAACTGAGCTCTGCAAAATAAATCATATTTATTTCTATGTTTTTTCTCCTATAGAAGTAATTAGGTTTTATTATTCTCCAATGTACTAAATCAGTTATTACTTATATATTTGTTTATTCAAAACTTTTGTTGAGAGCTCTAGTCTGATGTTTTCTCCAATCTAATACTTTGTTGTTATTGTTATTTTGGGGGGCTAATTCTTTATTCCTGAGTTGTTTTGTAGTTAACACAGAAATTCTGAGAGAGAGAGAGAAGAGGAAAGGGAGAAGGGAGAGAGAGAATCTGAATCACCACTACTATTACAAACAACGTGCATACCTGGACATTATTTTTCTGTAGACAAGTCATTTACTGTCACAGTCTCTTTCAGGTGACTTCTTCAGTACTACAAATGGGACTCAAGTGAGTTGAAAGACTGATTTTAGCACCCAACGGGAATTGTCTTCTTTTGGTAAACCTTTGCATGCACTGTCTCCACTTGAAACTTACTTGCAGATTCTTTTGTGGGTTTAACTTGAGAGACTCTTTTATATATTTTAAATATATTAAAATATTATTATATTATACAGATGCATCATTGAGAACATTGTTTAAGGTAGCATAAAATGTCTAAATTTAACTACTTCAAAAGTCCTTCTAAATTACTCATCATTACCTCTACTCCAATTTACTTTCTATACTCTAACACACTAGTTCCCCTACTCATGTTTTTGTACAACACTTCAGGAATTATTTTATTCTGCTTGTCACATATATTAAATATATTTATGAGGTGTGAGTGGTGGAAAGACTAAAATCATACTGACCTAGATTGAAATTCTAGTCCCCTACTAACTATAAGAGCTTGAATCTAATCTCCCTGAGCTTCAGTTCTGTAATCCTTAAAATGAAACAAAATAGCACCTACCTCATTAAGCAACCATGAGCCATAGTGTATTTAATAAACTAAAACACTAGCCTGTTTCATATGCATTAATTTGAAAGGATAGATAAATAGATAGACAGATTATTTATTCAAAGGTAAAAAAATATTTATTTTTTGATGAACCTTTGGGATTCTATATATATATATTTAAAATTATGTAACTGATGCAATTCACTGAGAAATCTCTAAGGAGAAAGACAAGATAACCAACTGAGAAACAGAATGGAAAGAGAGTTTGGACTTGTTAGAACTGCTTGGGGAAGAATCACTTAACAAGTATCCTTGCTGACTCTTTGTTTTGTTTTTACCTTGTTCAGGCCAAATATCTCCTAATTTAAATCTAGTTGCTTTTCCTAATCATACCTGGCTCCCTGAGAGATGTAATGAAAACATCAACAACAGTTTTGTCAGTCTCTACCCGGAGCCTTAATATGCCATGATGCACTTAGAAGCACAGAGGAAAAACACAAATACAACTATCAAGGAATGACACCATGCAGCCCCAAGCATGTGACCACTTAGATCTGATGCATTGCTGTAGGGTTACGGGGGGAAAAAGAAATGCGGACTGGAAGGGATGGTAAGGCTGCAGGTAGGTGGTGGCCTTGAGTCGGGCCTGGAAACCCATCGAGGTTTTGATGGACTGAAGGGGTGTGGGAAGCATTAGAGAAGGAGACTAATTTGAAAGAAGACCCAGACAGGAACATGGACACAGAAACGCAGGAGATGGAGTCATTGGTAGGTACTGGAGAAAACCACCAGGCGGGAAGAATCCCAGTGGGCATAAGAATGTCCGAAGAATTTGAGGATATAAAAGAAGTTGAGCGAGTGGAGTGATTAGTTCAAGATCACAGACTGTTAGTAGCGAAGTCACAAGCCCTTGCTTCTGTCTAGGTCTCTTTCTAATCCTTTATGCTACTGATGACTCCAAGGCCCCCACAGGGTTTTGGTCAGTATTCTGGGTACCAGGGTAAATACGTAGAAGCACCTGAACTTCATCAATAGGAATAAGAAATTCGGAAACCCATGCATGGTCAACACTGGTAACTGTTACCTTGCTCTGCTTATGTCCTGTCTCTCTTTGGCCTTGAGAGGGTGACATACCCTAGTACATTTTGTTTTCTATTTATTCCTGTTTCTGGATTTCATTTCTTGGTTATAATTCCCATTAAGATACAGACTAGAAAAGGGCACATCTCAAATAATGGGTAGAGGATTGATATCAAGGTCTGTACTCCATACCCACTTGCTCACAAACAGCTGACCATCTTCTTTCAGTTTTCCCGAAATGAGCAATTGTCTCCCCCACCGCCGTGAAAGCTCTTTGTGAGCAGGGCCTTATCTCCACCTCAGGCAAACACACACTGCCTGGACCAGAATTTTGGGTATGTGGGATCTACTAACAGTTGATTGATGGGTGGAAAGATTGAAAGAAAAACACTACAGGCTAAGTAATTATGCTGATAGAGGAAAGGAAAGAAAATAAAACTCATTAACAGAAGCATTATCATAGCCTTCTCTGCAGCCATCTCCCCATTTTTTGCACCCATCTCCTCTGAGATGTTTTACTCAGTAATCCAAGAGGAACTTCTCTACACACTTCTTTCCCTCCAATAAACTTTCACCCCTCTTCCTTCCACGGGCACCTCCTGTGTCTTCTTGGGGTTTGAATTCTTAAAAGAGAGCATGTAAACATCCTCCTGCAGCCTGCTGCCTGCCAGAGCCGAAGGCGCTGTCAGCGACGAGCCAGCAGTGGCAGTGCAGAGCTGGGCTGTGTTTTTGCAAGTACAAGACAGAAAATCCATGTAATTACCTCTGAAGCCCGAGAAGCTGTGCCGCCTGACAGAACAGCATGTGTAGGAAGCACTTTGTCAGGCCTCCGCTGACTAATTCTCCACTCCACCAGGGGTTGTGTGTGTGAGTGTGTGTGTAGGCGTGAGATGTGAGAACACGGGTCTGTGTCTGCTAGTCCCGCTGGCAGGCTCACCGATATGTAGCTTCAAGTCCCAAACCCCACCTTGATTTACTGGCCATCCCAGTTCTGCGCTACCCCAGGTCAGAGGAAATCTGGTCGTTGGAAGGTTCCTCAAGATTGTCTTGCAAGGTGTCAGGATGTCATCTCCCCTCGCCCTGGCATGGCCATCACGCAGCTGGACATACAGTGCTGCTGCTCAGAAGCAGAGGAAAATAACAAATCTGAAACAAATCGACTTTAAGGAAGTTCAAGGGTAGCCCTGAACGGTGTGCTTAGTGGTCAGAGCATCGGCCTGCACTCTGAAGGGTCTCAGGTTTGATTCCCAGCCAGGTGCACATCCCTGGGTTGGGGTGCAGGTTTCTCCCCACCCCTGGCCGAGCCTTGCAGGAGGCAGCCCATTGATGTGTCTCTCTCACAGTGATGTTTCTTTTTCTCTCTCTCTCCCCTTCCCTCCCTCCCTCCCTCCCTCCGTCCCTCCCTCCCTCTCTCTCTGAAAAGCAGTGGAAAAAGTACCCTCGAGTGAGGATTACCAAAAATATAAAATAAAAAGATCAAGCCTGGGGCATGCTGTGAGATGGGGAAACTGGACTCTCCCAAAGCATAGTTCCTGCATCATCCCCCAAAACCTGCAGGACCTGGAACATCTTAGCACATGCTTTTGACCCTGCAGCAGCCTTCATTTATGGGCATCGCAAGTTAACCTGAGTATCCAGAACCATCTTCCCGAGAAACTCAGATTAAAAGGAAAGACCTACAGAGAAAGCAGATGGGTGTGGTTCTTCCTCAGCCTGCCTTCCCATAAGCATGAACCTTGGGCCTTTCTAATAAACACACTTTCTGAACTAGCCTCACTGAATAATAACCATACATAATGAGGGAAATGTGGGATCAGAGGTGGGTTCCAAGTATACCCCTGCCGCTGGCTGTCATCGATGGTTTTCCTCATGATCGCATAAGCTCCTTAAGATAGAATATTTTTATTTTATTTACTTTTTTTACCAGTGTATGTTCATCATATGTAACAGTGTCTGGCACATAGTAAGGACACAATAAATATTTGTCAACTGAATTAATGAATCAAGACAGTTAAGCTTTCTGAGTCTGTTTCTTCTGATGGGATTCTGGATATGCCACCTCAACATATGGCTTCTTGGATATTGAAATGGAAGGAATTGGAGAAAATATCAGAAGCCAGGAGGTCACTTTGACCTCCCTCATCACTTACTCAATGGCCCCCACCCCGTTGCCATTCTTCCCTGAATCGGGTCATAAAACCCTCATTTGAAAGGACCCTCCCTATGCCCAGAGGAAAGGAGCATCCTTACCTCTGAAAACAAAGGTACACAGAGAAGAATCCAAACAAAGGAACCCCAAGAAGAATTCTAACCCCCCAGGCCTTGCTGTTGCCTCCAGCTTACTGCAATTACCCCGTAATCCTTCACCTATCACACCCTCCCATGACTGTCAACGCTTCATGGAACCCAGGCTAAAACACTCAGTTCTAACTGTCTCTTTGGAGCTGCATTTCCTTACGAGGGCTCCCATGCCAGGTAGGATATTTTAGATACATTTGAATGCTTTTCTCCTGCAAATCTCTTTTTGTAGTTTAATTTTCAGACTCAGCAAGGACCCTGGGACAGCTGAGTAAGAGTTTTTCTTCTCCTATACTTCACACATAAGA
This sequence comes from Miniopterus schreibersii, assembly GCF_964146895.1. NCBI lineage: Eukaryota > Metazoa > Chordata > Mammalia > Chiroptera > Miniopteridae > Miniopterus > Miniopterus schreibersii. The sequence goes on from NC_138110.1 coordinate 28,337,752, forward strand.
AAGCTCAATAATATTCATTTCACAAGCCTGTTGGGTAGTAGGCTGGAATAAAACAGACATGAAGCTCTAGAAATAACCACCATCTCCTTCTTCTTATCTTCTAAAACAAAAGGCCTGAGGAACACTTTTTCCCAGGGAAGAGGAGCTTCTTAGGGCTTTGTCCTGGACGGGTGGTGGGGAAAGAAACAACCATGAGGTTAAGCTTACATGATTGTGTAGAACTTGCTTCTCCCTGTCGCCTGACAGATCAGCTCCAGAGCCTGTCGGAATCCCAGGGGGACTCTAGGAGTCCTGTCCCCGGTACAGTGGGCGGCCAGCTCAGACTTGCAGCCACTCCAGCTCTCTGGATTCCTTGGTTGCCAATTCCTCTCCCTCCAAACAGAGAGAATAATCGGATGAACAGATTTATAATAAGGGCACAGGGCTGGGAGGCAACCTCTTAGATATTTGCATTTTTATGAGGTGAAGCTTAAATTTAAAGAATAGATCAGTATCAGTGGCATTTAGGATATCAGTGGGAGAGATGATGTTATGCCATAAGTCTCTGGCTGCTTGAGAGGTCATAAGAAATAAGAAATGGTCTACCATGCTATTGTTCATCAGCTGCGCATCACTGAGCCCCCTGCACCAGGGTCTGGGGATGAACAGCGAGTGGTTGCTGCTGTGACTCATGGCGCGGGCCCTGCCCAGACATCACAGCCCTGGAATGAGAGCACTCATTGGCTTCAACCTATTGCTTTGATACACTTCACTTTTTTGGAAACTTTGTGTTCGAAAATTGCAAGCAAAGTTATGTGTACACAAAATCACTAGAAGTGGAAGTGGAGGGAGCTATACTCAGTCAAAGAAGCCCCCCCGCCGCCCAATTCCCCATGGTGTGCTTGCTAATGTTTTGTCAGCTGAGTTTTATATGACTTAAGCAAAAAGATAGAGCCACATGAGCAGCCTGGTTGGAATTATGAGAGCTAATAATGATAACAATGAATAATTCATAAAAGATAAATCCATGTTGTTTCCTTCATAGAGCTTTCTCTAAAGAACCTGAGCTAAGAGACTTGAGGGGTGAAGCACAGTTCCTAAGTGTGCAAGGGTTAACGAGGAAGAGTGAGACTCACAGCTCGCTCCTGCGCTGGCCCAGAACTTAGAGCTGGGGGGAAGGGGCTGTGCCTGTCTCCCTTGGCCCTGACCCCACAATCATTTGATTGGCAAACCCAACCATTCTGAGTTTTTGCTTTGGGCTACTGTTCATACTACCAGCTACCCTTTTTGAGAACTTAACCTAAACAAATCTTCTATTCCCCCATGGTAAATATTTTGAAACAAGTTCCAAATCTCTAATAAAAATAAAAGTTCTTTAGTAGGAGGACCAACAATTTCTAGATTTTTTTTTTCACATTAACCTCTACAAACTTAATTTCTATTATACTTGTTCTGGTTGAAAGAAATTAATCAATATATTAATTTCTTTTTTATCTTTCTAATAGATATCAGGTTAACCTTATTCAAGAAAATTATTTTATCTCTCCCTTGTGTTTATGAGTTTTCTTTACATTTGTAATTTTTAAATGGGATGTGAGATAAAAATGAAACTCATAACCGAAAATATTAATTACTTTATGTGAAGGGTAAGTAGTAGCTTGGGAATTCATGGGAAGAGAATGAGGCAAGGGAAAGCTTAAGACTAGAGAAAGTGTTGATGAACTATCTGGATATAAACTGAAAAATTAGTATTCACATCAAAATTATTTGCCCATATAGTTAAAGTAAATGACCACATTGAGGTCCATTGAAATATTTTACAAGGAAGCAAAATGGCATATCCACTGTCCTTATCTTCAAGAACTGTAAAACTGAGTTGATGATAGGACATTAAAAGCCAAAACAAACAAAAGAATTCACATAACCAGAAAAGTGAAGATACGAGATATGTAGGGGGAAATAGATAATTCATTGTTAAATGAGAACATTTATAAGTGTTTTAAGTTTAAAGGCCTTGGGAGGTTTGAGGAAACTCTAAGTCAGATGCTATTTCTGTTTAACAAATACTAAATACTTGGCCTTATGCAAATATCACAAAAATGTGCATCAGCAGTAAAGACCAATTCTGTGAAAGTTAGGGAGCGTATGATATTTCAAGTTCATTTTATGTAGCTAGCTGGTCTCCCCAAACTGTGCAGGAATGTGGCTGTGCATATAAGAAATGACCAGTAACACCAACTCACCAGACTGGTTTTTCTGAGGGCATTTCTGTCACAAACTGGACTGGAATCACACTGCAGGTTGCATGGTCTCGGCCAAATAATACCCCTGTGGTTTTTGTTTCTGTTTCTGCAAAGCCAGAATAATAGTGACTATTCTAAATGCTATCAAAAGATTGTGTAATAATTAGATGAGATAATGTATATGAAAACACTTTTGAGTAATCAAGCACATTAAATCACTATTTTTAACAGCTTTATTGAATTACAATTGACATAAAATCAACTCTACCTATTTCAAGAGTACAATTTGATAAGTTTTGAGATTTACACCCCTGAAACCATCAACCCAATCAATATATAGTGAACATATTTATCGTATCAAAGACATCCTTGTTTTCCTTTGTAATTTCTCCTTTTGGTTTTTCTCGGCACATACCTCCCCAGGCAACCACTAATCTGCTTTCTGTCACTGTAGATTAGTTTGCATTTTCTAGAGTTTTATATAAATAGAATCACACAGCATGTACTCCATTTTTGTCTGGCTTATTTCACTCAGCATAATTATTTTAAGAAATTTCCATGTTGCTGGGTGTTCATTCATTTTTAGTTCATTCATTTTTGTTGCTGAGTAGTGTTCTATGTACTCTAGAAATCGCTTATCTGTTCACCTGTTGAAGAACATTTGGGTTGCGTCCAGGTTTTAGCTACTATAAATGAAACTGTTATGAATACTTAGGTATAAATGTTTGTGTACAAGTTACTGCATAAGCTTTCATTTCTCTTAGGTAAATACTTAGGAGGGCAATAGTGGGGTCATGCAATAGATATATGTTTAACTTTTTAAGAAAGTGCCAAATTATTTTCTAAAAAGACTATCACTTTACCTTCCCACCACTAGTGTCTGAGTATTTCACTTTCTTCAGATCCTTTCCAAAACTAGATGTGGTTAGTCTTTTTAATTCCAGCGATTCTATATATAGAGAGTGTTACCTTATTGTAGTTTCAATTTGCATTCCTCTAATGATAAATAATGTTGAACATCTCTTCATGAGCCTATTTGTCATCAGTTCTTTGAGGAAGTACCTGTTCAGAACTTTTGTCCATTTTTTATGGAGTTATTTTTCTCATTACTGAATTATAGAGAGTTCTGAATACAAGTGCTTTTTCAGAAATAGGATTTCCAAATATTTACTCCTTGTCTGTGGTTTGTCTTTGAGTTCTCTTAACAGTGTCTTTTGAAGAATAGGTTCTAGTTTTGATCAAATCCAATTTGTCAGTTTGTTCTTTTATAAATCATGGTTTGGTTTCCTTTCTAAGAAATTTTACCTAACCTTTAGCCATAAAGATTTTCTCTTCTTTTTGTTTACTAGAAGTTTCATAATTCTAGGCTTTATACTTAAATTTATAATCTATTGTGAATTAATTGTTGCATATGGTGTGAAGTGTGGATTGAAGTACATTGTTTGCATATAGACATCGAATTGTTCTTTAGGATTATGTCCTAGTGATACATTGACCCTTATATCATTAAGGGATGATATTGCATTTCCCTGGTTTCATGCTTCTTACTCTGAAATCGATTTTGTATGATATTAACATAGTGTTTTCAATTTTCTTTTGAGTAGTATTAATATGGAATGTCTTTTTTATAATTTTACTTTTCATGTATTCTTGTCATTATATTTAAATTATTGTGGGTTTTTTGTATGCAGCCTATAGTTGGAACCTGCCATTTTAAACAATTTAACAATTTGTGCTTTCAAATTGGTGAGTGTAGACTACATTTCATGCGACCATTGATATGATCTGTCATCTTACTATTTATTTTCTATTTGACATAGTATCTCTGATTCTCTTCCCCCTCCAACCTAGTTTCTTTTAGGTTTAGTATTTTTCTTTTTATTATTTTACCCTTTCTCCTCTTTAGACGTATTGGTAGTAACTTTTCTGATTGTTATTTTAGGTGTTGCTTAAAGTATATACCTTTAACTTATCACAGACTAACCCCAAATGATAACATATCACTTCAGGGATAGTATAAAAACCTTAAACTGTATACTTCCATTTCTCCTCCCCCCACATCTTTGTTATGGTTGTCATTTATTTCACTTTCATAAAGATTATAAACCACATTCTACATACTTGTAATAGATATAACCAGTCAATTATTTTTAAAGCTATTTAAATAATGTAAATGTATTATCATTATGCAGGAAATATTACTGATGCTCTTCATTTTAAATATAGACCTCTATTTCCAGGTAATATTATTTTTTTATTTTCTTGAAAAACTTCCTTTAGCATGTCTTATAATATGGCTCTGCTGATGATGAATTGCTTAAGCATTTGTATATCTCAAGAAATCTTTATTTAGCCTTAAGTTTTTGAACAATATTTTTCACTTGGTATAGAATTATATATATATTTAATGGTATCTCTTCAAGGTCTCTTCCATTGCATTATTTTTTATGAGATATCTGTTGTCATTCTTATCTTTTTTATTCTATATGTGATATGTCTTCTTTCTCTGGTTAAAGATTTTATCTTCATCCTTGATTTTGACCAATTTGATTAGGATGTGCTTTGATGTTGTGTCTCCCAGGTTTTTTTTGCTTCAGCTTTATTGAACTTCTTGGATCTGTCAGTTTGTCAGATCTGTCAGTTTGTCAGATTTTTATCAGCTCTGAAAATTTGTCACTATTACTTTTTCAAAAACTTTTTTCTGTTTCCTCTATTTCTCCTTATTTTTGAGGACTTCTATTAGACCTTAATAGGCTGTCTACATTTTTAAAATTCCTTTTTTATTATTTGTTTTGGATATTTTCTATTATTATGTCTTCAAGTTTACTAATTGTTTTCTCCGAAATGTGTAACAATATGTAAGACCCATTTAGTACATCTAAGTTTTTGCCTCTAGAAGTTTGATTGGGGGCATTTTGCACTAACATACTTATCTTCTCAATATTTGAACCAACGCAGTGCCCTTGTCTGTTAGTTATTATATCTATATCAGTTCTGGGTTGATTCATTAGATTGTTCTCATCATGTGTTCTGTACTCATTTATTTTGCATATCTTGATATTTTTGGTTGGCTGCCAGACACTTTGAATTTTACCTTGTTAGGAGCTGGACATTTGTGTATTTCTATAAGTGTGTTTGAATTTTGTTCTGGGATGTAGTTATATTACTCAAAAACAATTTTAGCCTTTCAGGTCTTGCGTCTATGGTTTGTTAGGCGAGTCTGAAGTTGTGCTCCATGTAGAGCTAATTATAGCTTACTACTGAGACAAGATCTTTATGAATATTTTTCTTAATGTCCCCTAAATTATACATTTTTCCAGCTCACCTGGCAGAAACACATAAGCCCCTCCCTTATGTGACTGCTAGTCTCTCTGCTTCTTTTGGATGATTCTTTCCCTTATGTCAGGCAATTTCCTCTGATGCATTTGCTGATCAATACTCCGCTAAATACTTGAGGGCAAATTCCTTGCCGATCTCCAGGATTCTCTCTCTGCATATCTGTGTTCTTTCCAGTACTTTGTCCTGTGAACTTGAGCTATCATTGCCTCCCCAGATTCTCAACTCTGTCTGCATCACTCAGGACTTTTTCTGGGATCTGCGTCATTTTCCTTTCCCTGGTGCGATGGCCTGAAAACGCTCCCAAAACAGTAAGATGAGGCAATTATTAGGCTCACTTCTTTGTTTCCAGTCTCTCAGAGATCTCTATTCTTTGTTGCCTAAAGTCCAGTAACTTGAAAATTGTTGTTGCATATATTTTGTCTGTCTGGATTTCTTGTTTCTTTGTTTGTTTTGTTTTTGGTTTTGTTTGGTTATTTCATGCACTAGGCTAAATCTAATCCCTGCTACTCCACCTGCCCAGAAGAATTTCCCCAGTTTAAAAATTATTATTGCAAAATTATTCTTGTTTAAAATTATAAAGGCCTTTTAAAAAACTTGACAGTAAAAAGATGGATGGATAGATGGACAGATATATAAATAGATGTAAATTTATCCTTTTAAAATCATGCAAATAGACCTAAAACAACCGTAAGCCAGGGAAAATGGGGGTGAGTGGAGAAGGGTCTCCTGTTTTTAACACTCTTCCAGTTTAAAACATGTTGTTTCCTATTATCTGCTGTTGTTGACTGGAATTCATGAAATAATTGCTTTGACCAAAAAGAATTCAACTAAATAAAATTGTTAATAACTGGCCTTTTAAGTGTGATATTAACTCCCTGTAATTATCTGCCTCTGCTTGATTCTGCAAGTTTGAGCCTGTCAAAGTGCAGCCATCCTGACCACTTGTGTAGGTCCAATACATTTGTTTGTTACAGGCTTCTTTGACTTTGATCATGACACGTCCTTATGTACAATGTATTTTGCAGTCGTTTCTCCCCCTTCTCACTTTCTGTTGAAACCCTACCCATTTGACTACCCTAAACTTTCTACGACATGTACACAGCCATCAGCTTCCGTAAGCCATAGAAGATGCACCACCTTTCTTCATGCTCTCTGTACTCTCCATGCCTATTACTTTCACAGATCTCAAACAATGCAGTTATAGCTCACTTACCACACACTGATTCCGTCAGGATCATTTTTATATTCCAAGTATATGTGGCACATTATCTGATGCATAGTAAATATACAATAAAATTCTCTTGAATGAAATATAGCATGTATGCATAAGTAAACAGTCGCAAGTATGTGAGTATTTGCATGGACTACAATCTGTCCATGCTCCATAGTTTCAAGGAAGACCCAAACTTCCATAGTTCCTAGGGTGGAATTTTTGTTTGTCTGCCTATTATTTGTTTATTTTCATGATGTGTTGACTTGCTCTTGGACTCAGGGTTTCAGTGGTATTCTGACTTATCTCCTGCCCTTTGGGTTTTTATTTTCTCCTTTCCTGTTGGTGCACAATTCAAGGAAGCATTGATTAAGTTGGACAAGTGGTAGAATTGGGAGGGTGGATCAAGGAGAAAGATTCTGCTCTGAGACAGAGGAATGGAGGCAATGCCACCTTCTAATGTTCCTGCACATCTTGGCCTGAGGACCTTTTAAATCTCAGACTGCCAGGCAGTTTAAGTGGTCTCAATTAATCGAGATTTCCGAAGCCAAAAATCAATTTCTTTTTTAAAAATTCACATTAAGGACCAAGATTATTTTATTATTACATTGAATGAATTCAGCAAATAGAAACCTGTTCACTCACCCAGCACAAGGAGGGCTTGAATTAAAAACAAGGAGAAAGCAATAGAGAGATGATTTAACTACGGCGGTGCCATCAGTTAGAAGGAGGCGCTGCAGACTCACTCATGATTTCCTGCCAGGTTCAGTTGCTTCTCTTTTCTCCTTTGTGTAGCTAAATTCCACCCATCTTTCATGGGCCCTTTTCTCCAGGAAGACTTCCTATTTTGTTCCCTCGTCGCCTTCCAAATTTCCTTAGCAGTTTAAATCTGAAACACTCAGCCTAGTTCTAAATTAAAATATCTTATATTGCTTTATAGCATCCTGTGATATCTCCTTTTGAAAAAATATTTTAACTTTTCTTGAATGGTTTACACAGTGATTGGCACAGAATGAAGCAAACAGCAGGTGTGTTGGTGAAGACTCAATGGATGCTTTATAGCTTTATTGATTGGAAATGGACATTTGTGGGCTTATTGTTTTAGCATCTGTCCCTCTACTCATGTTCCCAATAGGCGCACATGCAGAAGTTAGAGAAGGGGACTTTGAAACACATTTTCCCTAATTTTGAGAAATGGGCCAATGATCTCTTAGAGTGAGTGTGGGGTATGTGCCCTCACCCTCTTCCCACTAACGGATTCCATATTGAACCCCTGAGCATTGCCCTCGGCCAGTCTCTCAAAACAGCAATTCATCAAATTTGCTGTTTGTTAAGTTAGTCCAAGAGCTTTTATCTTAATGTGAACCACAAGGCAATCAAATACAGTTTGAAAAAATATCATACTTAATCACCTCTGGTGCCCTTTTTATGTTCTTCCATTTTATTGAGCAATTTATAAGAGGAAGGAAAAAACCTATCAGAACAGCTGAAGAACAGTTCTGTCCACAAGCAAGCTATTTATCCAGAATATTGAAGTAACAGCAAAAATATGTAGGAAGCAATAGGTCAACTAAATGGGGGGGGGGAGGGGGGAGAAGTGAGTAAGCAATTTATATCAGGAAATAATTACAGTCCAACATTGTGCTGTAAATGAAAATCATCATCATTAATAACAGCACCCTAGCTTCAAGGGAGGCTGCTCACTGAAGATGGAAAAGTGGTGGCTAACTTTCCCTCTCCCTCTGTCATTCTCATGCAGATTTCAGCAACGTTCACTCCACATTTAGAATCAGAAAAATTCACAGGAGGCATTTTTTATGAGGAAATTTGGCTTATATGTATATTTTTTGTCCCTGGGAACTAAAGCAAATTTTTCCATAGCTGTACCTGTGTTAATCCTTTAGGCAAATGGGTCAAAACAAGCAAAATTTTGTTTTGTGGTCAGCTTACTCGGATAACGGACTAACATTTCATGTCGGACGATTCTGCCCAGATTACAGGCCTCTGATGGAACACTGAGTTCCTGCTGCCGGCTGTCTCAGCACTGACCTTCACGTGCTGACCCCGCCCATCGCAGCCGCTGCCTCCAGGACCACAGGTTCCCGTTATACCCCACCAGCGTGGGAAACAGTGCAGCCTGCGGGGCAATGTGAGGTGCGGGCCCCATTCCGGGATTCGCACACACGTTTAAGCATAGAGACTCATGGCACCGTGCTCCTCAAATCTAAAGATGAGGAAGTAGCCATTCCGCGATAGGATGCGTTTTTTAAAGGTTTCTCCCATGTTTTGATAAAGAGTGTGTGCATATCCGCCCACATTCTTGCCTTTGTGAAGTAACCATCAGGGGTCTCCCACCAACAACTAAATTTAGAAAACAGGGTTTGGGCCTCAGCTTGACACACTTTATGGAGTGCGATCAGGATCAGGATGTCTCTTCCACGCTGAGGGAAAGGACACCGTCGCTCCCACTCTATTAACCGAAAAGCTGTCTTGGAGTCACACTCGAAACTTTACCCCATTAGCGCAGCTGTTGCCTCGTTGGCTCCTCTAAAGTGCACGGTGAGGTCTGATATTACGGACTCCCAGCTCGGAGGGAAGACAGGGTAGCAGATCACCCCTGACAGACGTGCCAATGCAGCGGGCTGTGCCTGAGAAGTGATGAAGGGACATGCTCTCTGTGCCTCATGCACAGCGCGCTGTTGGCCACAGAAGCCGGTACCTGGGGAACTGAATGCCTCCTTCAGGTCTCAGTGAGTTGGGGCTGGGGAAGGAGCCTCTCACCTCTAACGCATCAGAAGCTGCTTCGCTCCAAGCCCTTTGGGGTAGGCAACTAGACAGGAAACGAATTAATGAGACCTCCTCCGTGCCCAGGGGGTGGGGAAAAGCTGAAGGACAGGACTGTCAGCCTTAGGTTCCAATTGTATTTTCCTTTAATTCACTAACCTCTGTTGCTCAACTTTTTTTTTTCTTTAAATCACATTTATTTTCTCATTTTTGTCTCTTGTTTTCTATTTTCCAGTTAGTGTTACATGAAGGCAGAAGAGAAATAATGTGCTTTCGTAGTACCACACGATCTCCTTCCAAACGCCATGTCCTAAAAACTGGTGTCCAGTTTCTGAACTTGTTTCCTGCATTAGAAATGCATTAAAAATCCCTTTCTTTTAGAAAGAAGATGTCACATGGCAAATAAATAGATTTGGGTTTTATTTATTTATTTATTTTAAACATATCTTTATTGATCTCAGAGAAAGGAAAGGAGGGGGAGAGAGAGAGAGAGAAACATCAATGATGAGAGAGTCATTGATCGAGCCTGCAACCCGGGCATGTGCCCTGACCTGGAATCAAACCCCGATCGCCTGGATCCTAGGTCGACGCTCAACCGCTGAGCCATGCCCGGCCGGGCTGGATTTGGGTTTTAAAAGACCCCTAAAAAGTCAGGGTGTCCAATTTTGGTTAAGTATATTAAAAAATTGTGTATAGCTACAGGTGAATACAAATGGAATGGACAGTGGTATCATACAGTTAAAAAGATCTCAAATTACAGTTTTCTGACATGTTCATGCAGAGATAAGAAGAAAAGTAATGTACTTTCAGAAATACCAACTTAAAATAAATTTAAAACGCTCTTCGCTGTACCAAGTCATAACAAAGCACGCCCAACAAACACTGCGCAGTTAATGTTGCTTGTGAATCCTACCCCATGTAAAGGCACAGAAATGATTTCTTTTGATACAACTTTGTAACTTGTTTATTTTTATTTAGGTAATTTGTTTCTGTGTCTGGGTGTGTGTGTAGTGCAACACATTCATTTGAAAAGGTTATTGAAAACAAATAGAGTGACAATATGCATAAGCAAAGTTTCAGTGATTATTAACAAAGAGCTTCATCAACCAGCTCTCACTTGCCCAGCTCCCTTCAGCCTCTCAAGAGAACTACATGCATCATCTGCACACAAGTGTCCATCTCATCATCTGCTTCCTGGAGAGCTGGACCTGACACATGCGAAATGCAAAGTCTTTCATGGACTGTCTCCATTGCATCTACTCTCCGCTCTAGCAAACTTCTTAACTCACCCTCATTCAAATACTTTTGGCTTTTCCTACCCTCCTTGCTTTGCTCATAATATTTCCTCTGCTTAAAGCATCATTCTCTGACTCTTTCTCTAGCTCACAGGAATTGCATATCTATACCTCAAGGACCAATTTATGACCCATATTTCATGTCTCTTACCTCCAGATTAACTTATCATATCACCTCCTAGTGGTCTCTCTTTCTTCTGAATCATGTTTGAACTGGTTTGGTGTTATTTCATTTTATCAGAAGTCGCATTGTGGTATAATCTTTAAGCCCCTGGGAGCAGAGACTGAGACTTTTTCTCCCCCATAACTTTCATAGTGTTAAGATCATAGTGGTCTCTCAATATGTGTTTTTTCTTGTTTATTCCCATAGGGCTTAGTAAACTGTGCAATAGCTCATGAGTACTATATTATAATTAAATGATCAGAGTCAGATGTAGTTTTCAGGGAGAGGTGAACAAAACATACATTCCCATATTCTGTATTATTTACATCAACAAGCTATGCATTTATATTCTACAAACCAATTAGTGGACAGTATATACTGCTGTAATTTTTTTGCACAATCGATGATGCTAGACATTCAGCAATAGTCCTCAGTTTTAATGAACGTCCCAGTGAAGTTATGTAATCTCAAGTGGTCTTCTGCAGGCCATGGCGGCTGGAAGATGTGAGGTTCTCTAGATTTCTTTAACATCAAATTCCAATCTTCGAGGTACATTGAATTCACTTTCTTATAAGACATAAAATAATAATAGATATTTGATTAAAAATTTAGGATTTACAAGGCACTTCCACAACCTTTCTTTCACATAACTTAGTTTGGTAGAAACTAGAAAAGTTCTCTCTTGTGTTCCATTGCACAAGAGTAAGAAACCAAAGGAAGAGGAGAGAGCACCATTGTTATTAAAAGAATTCCTAATGTTTCAAATACACCTCATTTATTATTTTATCTGGGACCTAGGAAGCATCAGTCAGTTTGAGCCAATGATTGTCTTTTTTCTTTATGGCCAAGGTTTCCTCATCGCATCCAGCAATTTTTCACTGCCAGCATCTCCCTCTCATTGACTAGTGGCATAGAAGATACTTAGAGTCTGCTCTATATGTAACAAATTAATTGTTCCATTTGGAGATATTGCCTCTAACTCTTGGGCCGTTCTGAGCTGGAAAACATTCGAAATAGCACTGGCTGCTTCAGAACTATTATAATCCTTACAAAAGTAATTAATGTTAGTAGAATTGTTTGATATAAGAAGCTGAAAACCTAGATTTTATGGTCGAGTCACAAATACCAACCTGCAACCTAGCTGGAGACATTTACAAACAGAGTTTCTTTGTTTCTTCTCAAAGCAAAGTCAGTAATTATAACACAGAGATCAAACACCATTTGCTCTGCAGCAGATCCATAGAGTGGCCTCAGGTGGCCTTTTTTCGGAGATTTGAGTCCAGATTGGTTCATTGAGGCAACACTGTCTCTGTGTGCTAACTGAGTGTGTGGTGTTTACCAGATTGGTCAGCTGACTTAACTAGGCTGCTGATTTCTCTGTTAAAGAAAGGCCAGATTTAGATTGTTTAGAAGAACCTTTTCAATTTCATACTTCATTTTTCTATATCTATGGGCTCAAGAAGAGGGAAATCATATGACTCAAAAAGGACATTGGTGTTAATCTATGATTCTGCAGTAATAAAGTAACCCCACCCCACTGCCACAATTTGTCTCTTTCCTCCCCACTAATTGATCCAGCCTAAAAGAAATGTCTCCTCCTGTTTGTAGAATTGATTTCTGATTAAGTTTTTCCTTTGGTTCTACCACATGCAAATGTTGTCTTTCAGGCCTGTGTAGATTCGTTGAATGAAGATAATCTGATATTCTTCCCAAGACTTCTAAGAACAGGTCATGTTTTTAAGCTCCCTTTCCCACTTCTACCCATTCATCCTGCCTAAGAAATAGAAAATAAGGCCTTTAAAGGATAAACTGTCATAAATAACAGGGTTTTGTGCTAGAAAGGCAGGGAGATTTCCAAACCAGACAACCTGATCCAGAAACAATGAATCACCAAAAAGACAGACAGAAACTTCTCTGAAGTTCTTAATTGATCTTGTAGGTTTCCTCTCTTGCACTTTTTCTTCCGTTCTATGAGCTCTGAATTGAAAACTTGCTTGTAAATAAAACAAAACAAAGCCCTGTAATCATTATGTGTATCTCATATATAATTTCTTGAAGCATATTTTGTTTTTTTCCCCTCAAATTTAAATAAGAAAAACAATAATAAACTTGAAATTGTCATAAATGCTCATAACTTATTTTTATCACCCAAAGTTCAATTCTAGATCATCTGTACTTTTAAGGAAACATTCAAAATTTTTTAAAAAGAGCAATGGACTAAGAGTCAAAAACAAGAAATCTAGTTTTAGAGGTCACAGATCAAGTAAAACAGGGGCCTCAAATTACCTAACTCTGCAAAGAAGAGCTTTGTATCAGGACCTCTTTCCAGCTGTTACTATGCCATAAGTGTGGTCTCATCCCAGTTCCACACATTGACACAATGGTGAATGTTCCACAGGATTGCTATGCCATGTCCTTGACTTTGACATTCCCGGCCTCTTGTTTCTAGTTACATCCCGTCCTCAGTAGTCCCATGTCTGGAATACAGTGCCCTGGCATCATCTTATGGATTCAGGCAAGTATGAGACATTTCATCATTCCACCTGAGATGAATCTTGGGTACCATGTTCCTTCCCATAGGATTCTCTGCCTTTTTCCCCTCAGTATAATAAGGAAGAAAAAGATAAATATCATTTTACAGTAACTCTAAGTTGTTTGGGAGTGTCTTAGGTCAGGCTCCCCAGGAAACAGGTGCTGAAATGAAAACTTGTGTGAAGACAATGTATGTAGGTCTCTTAAAAACACCTCTGAGAGAATGAAGGAAGCTGGGCAAGGGAGAACTGGATGATAATGTCGTATTTTTTATCCATTCAAACTTTTGAATGTGTTTATTGGAACATAGGATTCTGTATTTGTTTTCAATATCCTCCTCAAATTAATCAATGTTATAACACACACACCCCCAAAAAATCCAAAACGCATTACCTAAATAAAAGTAAATAAGCTTCAAAGTTTTATCAAAAGAACGAACTTCTGTTCCTTTACATGAGGTAGGAAAACTATTTTGTCCTTGTTAAAAATATTTCTAATTCCAGTTTTCTTTAAATGTTCATGTAGAGATAAGAAAAAATAATGCATTTCAAAAACCCCAACTTAAAAAAAAATTAAAACATTCTTCACTGCACCAAGTCATAACGAGGCATACCCAGCAAATGCTGCACAGTTAATGTTGCTCATGGACCCCTGTGGAGCGGAAGGATTTTACTAGAACTGTATGAAGTGCCTTGAAATTAATTTTCCTATAATAGAAACTACTTAAAAGAATTATCTTGCTGTGCAGAAAATCAGTTCATGTGGCAGATTTGTGCTTTCATCTGGAATTTTCTTAAAGGGGGCAAAGGCAACAAAGAGATGGTTTGGATGAACTTAAAATCAGAGCCTGTCCAAGCCCTGAGCTTTGTTCTTGGGTTTAAAAGACTTCAGAATATGTTAAGACCTGAGTAAATGCAACACTGTTTTGGATAAGCATCGGCCAATATTACAAAGAAATTTCAAGCTAAAAGAACTTCTACCCCACCATCACCCTGTAGATGATGATACTGAGGCTGTAAGAAGGGGCCAAGGAGTTAGTCGTTGGCGTGGAAGTACACACATACACAGCATAGACATGTACCAATTTACTTATACTTAGACCCATCTTATGTTTAGAAATATCTCCCAGTTCCCAACTATGTGGTTTAAGATCTGTATTAGTGAGATTGGTCTAGGCTTTGCTATCATAACAAACCAAAACAAAGTTAACACAATAAAAACTCATTTCTCACTTCACAAGTTGATGCAGATTTGGAGGAAATCTGGGTGGTTCTCTCCTATATATAGATTCTGAGAAGCAGCATAAGGTTCTGTTATCTCAGAGCTCATGCTACCACTATATTAATGAGGAAGAGAGACTCTACTAAACTCTCTCTGTTATTTATTTATTTTTTTTGACAAATATTTTCAGAATCTCACTTGGCCTGGTGAATGGAGAAGAAAGGAGACTACCAACAACAAGTTCTAAGAAAGCTTCTACCACCAGAACTCTCATGCTCCCTAAATGGCAGGGACTATTGTCTCCTTTAGAACCAAGATGAGTTCTAAGATGATTAACTTTGGCAACAAGTGTATGTTAGGTGCCTGCAATGAGCTACATTCTACAATTCCCTCTGGTTTAAAGTTTTAATACTCTTAGAGAATGTGGGGAGGGTCTTAAAACAGTCATGCGGATTGAATCCAAGAACTGATTGTATCCAACCATGGAATAGGAGAATCTAGAAGACAGAAAACTTGAGAGAATATGTAGAAATAGAAAATAAATCAATGTTGGGAGAAAAATATAAGAAGAGAAAGATACAGAGATTTAGGGGGAAAAAAAGATGGAAAAACAAGTCTTTCAACCTTTCAGACTACGGTTCATGAACATAAGGGAATAATAATGCTGAGGGTTTGTAAGGAAACAGCTTTGGAAACCATGGAGTGTCAGAGAGAGTCATGGGTTAGCAGAGCTTGTCCCTTCTTCCTAACAAGCTAATAGACACTTCATACTCAAGGTCACTGGCTGCAATCAAGAAGGAAATAAGATGTTCATATGCCAGCTATGAGGTGTGATTTTCAGGCCTGACAAAGCTCTGTTCTGAGAAGCAAGTGGGCAAAGCAGCTTGCTTCTCTGTGTTTTTAATTGAGTGTTTGTTGTTGTTGAGAATTTTAAAATCAAAGTCTTAGACAAGTTTCCCTGGTCAAAGTGCAAAGATAAGCTATGATTTCATCTCTAAGGAGAGGTGAGATCTGCTGTACTCCTCCTAACAGAGTCAAGAGAACAAATAAGCAATGGTGAAGGAACCAGAAAAGAAACAATCCGCAGAGTTAAGCTACATCCACTAGCCACATTTAGCATCCATCATCGTCCCCTCAACTCTTTTGGTTGAGACAAAGTGCTACTAGGAATTTTACTCTCTAGGTTATTCCTTCCTCTATAACAAATCGGTTCCAGGAAGTTTTAAGTGAACATTCAATAATTAAAATCCACAATAATGTTCCCTAGTGCCCACAATGTGAGGATATTCAGTATCAGATTGTCATACATTAAGACTAGCCATTAACGCTAAGCTTTGTCTGTAACACATTTTGCTTTTGCTGAAATAGGGATCCCTTGCTCTATTCAGCCTTCTTCCAGGCAGACCCTTCTTCTCTTTGGTTAGGATATTTTACCTCGTTCTGGACTCTAACATTGGAAAATTCATCGCACTGCCCTGATCAAAATAAAATATATCTTGCTAGTTCTGGTAGCCAGTTTCTTCTTGACTCTGTAGAAAGATGTGCTCCAAGGGGGTGAGTTACAACCCTCTGACTCCCGTGTGCCTGGATTCCTGGCCAGAATTCCTTTGAAGAGGGATCCCTCTGTTGTTTGAAACATGTGCTTATAGTCTTCTACTTCTAAATTCTCCCTATTCTAGATGTACATTTCCTATTTGCAATTACGTGTTTTGTCAAAAACGCTTTAATATGGGCCCTTCATGTCCAACATAAAGGAATGCTAAATTTAGAACAATTATCTATGATTTGTTGAGAAGGTTAAGAGAAAGTAGAGATAACATTTTCATGAAGTTTCCCCCAAAAAATTGGTGATATGCATATTTTACTGTTAGCCACCCAGTGCTGGTCCTTATAAATTTTGTGAAGAACAGTTGTAAAGTCTATTACTTAGCTCCTGTGCAAACCTTTACTCTCTAAGCCTATTGCATTTCTAGTCACCTAAAGCCTCCTGCCTGATTTGAGGAGTTAGCCTGTAAAATATTTGCCAAACTTGATTTCCTGATGGGAAATACAATCCACTAGAATCAAATGTATTTGTGAAACACAAACATATTTTCGTTATCTGTAGCTTATAATCAACGCAAAGTTTCTTGCTTTGACAAACATCCTATTCACTCTGGAAACAGCCAATTTTGCATTTATTAATTGTGCATCCCTGCTATAAACATTAGCCAACCATTTGTAAATCTTTAGCTCTAAAAGGCACCACTCAGCTTCCAAACTCTTGGGCTCCACATTCTGAGTGGGTTATAATCTTGGCAAGATGCATTTTCCCCATCAACATCCATAATGTCTCCTCAGGGAGGAATTTGTCAAAGGAGGAATTTGTAAAGTCACCATCTTCACAGGGGCCCCGGAGAACAAATTTAGCTGATGTGTGTAAAGACCTCCAGAGGTGAAAAATGGGGCAGGAGAGTCACTGGTGCCAGAGGGATTTTCTTGGCAGTGTTGGGGAGTCTTCCATGAATTAAACAGGAGCATTTCTTACATGGCCAAGAGGAACAGGCTTTCTGAGAGAATTACATGGCATCATAGGCGATGTTCAAGTAGTCGTTCAGATGAGACACCTCTGTACTGGCCCATATTTACTAATTTGAAATTTCAAAAGGTTTTAAAGAAGAGGAAGATTGGAAACCTTGAAATAAACAAACTAATTAAAAAACTCTGTAGAAGATATTGCAAGCCTTTGAAAAGATGTGTATATTGACCTTGAATTCTGGAGAGAGGAGAGGAATGTTAGAAGTCCTGAAACTAGATGATTCCATCTATAGAAAGCTTGTTTAGCCCTAGAAACATTGCTCTGTTACATGGGTTACTTTTTACAGTTGGTGGTGGGGGAAATTCTCTCAAACACAGCTCTGATATTTTAATCTTTCTTTGAATGTAGACTTCTTCTAAAGACTAAACAGTAAGCAAACTGAGAATCCTTTTGTGAAAAAAAAATATTTATACAGGGTGGGGCAAAAGTAGGTTTACAGTTGTGAGTACATGAAATGGTTTATTTGTGTATTACTATTTATTAATTATTGTATTATATTTGTATATGTTGTTTATATTGTGTATATCGCATAATATATACTGTCTATTGTATGTTGTTACTATATACATATTATATTGTATATAGTTTATATATATGTATATATATTGTTTTTATATTATGTATTAATTATTGTAAAAGTGTGTAAACCTGCTTGTGCCCCACCCTGTATACACACACACATATAAACAAAGAATTTTCAATAATTAAGTTTAGTCATTAGTCAATGGGAAAACTCTGAGATTTGGGCCCATATATTGGCACCATGACATATTCTAGTGGGGGAAAATTATGTCAATAAACCAGTAATTAATAAAGCAATAAATAAATATTGTTCCATCATTTTCTTTTTAGTGTCAATTTGGAGCTTTTGATGCCTTAACCTACCCAACATCCTTGAGTCTCCAAGCCCAGTGGGTTCCTCCTTCTTCTGTGTCATGTGGGAGTTCTCTGTGGTACTGATTCATTTCAGGCTCCACCATTTCATTCAGTGCTTCAGCAACAATCCCCCATCTCCTGTCCTTCAGTCTCTTCCTTATCAAATTAATTACATCTGTGGAAAGAAAAGTGTTTTGAATATAACACTTTAATTTGGGTTGCAAAATTCTGTTTCTTTTCACTTCCTAAAGGATCAACTTAAATACTTAGCATGCTATTCAAACCAACCAATCCTTCTTTGCCTTTACTCTTCTAGTGCCCTTTGCAGCTAGCAAGTGAATCTAGATTTTGTTCTCCAAATAAATCCTGATTGTCTTACCCCCTTCCTTTCTTCATATTTACCTCTCTTTCCAAAATGCATTTGCTCTCATTTCAATCAACCTTTCAAGGCCCAGATAAAAAGCTCCCTTTTCTAAGCTCTCTCAGTTGACTTCTGACAACTGTAATCTCTTTCTTCAGCAAAATTGTATGAGACATTGTCCTCTCCAAGGGAACATACCTTGCCATGTGACAGCATAGAGAGAGATGTTCTATTAATTTAACTAACCCCCTGTTTATAGCTCATCTCTTCAATATGATTATGCTTACTTATAGCTAAGACTTACAACTTTTCCTCCTCTCCCTCTTCATTCTTCATTGACAATTGCAAAGGATTTGGTACATAATCAGCACTCAGGAAATAGCAGACATAGGAAGAGTTATTATGGGTTCAAGGTCCCACCATGAGTTTATTTGAGTCATTTCTATTTGAACCCAAAGGAGAATCACAGAGCCTTTGGGTGATCCCAATTTAATCACCTGTGGCTTGATTGATTTTGTTAATGTGATAATTTTAAACCCAACTTCTGAACACACTGTAATTCTGAATGAAGCAAATTCTCCAGGGCTGTTTGAGCTCCCAAAGAGAAAAGGTGACGTAAACACCAAATTTGTACTGTTACTGTTTACACAAATCCTATCACTTATCGAGTCAAGTTTGAAGAATCTGATTATGAGGGTTGTAAACTCATTTCTTGCTAGAACTATTATCTTACCACATGTAGCTACAATTTAACAGATCTCACTAGATGATAGTTTCTCCTGATATGCAAGTTACATTTTATTTGGCTTAATTTTATTCAATTAAACCTCTCCATGCTTTTTTCCTTTCTTCGTGTCTAGCTCCTTCAACTGCCAATTACAAAAGTCTATAGGATTATGGACCTACAGAATCTCATATGAAATTTCTGCATGTGTCATGTCAAATTTACACTAAACACATAGAGCATCTTTTTCTTCTCAATGGGGAGCCAGTATAGTTACATTTAGTTAGGTTTTCAGCTTATTTTGTGCAATGCCAGTAAAATAAGAACCCTGAGGGAGACAGGTTTTTGATTCAGCTGAATTTTGTCTGAACCTTAATTTAACAGGTAGAAGACACTTAACTACTAGACTTGCAGTACCTCACTACATTGACCTAATAGTAAACAAGTGTAATATAGCACATAAATGTTTGATAGCCAGTCCTAAATAAAAAATATGTATTTTATAATGAATACTTAATTAGGGCTGCAAACTGAATATAAGGAACGGAGCCCCTACTGCTTCTGAGACAAAGCAGAGTAAAATGAATTGCCATCATGCAGGGAATGATATTAATAGTGTCCAGCTTTATAAATGAATCCAATTTTAAGCCACTTTAGTTGCTATCATACTGAGAAAGAGTGCAACATGTCTAACATATCATTTCCTTTCTGGCAAATGACAAGTCTTAAGCAGAAAACAATGTTAACTTGCTGATGTTTGCCTACATTAAATATCTCTAATTATTGAGCACTCACAGTCAAATATCATTTGGAAAACGAACGTCAGTGTTCTTTTCAGGATCAGCATATCAAGAAGAAGCATCTTGTCTTTTTTTCCCTCTTCCAAAAGGAATAAAGTAGTTGAAGGATTGTTTGGGTCACTTTATAGCATCGGTAATTGTTGGTTTAACTCCTTGAGTCGGTTCTGCAGAAAAAAGTTGGTATTTTACTCTATGTGGTAGCTTAGGTTTAGGTGCTGTATTTGTTGTTCAGACTATTTGTTGGTGGGGGAAGTCACCAGGAAGTGACATACCAATCACAGAGAAGGTGCTGGCAGGTTATCCCACAGAACACCCGTTCCACATGCTAGGTAGGGTAAGGGGCTGTTGTGGTGGTTAGAGAAATAAGAATGATAATTAGACCATAAAAATTGGACCTAAGATAAAGAATCAGTAGACCTTTCTGGTTTTTGAGAACTGTAATCTCTTTCTCCAGTACTGATTGAAACATTTGATCTAAACTTACCGTTGAGTAATTCTCTATTGTAACTCAGCCTGTGGTAGGCATTGCAGTAAACAGGAAATTTGGCAAGAAGTGCTATTGCAATTTTGAGATTTACAGTCCTGCTAAGCAGAGAAGACCAACATACATGAAGAGCACTGCTCAATTCAGAGTGCTGTCTGGGATCTGCGCAAGAACCTAAGCTTAGGGAAGTTCTCAAGGTCTTCATTCTGCCCCGAGCACAGCTGGAGAAGAGATGCCTGACTGCCTTTACCTAGTTGATGCCCTGATGACCTCACAATTATATTCTTCCTAAGTGAAACCAAGATCTACACGTGCTACAATATATTATATACATGTACAGGGTGTCCCCAAAAATGTATACATACTTTAACAGCTGATAGCTCAATTTTGAAAATGAAATGTAATTTAATAAACACTGCTTTTATAATTATTCAAAGTGTGTGTATACATTTTTGGGACACCCTATATATGTGTGTGTGTTTGTGTTCACATATGTGTATGGATACTATAGTAAAGGTCAGATGAAACACAAGCTCAGGACATATGCCCACTCAGGCAGTGCATACACAAGCTCTACCCTTGGGGACAAGCCAGGCTTACCTTTTCCCTTAAGCCTTGGTCATGAAGAAGAAATAGGTCTATCATTAGGCCAAGAGAAGAGAACACCGTCAAGCACATTCCATTAGACCACCAAACTCCAAGGCAGTAAAGTTAGCTATTGGATGGATGGGCAAAGGACTGAATAGATTAAATTCTTCCTGGATTGTCTCTTCCAAACTTCACCATCTTTATCCAGCTAACACAAAAAGGTAAGTCCTGGGGTACCTCTTGCTTAAGAAACTCTTTAGGTCTTAAAAGAAAAATTCTTCAACCTTACTGCTTTACTGAGGATCTCCTAGGCCAAGTCGTAGGTAAGAAAAGATAATACTGACAGCAACTACCTGTATTGAAGACAAGAGGAGTTCCATGCTCTAGCCTAGTGTTTCATTTGTATTCATGTACTTACTTCTTACAATAATTACATGAAGTAAGTAGTATTTTCATAAAATCCCCATTTTTGCAGTAGGAACACTAAAGCAAAGAAACATTCAGTAACATACCTGAGTCACAAAACCACAAAGTGGTTGATCGGGGACTTGAACCAGAAGAGGATGACTGTTGAGGACCTGCTCTTAATTGCTGCATTTCTCTGCACATAGGAATTAGGCCCTTTGAAATGCTAACAAGAAGCTGAAAAACAATGCATCTTGGGGAAACTTATATGTTCTCAGTTCTCCATCTCTTTCATTTGTTCTCAAAGCATGCCCCTAAAACTTCTCTTCACAAAATGCTGACTGACTCTGCCCCTAACTGCAGATGAGCTCTGGAGGGAGCAAGCTAGCTCGGATAAGATTATAATCGCACAGATATGTCTTGTTTGGGGAAAAGGCACAGTGTCAGGAGAGGAGAATGGATGCTCTCCGTCCATGGGCGACACCCTTTCCACTCTATGATATACGGACACCAAAGACACCGTACATCATGGTGACATGCACTTAAACTTAAAGCTGGTCCAAGCGCTTCTGTGTTCCCTGGGGGAGCTGCCATAAGCTGTGATCTATGGAGAGGGCCCAGGGCTGCTCTCTGCTTGGGTTTGTTCTGTTTAGAGTAATCCTCCAAACACAATTATTGCCTTCCCTGCAAAGAGGCATTTCTTGGGAAAAAAGTAAGTGATATGCATCAGAAAAGCAAGGAATAGAAAAAAGAGATCTGGTCTTTGTAGATGGGTTGTATAAAATAAAGTAACCTACCATAACACAGAGGAGTTCAATTGGGAATCAAAATACATGGTATCTAGCACAGGCTTTTCTGAAAACTGCCTCTGTGACCCTGAGCAAGTCATTTTACACCCTGGGCCTCAGTGCTTTCACATTTAAGGTGAGGTGGTGAGATTAGACATGTTCCTTATGGTCCTCGAAAGTTGCTTAAGAATGGAAATTCATTGTTACTAAAATTTAGAGGCTATATCTTTGCTTCATTTTCTTTCCTGCCTAGTACAAGACAGGCAGAGAGGTGCTCAAGAACTATTTGTGGAATTAGGGGACAGGGAGGTTGTTTATATAGCTGTATAGGAAGCAGGAGCTATAGGATCCTGACCTTCAGCTGAAATATGCATTTGTTGAATCCACCTCCGTTTTCATTAGGCTGACTGGAGTTATTTCTATGAAAAGCCGACAAACAAACACCACCCCCTATATTGTGTTTAACTATAGTTATAAAAATGAGGTTCTTGCCATTCCCCAGTGATGGCCCGGAGCCATTGTTATATTCATCGGGGATTGATCATTTATTGCTTTGCCCAAGATATTCCTGCAAAAAGCAAAAACATCATTTTTCATTGGTCAAATTAATAAAAACACTAGAGCTATAGCTTTTAAAAAATATATATTTTTAAGTCCTGGATTTCACTGAAGCAGAATGCAATTAGAATAGCTGTTCATCTCACCAGTTCTATTTTATAAAGTAAAAATAATGATGCAATTTAAAATATAATTTTAACTTCTATTATGAAAAAAAAGAATAGTTCAGTTCTCCAAGGCAGGCACTCTTACTTATAAAATTTAAAATTTTACCCAATATATAAAAGTGCCCCACATCACACTGTGTCTTATGACAAGGTGGTGTTTTGAAAAGGCTCCTTTGGTGGTTTTATGTGGTTTCTGTTTACTTCTGAGCTACCCTCACTCCTTAATCCCCCAGCTCTGCCTACAATGTTCTTAAAGCAGCTGGTGATTTGGGGTCATGTCCCTGACCTTTGTGTCTCACCCGTAAATGAGGACTTACTCACTGAGCGCGTTTGTACTATTTGAAGCTTTGAACATCATATTTGGAAGGTTTTAGGTCAGCTCTGCTCAAAACAGTACGTCTCCCATATATGTATTTCAGATTTTCTCAGGCTGCATTTAAAAAGTAAAATAATAATAATAATAATTAAATTAACTTTAGTTATTTTTATTTAATCCAATATCTCTAACATATTTTAATTTCAAAATATAATAAAAATATTAATGAAATATATTAATTTTTTTTCATTCAAAGTGCTTAAAGTGCAGTGTCCTTACACTTCTAGCAACCTCAGTTTGGACCCGCCTCAGTGCTTGTGGTCCACAGCCTCCTGGGCTCCCAGGCACTGTATCAGACAGCAGTTTCAGATGATAGCTTCTCATGGAAGAAACGCTACAGTCTGCCTTGCTTGTTTATTTGTTAAGTCTTTTTAAAATTTGTTTGGTTTTACCTTCTTGTTTTACATGTTGCATCAGTTCTGTGATTTCACCAGGAAATCTCAGGTTTCAGTTATTTTTCCTTTAGTGTGACTAGCTCTGTGACTGTCTCTTTTACATTGTAACCCGTCCTCACTTTAACTAAGGATTCCCAGCAATGGCAGATACTGAATGATAATTCTAGTTATAAGAAAAGCAAAGGACATAGGGTTTTCTACTATTTCTACTGAATAATAAATATTTCTCTTTCTCTCCTACCCTCCTTCTTTTCTTCCCTCCCTCCTTTCCTCCTTCATACACACACACTCACACACATAACTCTCCAATTCTGCCACGAATGGCAGAGGTTTATAAGTGCTATGAAGCCTTGGCCGGTGCGGCTCAGTTGGCTGAGCACCCTCCCATTCACCGAGAAGTTGCCAGTTCGATTCCCAGTCAGGGCACATGCCCGGGGTTGTGAGCTGTAGGAGGCAGCTGATCGATCTGATGTTTCTCTCTCATTGATGTTTCTACCTCTCTCTCCCTCTCTCATCTTCTCCCTCTAAAATCAATAAAAAATTTTTTTTAAAAGTGCTATAAAATCAATGAACTTCTCTCAATTCAAACTACAACGAGGCATCAACAAATTGTTTTTGAATGGTCTACTATGTGCATCTTTTTGTGTGGAGAGCAAGCAATAGTAAGAAGGAGGGGTTACTAAGATGCTTTCAGATGGTTCATTGGGACACAGAATTTGTTGTTGGACCCTTGGTGGGAAAATAGTAACATTCAGTGCTTATGGATCTGAAAACAGGAGTTTTAGATTCATTGCCTATTGTGGAATTCCAGGCAGCTAAGAGAGCTGATTTGATACTTTGTGACCACATATACTTTTAGCTTTGTGTGGAGCTACCAATCAATTGACCTACTGGATCTTACTACAGTTCCTTTTATATAAGCATGGTGTAACCTAGTATATCTAATGACTAATGAGTAACTGGATTTCAAAGAAGTTTAGCAACTTACTCAGTGGGACTAGAACCCTGGAGTTCCTGTTTTCAGCCTTTGCTGTTGTTGCTTTTTTTTTGGTAATCATATTTCACATATTTGTAGATGAGGGAAGGACTTAGAAATGTAATGGGATTTAATTAGTCAATAAATTAAAAAAAACAAAAAACAATTCATTTTATCTGCCATTTCTCCAATGGCCCCTCTTAAGTGAATCTTCAGTTGGCACCTGTCTCCCATTGAAAGTGTCCCTTCATGGAGTGACATGCCTTTCCATGAACCCTTTCCCAATTAGAAAGACTCTAATGATATTTTTACCCTGCACCTGTGCATGCATACTCTCCACATGACAGGTGATGGTGGCCCTCCCTTTCCTCCACTGACTGGAGAGTAAGTGCTGAGAACAAGCCTCTTCTCTCCACAGCAACACTCACGTTGCTCCTCTCACAGTAAAGTTCAGTCCCGGTGTGGTTTGACTGACACTGATTAGGAGTTTGGGGAAATGAGACTTCCACTTTCCAGTGACCTTGCAGTGGACTCAGCATGAACTCCCCTGGTCACTGCCAGTCCATTCACAGCCCAGCTGAACCTGTCTCCAAGGCCCCTTTTTCTCTGACTTCACAGTGAGCTAAAGCAGCCCAGCCTAGGCTCTCCTGCTACTGCTTCTATGCTAAGCCCGTCTTTGTTTCACTGTCCCCAACTTTTATAAATGTACCATCATTTTCACTTGGACTTGTGTTGTGAAATCTTTCCTGCACAAAGTCAAGAACCCACACACTACCGGCTGTCCCGAGGCAGAACCACTCAGGGCCAGATCCTCTGTCTGGTAAAAGGACTTCCAGCTTCTCCTGTTCTCAGTGTTGCAGGAACATGTGCATCAGACTTGACTTCATCTTTAGATCCACCTCCAGCTCACCAATATTCCTATCATTTTGCCTTTGCCTTGAGCTCCTATTCCAGCCCCAAATACTGTCTTATTATATGGTTTTTAACATAGATATTAGACAAGCATGTCAAAAAGAAGATGCCCTAAACACACAATACCTCGATCTCAACTCAGTATTTGGCTCCACTTCTTCGATTATTTTGTGTAAATGTGGACTGGCTTGTAGCTAGCGAGATGACCACACACAAGGGCTGCTAATCAACAGGTCAGCATTAACCTGAAGATAGATCTCTAGTGGCCTGACAATGAGTTCTGCCTTTGGCCTTGACCTGTTCAACATTTCATCACTTTATCATTTGCAGATTGAATTGTCACTTGAAGTGTTTCGAAGAGGTCATACCCCCTGAGTACCAGCACTGCTTGCAGTTGTATAGTAGCAGTTAGGAGCAGAAATGGCACCAGGAGCACATTTTCTGACTCAGGAAATGGAAATTTTAGTGATCACTAACTGAATGAGACTTGTCCCTGCTGAGTATATCAGCTCAGACATGAGAAAGTAAGCAGATGTCCCAGCAGGCAGATATACTTGGATATTCTCCAGGTAGACAATACCATACCCTTTCACGCACATGCCCTGGAGCTGGCTTCTTCTTCGGCTTAGCATAGTTCAGTTAATGGTATCATCTTTCATACAGCTCCCCAATCAGACAACTGAGTGCCACCTCATTTCTCTTTCTCTCCTTTTTTTCTACATTCAACAGACCACATGTACTGATGACCAGACCGTCTCAATGTCTTACAAATCTATTTTCTACTACAAACAAGAGGAAATTATAGAATCAGGCAAGAACTAAAGTTTGAAAAAGCTCCACATATCACCCTAATAACTCACCCATCCCCTTCAGCCAGGTTCAAAAACATGGCATTATGGAATGCTGTCTCTTCAAGGCCCATTTTTGTTTGGTTGAACCAGTCTTTGCAAACATTAGGGTTCTGTAATAATACAAGTGTAAAGAGAGATGTGAGGATCAACTAAAATTTAACAGGTATTTCTATTGCTTCTGAGGTTTGTAAAAATATTTGTAAACAGGAAATTAGATGAAGGATTTTGAGCCCTCAACCCAGTTAAAGGTTAGTGCAAGCCCCCTGCACCTCAGAGGTGATGAAGTTTGGGAGCTTGTATCACAGTACAAAACACCAAATGGAGCTTTTTCTCTCTAGTTATTATCCAGTTGTTGAGTTCCAATGTAGCACTTGGGGCTGAGGAGATTACACAACAATGCAGATAGCCCTCGAGGCCAACAACTGTTGAACTTAATGATTTTGCAGCAGTTCAGATCTCCTCAGGATGGGAAAAGAGAAGGGCCTAAAGAGGTGATGTTTGAACACTGGAGCTCTGGTGCCTATAGACAGTAGACAGGGATTTGAACCCTTTCTCAAGCAAGGTAAGATTCCTGAGGCCCTCATTTATGTCACCCACCCTGTACTCTGGATAGGCACCAGCCATGCTCCATGTCATACAAGTAATGTGGGCTGAGGGACAGTTAGCAGGACCTATGCAGAGGTTTCGAGGCTGGATTTGCAAATAATCACCCCAGGCTTAGGCCCAACTTCGGATCTGTTGTTTTGACTCCTGAAAAGCAGATGAATTTCACACACACCCAGTTTCCCTCCACATACATGATTAGTGACACAGTGAGACAAGGGTCCACAGTGCGCAATCTACTTCCAGAAGAAAGTAGAGATCCTAGTCTTTTGAGGCCAGAGAAGTCAAGCAATGACAAGACTCCATTTCTGGGAAGTGCTTTTTAAGAATTAGGATTACAGCCCAGCTGGGCGTGGCTCAGTGGTTGAGCGTCAACCTAGGATCCAGGCGATGGGGGTTCCATTCCCGGTCAGGGCACATGCCTGGGTTGCGGGCTACGCAACCAATCAATGACTCTCTCATCATTGATGTTTCTCTCTTTCTCTCTCCCTCTCTTTTCCTCTCTCTGAAATCAATAAAAATATATTAAAAAAAGAAAAAAAAAGAATTAGAATTACAGCTGATTCTGTATGCCCTGCAGAACACAGCCCACCAGGATATTTCCAACACTGGGATTCCCAGCTCCACTGGGGTCAGAAACAAGGGTCCCCTACACCGTGCACTCCATGGGCTTATGCAGCAGCTTCCATGAAAAGCTGCTAGGACAGGCCCCAAACTAGGAAGGCCCAGCTAGACTTTCAATATTCACCCATCTAAAATAATGCTTCAAAATGCCTGAAACAAAATGCATAGAATTAGCAAGGGAATCTATTGTTTTTGAAATTTAGTTCTATCCATGAATACTTTGGGAGCTTCAGAACTACTGCGAGGGCTGTAATGACTGAAGCATCAAGCTTATGAGGTGAAAAACCTGTATCTATGGCTGGAAGCATGGCTTATGGCTCATCTGCACCTGAGGAGACCATTTGATGACCCATCAGGTGTGGCTAAGGGAAGGAATTCATTTAGCTACCTGTACTTTCTGTGTTCTAAGGTCACCAAGAGTTGCGGTGGAAACCAAGGTTGGATGGTATCTGTATGTGGCTAGTTGAGGCTTTTTATGGGTAGAATTCTAATCTGTAAGAGTTTAAACTGACCATGGGGAACCATCTGGCTGTGGGTAGAGGAGGTACAACCAGGTCTTATTCTTAATGTGCAGTCTTGCTGTATCTCTGCCAAAAATAAGAAAAGGAGGGGCTTAGCAACTTTGGGGAAAATTAGCCTCCTGAGTCTCAAGTAACTGCTTAGAAGAAGTCATGAGCCGGGAGGCCCAGCTCCCCACCCACCCCTGTTTATCCTCGTGTGTATGGGTTCTACTGCTGCAGGAGTCAGTGCCCAACAGTGTCACTCATCCTGAGCTTTTGTTTTGCTTTGTGTTTTTGTTTGTGTTTTTTGTTTGTTTGTTTGTTTGTTTTAAATATGTTTTTATTGATTTCAGAGAGAGGAAGGGAAAGGGAGAGAAAGATAGAAACATCAGTGATGAGAGAGTCACTGAACTGCAACCTCTTGCACACCCTCTGCTGGGGATCAAACTCGAAATGGGGGCATGCACCCTGACCAGGAATCGAACCCCAATTTCCTGGATCATAGGTGGATGCTCAACCGCTGAGCCATGTGAGCTGGGCTAATCCTGAGTTTTGAACAGAGGATTATTCAGACTGTTAGCATTATCTAATACCTTGTTCATACTGAAACTGAATCCTTGGTTTTCATTTTTGGGCCCAGTAATCTTAAAATTGTTTATAAAACTATAAATTCCTTTTTTAAAAGAGCTGTTGGTCCCTTATTATTTATTTTTTTGTTTTTAAAACTTCAAATATTTTTAATGTGTATTAAAGTCCCTCAAAGCAAATAGGAATCATAAAAACCTCCCCTTATGTTAGGAGAGGTAACTTTGTTTCTCTGCAATAAAAGTGAGTCCCTTTCCTGTAATGCCTTGTGCACACATATCCTTGCATTCTGGCTTCGCTATGTATCAGATGCTCTAAGGGAGCAGTCATCTACGAAGCCATAAACAAACTCGCTGAACACCAAGGATCAGCTTTTTGTTATTCCCCTTTTTTTCCTGCGGGTTTAGCTATTGAACTGCAATGACCACTGTTTCTTTTTAAATGCACTTTATGCTGCTTCCCATCACTGCTCATTTTTATCACCTCTTTTCATTGATAGAAGCTTCCAAAGTCACTGCTTCGGCCCTTCCCTCAATTCTCTCTCCCACAGTGAAGCGTGGTGATTTCTCACAGTACCTGGTCAGAGACTTGGAATAAGGGGCTATTATAGCTTCAATTGGAAACTGTGGAAAAATAAGAAGAAGTCATTCTCAGATAGTTAACGGCATTTGGTCTGAGATTAAACTGCATGAAATGGAGCATTTGGGTCATTGGATAGATGCGGCAAATAGCAAAATATAATAAACAGACTCCAGTCTTCCCATCCAAGACTTTCCAAACAAAAGAAGTGCTTTGCATGACTGCAGCAGATACCCAGATAGGCTTTTTATTTCTAGACATCCTGATTAATTTTTCAAGTACCCGAGGCTTAGGGATGCCCCAAAACATCACTGCCCAGTGAACTTTTGTAAACTCACATCTTCGTTAGGGGCAATATAATCTATACATTGCAGATTCATTTACCCTTAACCCATCATTGTTGATTGGTGGGAACTGTTTAGGGCCCCTGAAACTCTGAGCTATTTTAATGAGCCATTTAAAGGTTCTGTTTCCCTGTGCAAACAAAATAATGCATTAACTTTAACTGCCAGCTAATCTGGGTCTTATTTTAGATGCAAAGAGCACACAGGTCGAGTCACAGGCATACTCTTCCCTCATTTCTCTATATTACTCCATATCTGACAAGAAGCAATGTAACACCACTGTCATGTACTTTATGAAGTAGTAGAGGGTGCCATGAGCTTTGCTTAGAGAACCCAGCCCTGATCACACCTATATTTGGGATGGGCCCCTCCACAAGGGAGTTAGAGTGCCCAAGGATCTCTGATGCTCAGTTTCGACAACCCACCCAACCCCTGTGAGGTCAGAGACTTCCTTTCATGCCATGCTTAATGCCACCTTCCCCTCCCCCAACAATCAGTTATGAAAGATTCCTGTTGCTCCATGGCTTCATTAAGTCATTTCTTAGGACGACCTCTTAGTCCTGCCCATACCTCTTCTGTGAACTAGTCAAGCCCATAGAAGACCTAGGAATTCCTATTTCCCTCCCCCGTCCCTCAAGCAAAATGATTGGCTTTTAATATGTGAATCTTGAGGCCAAGTCCTGGCTTGTTTGACCATGAGCTGTGCACTCTCAGGAAAGATCAGCTGCACTGCTACACTGGGACCAGGGACAGGCCTGAGAGTCTTGCACTGGTCCATCCTAGGGGAAAAACAATGGCCTCACTCCTGCAGACTCCCACCCTCATCGCATTCTGCAGAGAGAGAGAGAGGATAGGGCTTGGGATCCCCTTTATTCATAAAAAGAACAAAGAAGCAAGAAATGAGGGAAAATGCTGTGAAAATAATCATCATTATCTATTTTTTCCTAAAAGCCATTTTTAAGCTAATTTTTAAAAGCTTCTGAAGGCAAAAAAGCTACTCCCTCGTCACTACCTTTTTATCCCTTAGTGGCTCCTGAGGTCTGAAGTCACATATATTTTGGTAAATAAAAAATGCCATATTTTTGCCTGAGAGAAGAGTTTCTTGCATACCCTGGAACACTCTCCAGGCAGGAAAGGCTGTGAGGTGGTTACCATGACCCCAATCGTACAGGGAAAATGGAAGGAAAGAAAGGTACAGTTTCCCACTGAAGAGCACCCCTGTCTCCCTGAGGAAGAGCGAAGGGCCCCAGGAGGAATGCTGAGCATTTTAGGGGCTGAAGGATAACAGGAGCTAGCAACAGGTGGAAGTGAACTGCACCTTCTCGAAATTCTCATGGGCCCGGTAAGGCTGTGTTGGAGTAAAACTGTGCAGACTGTAAAACCCCTGTTTGGTATCCCCCTATTTGTTCTATTTCTGGATGGGAATTGCCCAGAGTCTTCCATCTGGGCTCCACTTCTTGGCCGTGACCTCTCCTCAGCTTCAGCCTTCACAATTGGCTCATGTTAATTGGCAAGAGCAGGGTAAGAGTGCCCACTCTGTTGTGCCCACTGTGTGACTTATGGTTGTAGTGACATAGGCATTTAAGGGAATAAAATTTCAGGACAAAGTCCTCACTCCATCACACACCAGCTGGGACACTGAGCAGTTACGTAACCAAAAGAAGGAAATTTCCATTTTCTTACCTATAAAATGAAATGATAGGAATGCCTACCTCATTGGACTATTGTATGGATTCAAGGAGATAACACTAATGCTTAGTAGAGTTTCTGAGCCTCTTATGCCCTCAATAAATGTTAGCTGTCGTTATTTTCATTATGTGATTATGGTGTAATATGTGACATCTCTCAAGAGAATTGAAAGGATTTCAATTCTCGAACCCGAAAGTATTGGATTTCAATGGAGGGATTCTAAACACCTTAAGAAACTTATGGAGCTGGAGATTGAATATTGTTTTCTGCAGTCACCAAATTATAACCTCTTCTGTCCATGTTTAAGTTTACTAGTGGATCTAGTGTCTAACATGGATTTATTTTTCAATCCCATATTTAAAAACTGTATCTAGTTTTCAATATGACTTGAAAATGTGGGGGCTCAGGGAATATAGCTTTGTCCCAGCTTTGAGCAGCATTAGAATATAAACAAATGCACTGAGGCCTGTTGCCAAGGCAGGTTCCACATTTCAGAAAGGGGCACCAACTCATTCTTATGCAAGGAAACCCTTTTCCCATTATTAATGAATATTTTTAATCCTGAAAATATCACTCAGACTTAGTCATACATGACTGCACTCATTTTGTTTCAAAATTTAAAGAAATCATTTTGACTGAAGTTAATCCTTGCTTTTTGATTTTTTTTTTTTCTGAAACAAAGAAAGTATAGTGTTCTTAACAGAGGCAGCTATGAAACTGCACCAAGTATCTTAAAAATGATCACAGATAAATGCCAGTGTTTTAGTTTTTGTTCATATATCTATATTGATCCCCTGTGAGTCATGCATCCCTTTATTAATTGATTCATTCTCAGTACGTATTTAGCCTAATAATGGCTGCTAAAAGAGGTAAACATTATGAATTGGAAAAGAAAACCCTTGCAGAAATACCTTAAAAATTTAAATAATTCTAAATTTTAATAGAAAGAGGGGTATTTATAAAAGTAATATCCAGATGGATCAAAACCATTTTTGACACAGAGGCCAAAAACTATAAGAAAGTAGGAAAACATATAGGACTATATTACAATTAAAAATTTTGTATGTTAGTAGATACCATAAATGACAGCAAAACATAAATAACACATTAGGAAAAGTGCAGATGGCAAGCAGGTTAATATTTTAAATATCCATGGAGATCCTATAAACCTATAAAAAAAACACATCTATTCAAAGGACTGCCCTAACATTGTTTTCACAATATTTACACCCACACAATAGGTGGTTCTGTTATTTCTAGATGGTTTGAGCAGCCGGTTTGCAATGAAAAAGTCAGCATGGGGGTGAGGTGAGGGGAGAAAACATGAGGCGTCTAGATGCTCAAGAGCCTGTCTCTCTTGATTCGCCTTCAAAATGTCTGATTTCTCCATTTTAAAGAAAACATTTCTGTTTATTTAACTAATCTCCACTAAATCAGGAGTTTCATTCATTGGGATCATTCGTGATTTTTTACACAGACCTTGTAACCTTGTCCCACCCAGCACCAAGTCTCAGGCTTCACCTGGAGAGAAATAGGCGCCTGCCTTCCTAATGTCAAATACACCTCCATGGGAAAATCCCCATCTTCCTAAAAGTACACAGTTTACTCCTTCTACCTGCCTTAAATATAAATTAGAAATGCATTTGTTTTACTAGGCTCACTTTTATTTTACTTTTTTAAAATATGTTTTTATTGGCTTCAGAGAAAGGATGAGAGAGAGAGAGAAACATCATTGATGAGAGAGTTGTCATTGATCGGCTGCCTCCTGCACACCCCCGACTGAAGATCAAGACACAACCCGGGTGTGTGCCCTGATTGGGAATCGAACCATGACCTCCTGGTTCACAGGTCAAGGCTCAACCACTGAATGACACCGGCTGGACTAGGCTCACTTTTAAATCATTAACCCTTTCATGCCAATGCAGGACATCCATTCATTACTCCAATCATACTGGGGAATTCACCTGATCACCTGCTTTTTAAATACTGTGGAAGAAATGAATGCCTTGCTGGTGGAATTGGGAAAGGTACTTACTTCACTTTAATTCCTGTGACACTTTTGGATACCACCCAGGCATTCAGGGTGAAGTGTCCTGGAGGGAGCCTTCCTGCAGGCCAACAGAATTTAGTCTCAGAAAACTGAAGGGTAGGGGGGAAAATGCCCGCCTATAAGAGGAGTATTAAAAGTGATCTATCAGAGCAGCAAAAGCAAACTACACAACTTCGGTCTATGCTATAAGACTTGCCCTTCCCCAAATCGGACTTCTCTTACCCCATCACAAAGTTCTAATGGCTCTCCGAGGAACGGTGACTTACGGCCAAGGAGAAACTAACTGTCAATGCCGTCTGGGTTTTAGAAAACATAAAAATTCTCCTTGTATTTGTGTAGTCATCATTTTCCAATTTCCTCTGATCCAAGTTATTTATGAGCATTTTAGTGTGGCCGGCACAGGGCTGAGTACAGCCCCTAGAAAAATGTGGTTATAGACCTTGATGCCTGCTGGTTAAAAATACACGGGACTCTTATAAATACACAGACACTGCCTCTGGTCACTCACAGGGCTATTATCCAGACATGTCCCTGCCTTACCTCGTGGATGTTGTTCTCAGATTATAGACTTTACTGTCCTTTCTCTGACCGCGTAGGAAATATAAGAAACAGGCAGGAGAAAATGAAAACTAGAAGACCAATCATTAGCCTCCGAACAGCTTGTGACAGGCAAAGAAAGAATCATGCTCATGACTAATGGGAGGTGGGGCCAGGAGGGCCGAGGTGGGAGTTGAACAGAGGAGGGAATGGAGCAGGAGAGGCAGCTCTGGTGAAACAGTCCATGAAAGTGCAAGCGGATCTGTGGAGGGGGAAGGCTGAGCCAATCATAGTAAAGGGGACTGCGTGAAACACCACCACATCCTACCTTATTCTCTAAAATGTATTTGAATTCTGTTTTTTTTTTTTTTTAAATATTTTTAATTGATTTTTAGAGACAGAAGAAGGGAGAGGGAGAGAGAGAAAGAAACTTAGATGAAAGAGGGAAACATCTACTGGCTGCCTCCTGCATGTGCCCCATAAGGGGATGGAGCCTGGAATATGGGCATGTGCCCTAACTGGGAATCAAACTGGCATCCTTTTGGTGCATGGGACAATGCCCAGCCAACTAAGCCACATGGGCCAGGGATTGAATTCTGTTTGTTGTCATTGTTTTTAATTTCCCATGTCTGTTTTAAAGTGAATTAAAAGAGAACAAATTTTCATCAGGATTGTGAGACTAAGGTTTTAGCATTTATAGGAAGTTGGCAGCACCAAGTCTGGTCTTATTTATGTGAGTCAACATGGAGCTTGGGTTCTAGAACACTGACCTTTACCCAGCACTGCCAGGAGCTACTGAGCATGCTGAGGCCCCATCCTGGGTTATCATTTTGAGGGCAAGCACTGCCTAAGAGGAGCTCTTCTTAAAAAGGGCATCTTACAAAGGAGTAAATATTATTTGGGGAAGGAAAAAGCAACAGAAGTTCTTAATTAAGTATTTACCATATTCTGGATATTTTCTTAAATATGAGCTGCCGTGAGCAATAAGCAGCCCCGAGACTTGCTCTCACGTGGTATAGACTTTAGTGGGAGAGACAGCTGATGAAAGTTGATGATAAAGGCTATAAAGAAACCACAACGAGGTGAGCAGATAAAAGCTGATGAAGGTTATCAGGGAAGTTTTCCTAGATGAGGTGACATCTGAGCAGAGAGCTTGGTAGAATAGGGGCATAGACTTCTGGTATTCAAGAGAGCCCTGCAAAAGCTTCTCTTCCCATCCAAGTTCAGAATCAATTAAAAGGTGAGAAGTCAGCATCCTGGTTGGAAGGATGTGGCATCCTTAAAAGAGTGTTCAAAGCTGCTTTAATAAAGGAACTATTAACAAAGGCATTGGATGGATTAAGGACAATCCACAAGGTGCTGACCACCACAGACTTGACAACAGAGGGGAAACCTCTCTCTGTAGGTCTTCAGGGTCTGAGGAAGGGAGCCTTTCTAAGAATTGGGCAAGAGAGAAGATTGCTCAGTAGGAACTGTGGCCTTCAATACAGGGATGTAACGACTGCCTCCTGGTAGCCTAGCAGGAAAGGAGCAGGGGTACAAACACCCCATCTTCTTCTTTCTTTTACCTTCTAATTTTATGTCTGTGCCTTCCATTGGTCTTACCCAACTAGGAACCAGTAGGCAAGGGAGCCCTACACAGAGAGCAAAGGTGAAAGTTAGAGAGTAGGTAAGAAGGACAAATGAAAAGTGTCCAGTACAGACAAGTAGCAAAGCATAGAGCATTCAAAATGCCACTTCGATGGTTACAATGCTGATATCGAAGACCGTGTAACTACAGGGCTGTGGATGCTGAGGGAGAGGAGAGGACGGTGTTCTGATGGCTGAACAGCAGGGAGCTGGTGCGGACAGGAGCATCGAGAAGGAGCGCCGGAGGAATGGAAACTGAAACCCAAAGCCAACGTCGTTTTCTCTGCTCCCAGTGTTCTCTAGAGATGGCTGGCGGAGGCGAGGGGAAGGCGGCGAACACTCACTATAAGCCGTGTCATTTCCATCTGCCTCTGAAGCCTTGGGGTTTATCTGTGATGGGCAGCGTGCTGTCTTGTTCTGCGATTGTAATAATAGCAGCAGAGATAAGCACTTTTTGAAAGAGATCGCTGTAGCTGTGGAGATGAATAGATCTGATGGTTTCACGGCACCTTTCCAGTTGCAACTTTCATGTTGACTGCTTTTCCTAATGTAAAATTTTCTTTCTTTAAAACACAGTGAGAGAGAGAGAGAGAGAGAGAGAGAGAGAGAGAGAGAGAGAGATTGTTCTTACCAGCACTTTGACTGAAATAATGAGTACATTTAATCTATCCCATTGGCTGAAACAATTAAATTTTTAAAAGAAACTTAGTTATCCCAGAATTAAATGACTGTCTCTAACTGAACCATATGGGAGCAGTTCAAGTTAGCCCCACAGCAGTGAGCACAAACACAACTCTTAATCCTTTCTCCTCCTGACTTACATAAAAGTGTTATCAGCTGAGGGGTAACAAAACTGGACCCTTCTAGGGAGCACATGTGTTTTCGTGAATGAAAATGAATCCATATGATCCGGGCAGGCCTCAGTCTCTCACTTTGCCAAATGGGATAATAACTCAGTTCTAGACATTTACCAAATATGTACTGTGTAATGTACTGTGTATCATTCATTAGAGGAAAGTAAGCTCAAGGACTTTACTCTTAACTGACCCAATTAATACAACCGGGGACTAGAACTTGGAGACTCTTCACATTAGATTCATGTCTTTTCATTGCATTCAAACTCCTTCAGATTTCACAATTCAGGTCCATTCCTGAATAGATTCCTGGAGCACAGGCATTTGCCTGTAAGACCCAGCCAAGTGATATAAATGTGTCTTTCAAAGGAAAAAGGGTAGAGAATGGTGGGGCCCAGGGCTCACTGAAGAAACAAGCCTCACATTTCAGTATGCACATTCACTTAAGCATACAAAATGAATCAGAAAGCCATTTTTGGGGATAAAGCATGTCTGTGGCTGGATTAGGCCAGGGATCTGCCAATTCACCCTGGAATTCAGACCTCTTAGGAAATAGTTCACTTTCCATATAATTGGGGAGGATCCTAACTGAAAGCTTTCTCTCTTTCCATGCCCTCTTCTCATATTTTCTCTCTCATTTATTTAAATGACTTCATGTTTCTCACCACTAAAGTTCTTTGTTGATATTAGCAACTTTTAAGGAAATGTATTTTCAAACTGTGTGCCCACATACTGACAGAAAGAGAAAAGTAGGTTTGATTACAAATATTTACATGGGGTTCCAGTGTTCTTGAAGTTTACTGTAATTTGAGTATATAGAAGAGTAGAGCCCAGGGGAATATGTGTTACTTAGTGTCCCTCCTGAATCATAAAATTTGACAAAAATCCAATAGTGCTGTTAAATGCCAAATATGCAGGTTGATGTATTAAACAGGAAGTAGTAGGGGACTTCAGGATGAAAACCAAGCCAAACCTTACAGCCATGCTGAGACATAACCCTAATGACTTCACACTTCTGTTCTTAGCCTGTCTGCACTAGACCACTATGTCTGAAAAATATAGCTAAGCTATGTAATGGCTAAATTAAAGTTTTTGAAATAATCAAATCTTCCTACAACTATAACTACAGCCTAACTCTCCTGAAAGTTGTGGCCATTTTATATGTCTAATGGAGTGATTAACTAAAACACAGAAAGAATCAAGTGTTCCTTGGACATCTATCACAAGAATAAACTGAATAAATGAGCAACTTAGGCATACAGATAATGTCTTCAAGTCGTACAACACACACACACACACACACACATACACACACACACAGTTGAAAATGAATGAGTGAGATTGACTTGGAAATTGCCTGGTTGGATAGTTCATTAGTGGGACAGACAAAAGGTATGTTGATAAGAGGTCAGAGTCAGATCACAGAAAATTTCCTTATATTTCACATTTCTATCCACCATTTACCCTATCAGAATCTTTTCTGAAGTCCAATTCATGCTCATTTTGCCTTCACCTTAGTGATATGAAGTGAAATAATGGTGATATTATTAATAATGATTGTTAATAATGATCCATATAGCACCTTTACCCTCTCAAAGGGTTTTTAGTGCCTTATCTCATTTTGTCATCTCAGTAAGCCTTGGAAGGGGGATAGCCTGTTTGGATTAAAAAAAAAAAAGAAAGAAAGAAAGAAGAAAAAAAAGGGAATTGCCTTTGTTTATACAGTGTTGGTACAAAGTACAGACAGCCAATCCCCAAATCTAATACTCTATTTGGAGAGGAAAGCAAAAATTACATGATAAGGAATGTGTGTCAAAGGAAGACTATATTTTCATAACCATCACTGATTTTAAAAAACAAATTTCAAAGCTCAAACCAAAAACCTCTATTTTATATATTTTTCATTCTAGTTTATATGTAATCACTATACACTGGAAAGTCAGAGTGTCGCTCTCATCTCAGCAGCAGCCCTGCTCTAGCCCAGAAACAAGTGCATTGTTTATTCTGAAAATCTCCACCTCAATCCCACAATCATATCTCATTAGTTGGTTACTATGTCTCACTGGGTTTACACAATCTGTATGTATGGACGAGAGAAGGTTACCAACCAGAAAAATCCCTCGATCCCTGTCCTCATTCCTGGAATCCAACACAACACTTTCCCAAACAATCTAAGATGATGAGAGGTGGGGATGGGAGGGAGGGTCCATATAATGACAATTACTAGCCCTGTACAACTCTGTTACAGGGTTGAGGTAGGGATTTATTGAGATATGTGTGCAAAGTTACATTATAAATTTCAATATAAAAAAGATTATAGGGAACCCATACTCCTATCTCTCTCCAAGGAAAAAGGGGATTGTAATTTCTAAATAATATAATGTGATCAAAAGTGACTTCACCACTCTTAGAGGGAAAGTAAAACTAGCTTTAAACAAACAAAGAGTTAAATTCTCCATGTAATGGAATTCTTTCTTTTCTTGTTATTGAAAGGGGCAATATAAAATTCATGCTAATGGGGTGACTACATTTTAATCAAACATGATGCGTTCTGAGAAAAACTAACATTTGCATCTTGAGTGAATTAAAATCAGTCATTTTTCTGATGTAGAGACAGAACTGATATTGTAACACCTATCTCAAACCTTATGCATAGAAATTTCAAGGCTATAGAACCTAATTTTACCATCTTCCAAATCTCTCCATTAATATTTGGCAAAAATTTGAGACCAAATTTATAAGAAACAAGGAGGTACCCTAAGGACCAGCTTCCTTCTTCTGTGAAAAGATGTGGAATTTTCTAAAAGGAGATTGTATAAATTTGAAAGAAAGGTCCATGTGCAAAAGTAAAAGAGAGGCAGAGTGAAACTGAGAGAGAGAGAGGCAGAGACAGATACACTCCAAAGAAGAATAAACCCATATGGATTTCTGTTGACATAGGTAATTGCATAGCAGGCAGACTGGGGAAGGCTTGATTTCCTGATTCCATCAGCAACTCTTCCCCAAGTTACCAAGGAGTTCCCTCCGAGACAGCAGAGGAGGGTCCTGCCATTATGAGGTCACATGCGTAAAGATAAGTGGTTCTGTTGTTATTAACAAAGCTAAAGATGAAGGTGTAATTTGAAAGCAGTGATGAGAGATTTGATTGGAATTGAGTCATGATTTGGTAGGGTCTGTATTAGTGTCCCGTATTTAAGGGGTCCAAACCTGGATATAACCAGAGAATATCAAGCTATCCGGACTATCACTCACTATTTTTTATTTTTAACAAAGAACAAAATGGAAAACAGAATTATGAATTATATACTTTCAGGAAAAGTCAGAATAAAAAGATTTATGTGTACTGAAATACCATAAGATGAGACCTACCAGGGTGATAGGAATAGTAGCTAATACTGAGTGTGTTAGGCACTGGTCTAAGGTGTTTCCATGAATCAACTACTTATCTTACACAAATAGCTTATTTGAGGGGCTGAATTTATCCCCATTTTACACAGGAGTAAATGAGATACAAAGAGATTAGCTAACTTGCAGAATGAGACACATCTAATAAGTAAACAAGCCTGGATTTAACATATATAGTCTGGTTACTTAAGTATTCTACATGCACACCAAGCTTTCTACTGACTGCAAAGCTGAGCCTCCACCTGACAAAATGAATCCTCAGACTCCACTTCTTTACGTATTTCCTAGGTGGTTCATGCAGAGCCAACACAAGGGTGTGTATGTCAACATACACGGAACCTGTGCCCATCAACCAACACTGTCCAGTAAAACAAAGGGCCTGGTTCCTGTGTTTGTCTTTGTTTCCCCATCACGTCACACACGTAGGCCTCCTATAAATATCTGTAATTTATGGAGTTGATGACTCAGCAGTGCCACTGAAGGACTCAGATCTTTAAGCAGCTGGAGTTTACCTGAAGCTATTCCCTGAAGTAGTGACAGAATAGGGGTTTGGAAACTCCTTAACCACCCATATAATTTTGTGTGGAATACCATTACAAAAGATAACTTTCCATATTTTTTTCTTTTCTTTTTTCTAATTATATTCTAAATGTTCTGGAATGATCTTAGTGTCACCATATCACTCAGCACAAGAAAACCACAGAGCTCTTATGATTGTTTTGTTTTGTTTTTCTGTAGACTGTAATGTGCTTATTGATTTGTAGAGTAGCTAGATTTCCATAGGTAATCTTTTGCAAGAGTTGCATTTGCATGTCATCCACACAGGGATCCATTTAGAGTCATCATGAATCGATTTGCTAGAGCTTACGTTTTTCCGACTTTGGAATTATATCCTAGGAAAACAGAAAACACATTCTCTCCTGCTGTATGAAATATGCAGGAGACTACTTTGGGTTACAATGCTCTTTTGCATTAGCACAGATGCTGAAAAGCAAATTCTCGGCTGCTCCGTCTCACTCAGAAGGTGTGCTGCACTAATAACTGTGTATGGGGGAGCGCTGCCAACTCACAATATAACAAGTTAAACTGCATGTTGTATTAGCATTATTCTTATTGCTAATGTAATGTCTATTCACGAAAGCAGCATTGTTAGATTGTTAGTACTGTAGATTGTAATGACAAAAGGAATTAGATGGGTTTTCTATGTTAAATCAATCATTAAGCAGTGCCATAATTATTTGCTGTTGGGAACGCTCTTTTTTCTATTGTAAAATTGACACAGTCTATGAACGTAATTGCTGTGTTTTCATCCTAGGGCCCTTTAAGATTAGAGTCTGGGAGGAAGATGTGGCACTTCTAATCCTTCTGACATTTCAGAGGGACTATCCTGGCAGGAATAATATCACATCACTGTGTAATTAATCAGTGCATTTTCCTGTGGTCTGTGAAGCCTGTGTTTCCCTCTGCATTTGAGAGACAGAGAGGTGGCATGTACGAGCCTTCTGCGGCTTTAATTACAATGTGATGTTGGGTCCAATTATATTCTTGGGCTATTTGACCTTTTCAGGTTGTATATATATTCAGACCATTTCACTGATACTGGCGTGGAAAATTTCAGGCATCAATGTATGTCGGTTTGAGATCATTGGATACCTGTTTCCCTCATTTCCCTGTGAATAAGAAAGCCTTACAGTGTATAGCTGGTAATGATGACATTAAATTAATAAAGAAAAACCTTTATTAGCTGAAATGGCATCCCTTGGTCTCACAGATGATAAGGTCAGCACAGCAGGAAACTTTGTTAAGGTATAACATCCCTCCCTCCTGCTCTCTCCATACATAATCTAAATGTATCTATTTCTCTGTGTCTCTAAAATTAATGTGGAGAATCTTTGTCCTATGTACCTATATTTGGATTTAAGAGAAAATAATCTCTATGGAGGGTTTATCTAAATGACTTTTTCAGCAATGTCATATGATTCATTAAGCACCTGAGACAGGTGCACAGAACTGTATATGATTTCAGTCTTGCATGGAATTAGTATTAATATTAATATCAATAAAATTGGGAGAAGGACTCGTATTTATAGGGCAATAGATCTGGGGGAGATACATGAGAGGAAGACACAATTTCTGCTCCAAAAAACAAACAAACAAAAAAATAGGAACACATAGCTAGAGTAGAGAAGAAAATGTGATAGGCTTATAGTAGTTGTACATATATGAATTCATTCTAGAACAAAATAACGTGTGTAGGTATTCAGAGATGGTTTCCTGGAAGCAGTGAGATCTTACCTCAACCTTAGTGTGTAGAAAATGAAGAACTAAAGGAAGTTTTTAAGCAGAGGCATTCTATGCTGGAAGTGGTGACTTAGTGAGATTAACCTGAAGTTGATGATGACCAGGGGGTAGAGGAAAGCATCAATGAAGACTCTGAAAGGCTGTCTTCTTAGTATATGGAGCTATGTGATCAGGGAAATAGCGAGTCTGAAATAATAAAACTTAGTACTGATTGAGAACTGAGGGTGAGTACTCCAAGCAGATGCAGGAGGCACACTGAGCACCTGTCATTAGAGAATTTCTCAGCACATTAACTACACATGACGTGCATGTGTAAACTGCACAAGAGTGGTATATGTAAATACTGCGTGCATGTGTGGGTATGTGTCAGATATTATACAGAATGTTATGTATTATATTTTATTCTTCCAACTCTGTGAAGTGGTTAACATTAACTCTATGTTATAGATGTGGATAAGAAAATCCAGTTGTTCTAGTTGAAGAAGCCAAACCAAACTGAACCACACAGGGGCCGGATGGCACTCAAAGCCAGGCCTTCTGCTTCCATGGATCATCTTCTTTCCACTCACAGTTTCCAATTTCCAAGTCAGGAAAGGTAAATTTATTAAGTCTCTGTATGCAAATGTGAAACTTTTCATTGTTAGTTATTTTTCAAATCTGTACTAATGAGAGATCGGGAAGCAAAAATATGGGCTTAATTGCAGTTCGCAGGGTGAAAACGCACTGTGACTGCAAAGGGTTCTTGTCTGTGACAGGTGCTACTTAATGATTCATCATCTATTAAGGCAAGGCCGTGGAAAAATACAATAAGGCTGTGATTTTCAGGAACCGTAATTCAATTTTTCAAGGAAACAGAATAGATAGCGTGGAGACTATGAAAAATTCAGAAACTATTTATGACTCTTTATTTGGTTGGCTTTTATTTATTTGGTTGTTTTTCACTTTACTGTTCCCTCCCTTAACCTTCTCACAGCCAGGGATTTTCCATGTATACGTATTCATATGCCCAACAGAGGACGCCCATATGACCTTCCCAAGAGCAGGTCTCTGATGCCCCCACATTGTGTGCTTTCCTTTGTCTCCTTAGACCTCTTTTCTTTAAGGCCTCTGCTTTCTGAAGCTCCTCTGCCTATCTCATATCTAAGCCTGTCATGCCAGTCTTCCCACCTGCATTCTCGGACCCACCCAGGGCAGGAGATGGGAGCCTCAGGGTCCCCCACTGTGTGGTGGTCAAGAGAGGGCCATCCTCACTGTAAGGTTACCCTAGGAATTAATAGACAAAGACTTAATCCCTGAACTCCCAAATTTTCCCTCAAGCCCAGTTCAATCTTACCCTGCAGTGTCCTGGATTTGAGAATGGAATTCCTGGCCCTAAGTGCCCAAGTCGAATGCTCTCCATGGTCTTCGTGCTTGGATTGGCCTGCTTCATCTTTTATCTAGGGATCTTATTTGGTAAAACATTGTGCTTTTTATATTTTCTTCAAACCCTTTTCCTGGGGAGAAAATTTCTCACAAAACTCTTCATTGGCACAATAGAAAAACACTATGTACCCACGTGAATTCCCAACACAGTGCTGCAAAAAAAGAGATAATCACCCTGAGGTTCCTTCTGGTTTTACTAAGAGGACCACCAAGTGACACAAAGCAAGGAGAGAATAAGTATTCCACCGTACCTTTTACATGATTTTAAATTATGTGGAATTAAACACCAGTCTACAATTTTATAAGAACAATTACAAGCAAAACAATACCCATTTACTGCAATGAAATGGGTACTAAGAAGACTGAGAATAGATAACGGTGGTAAAAGCCAATCTATCAATCAAGAGATACCTCTTGTGGCTAGTGATCCTAATTTACCCTTTAGTGAGTAGTATGACTGAGTAGAGCCTCTGACATCTGAAATAGCAAAAGGAAAAAAAATGGATAGTGATGGTTTATTATTGTATTTTCTTCTAAATTTTAATTTACCTTTCAATTCTAATTCACCATTTAAAGCAGGTGAATTCATTCTGCAAATATAATCAAGGGATGTTCATATTGCATTAATAGATTGCTTTAGTTTTGTACTTCTCACAACTTAATTATTTAGAGCCCAATTCGCTTATTCAACATTAGCATATTAAGGAGAAATCTAATTTGCAGTAAGCAGCTTGAGGCCACAGAACCACAGAAAAGAGTAAATGGAGAAAAGTGAATATGTTGAATTTTTTATTTCATCAATGCTTCCAGCAGCTGATGGATATATTCTTCACTCGCATCTTTTAGTACTTTAATGCAGTCAAATAGTTGAGTATTTTGTCAGGTTTGCTTGCATTTTAAGAGTTTGTTTTAGTTTCCCTGTTGAATAGGGGGCAATGTCAGTCATTGGGCTAACAATAAAT
Organism: Miniopterus schreibersii; assembly: GCF_964146895.1. Lineage (NCBI taxonomy): Eukaryota > Metazoa > Chordata > Mammalia > Chiroptera > Miniopteridae > Miniopterus > Miniopterus schreibersii. The sequence continues at coordinate 28,382,441 of NC_138110.1, forward strand.
AAGAAAGGGGAAAAAAGGAGACAGGAAATCAGACTAGTGAAAAGAGTGGGCAAAATTTTGTCCTATAGAAGATGAGACTGGTTAAAGTTTAACCATTTTACATTTGAATCATTACACTTCTAAGGCTGTTTGTTATTTGCAGTATTGAACGTTTCAACCCACCCATTACCCTTCATGCCCAAACTGCTGCACGGTCTACTTCAGAATGTATTCCAACACCAGGATGGGGACTGCTGAATTAAGCAAAAGGTAAATTAATATAAATTAGAAAATACCTCTACAGAATACCTATTATGGGCCCATTCATTTGCCAGGCACTATAGTAGGTAATAATTGAAAGAGAAATGTCAACTGGCCCCACCGTCAGTGTTCTTGGGGTTTGGATCAGCACTGTCTTCCACACACTAAACAGTGATACAACAATGTGTCATTTCAGAGTAGAGAATAAACTTGTGTCTTTGTTAGAAAACTTAGAAATTGAAGACATCAGGAAGGCAATGTTCAGGGAAATCTTGTTTTCAACTGCTAGGTAAATAGAAAGCACAGATATGGCCATGGCTAGGCAGAAAGATTGGACTAACTTTTGCATTTGGATCTGGAGGGAGGAGTGATCAGCTTGAAACTCTCTCAAACACTTTATAAAGCCATATGAATTTGGCCATTAAAAAGATAACACCCACACATAATGATTGTCTCCCTTTAAAATAAGATCTGAGCTCTAGTTTGAAGCTCCAGTGATGGGTAATTCAGTGCAAGCTGCCTTCGGCAATTTGCAAAGAACTGTCTGAGGATACAGCATTGCTATTTCTTAATGATAATATTTGTCTTTAAGGGGAAGAAATGAGTCATGGTAAAATTTCACAAGTTCATGCATTAGACTGACTGACTCATCCACTATGTCCAATTTCTAGCTTTCTCTAACTCAGTTTAATTGACAAAGAAATCCAGATGTTGAGTGACCCTAAAACAGATCATTAATGGAAAGGCTGGGAGAGAGAAAGCAGCTTTTATATTCCCATTACAAGAAAGTTTACAATCAGCAAGTACTATGTTTAGATGAGCCTATTACATGTTTAAAAAAGTGGTCATGGTAGCTCTTAGCAAATAGTTCACTAAATTCATAAAACACATCTCTGTGGAGGCTTCGAAAGCATATGTTCTTTCATCGTCTTCACTGTGGAACACCAGAAACGGTAATAGCTTTGGAGACAGACAGCCATTGCTCTAAACCTCTCCGCGCCTCTGTCATTTATTATCTGTGTAACCTTGGACGTATCTATTCAATTGAGTTTCAGCACACTTATCTGTTACAGGGCTGCCATGTTTATTGAATGCAGCAGTGCACTTAACTGTTCAGCACAGTGGCTCACACAGAGAATCCCCTCCACAAGCCTTAGTTACTATCATTATTGTTGTTATTCTTATCATTATTATTATGTTTAGCAAATACTTCTGCCATTATTCTTTTCTTCCTTGAAGGCAAAACCCCATTTTTCTGGAAAGATAAACTCTCCCCAGTGTGACTCAGATAAATCCTGATAATTTAAGCAATTTGTGGTAGTCCCAGTGACTTTGCCAGAGACTGATTTAGCATTTGCCTACATAGGCCAATGAAGAAGTGAGGGGAGGTCTACTGGCAAATGTTTTTGAATAGTTCTTTTACTCCTACAAAGGGACATGAGGAAGAAACAGTTCCTCTTCTCTTGTATGCAGCACTTAGGACTGAGATAACCATGTGAGACAATAAAGGACAACGGGAAAAGACAAAAGCAACATGTAAAAAACAGAAACATGTAAAAGACAGAGCAACCCAATTAACATGTCAAAGTGACTTCATTGAATTTACCTAGTAGTAGAGCTGAGCACTTACTGTTATTGAGAAACTTGTTTGGTGTTTTTTTCCCCTTTAAGATGCTAATTTAAAGCATATTTTCTGCTTTTGGCATCCTCAAACATCCTAAATGATACATTATTAAAGACATTTATTTTTTCTCTTGTCTCCATCCTTTGTATTAACACATACAAAGACATACATGCATATGTACATAAATACACTCACTCATATGTATAAAAAAAAATGCTGACACACAGGAAGGCCAGTCCTGTGCCTGAACATATTGAATGGTCAACCTATTGAATAAAAATTCAACTTTATTTTATTTGGCTGCGATTGACTAAAAGCTGGCTATGGTAAAGGATCATGGGTTGTACAAAGATAAATAAGACAGTCTTTCCTCTCAAGTAACCTATAGTCAAGCACAGAGAATACATACATAAACAACTATCATCCAAGGCTGTGTTTAGCATGTATCTTAGAGAGGTGTAAGGTTGAGAAAGGAGAGAGCATAAGAGGGGAGTCATGATCCATCATGACAGTGAAAGGATCCATCTGTATTACAAATAATATATGCATTGATGTTCCACTTATTTGACATTATAGTTAATATCTCCAGTCTAATAGAAATACTGTCCCTTGTTAGGGATAGTCACCAACATCTAATTCTTATTTCCTCTCTGATGTTTATCTTTTCCCCAACCCATTTAATATTTATCAAGTTCAGAATAGAAATACTTGCTCTTACCTCCATAAATTCTTCCTAAATCTATTGTTTATGGTATAGATTGAGTTTGGGGAAGTGTTACAAGGACACAAGGAATTTTGTAGAATAGAAAACACATAGGATGATACAAAAATTCCATCTCTCTACACATGAAAAGTCACTGGGAAGTATGAACCAGTAACAGAGGAAACCATCCTGGAGGAATTGTGTTAAGTAGATTCTTGAATAAAGACTGGTCAAAAGACAGAGGCTGTTCTTGAAAGAACAGGTAAAGGCACAGAAGTGGGCAAGTTTCCTGTGACAATCTGGGAAGAGTCAGTGCTGTACAGGTTAGTTTGGGACAAATTTTTCAAAAATAGCTGCTGAGTGAAAAATAAACTTACTGTGCCTTAATTCTATGCAACAACATATCCAGGTACAAATATTGGGAGGACAATATGGCAGGATCTGGGCTAGATCCTACCATACAAACAAGGATCAGGGGAGGCCATCCCAAAGTCCTAATGTACTAATTGAATGAAGTTGAGAGGGTAGGAACGAGCAACAGATAGGATTGGAATGGTATAGAAAACATCTAAGAAGGTGAGTGAAGGCTGAGGTTCTTTACTTTGAACCAATAACTCATCTGTTTATTAATGTATCTACATGCATAGACCAACTTGCTCAGATTCACCTCATCTGCTATTAAGCCTACTTTTTCAGTTTTTGAGTGCAGTTGTTTTTTCCTCTGCTGTTTTTCATGTCAAGATAGAGACTCCTTTAAGAACATGCTCCAGTTCTCTCTCCCAAGCTGCCACAGCTCTTTAAGTAGACATTTGAAGGACTGTCAGAATCAAGAGACAGAAAGTGGAAAGGGCAGAGAAGGAAGCAGAAGGCAGTGCAAAAAAATAGGAAGTGCTAGGGTCGCCGGCCATTGTGCCAATTTCATGCTTTCACACCTTTGAATGAGTGTTCAAAGTGTTTCATTTTGGGAGCCTCAGACAGTGGAGCACTGATTGCAATGGCTTCAGGCATTTCAGGGCACAGCTGGCCACTCGGCCACCCCTGTGTCCAGGGCAGTTTTCTAAAAATAAGGGAAATAAAATATAGGTTATTTTCAGCTCTGATGGGTGAACCTCACTGTGAACAACTGCAGGATCAGTATTGTTTTTCCCCCCCTTTCTTTCATTTTCTTTTTTCAAACACAGCCCAAGCCACACAATCTTTGAGGAAAATGATTCTTCTTTCACATAGCATAGAAGAAACAGCAAGAAAGAGAGATGCTATTTAAGATAAATAATAACAAATTCTGAGCTTGTGTTAATCCCAGTGATCTAGTCAGTCCCAAATTCTGTCTTAAAGAAAGCAGCAATAAAAAAAAAATAAAAGCTGAAAGAGAGGCCGACAAACATTTTAAAATTAGCTGTTGATATGTTACACTTACTAAGAAACAAAAAACACTTTTTAAGTGAGTGGTTTTATATGAAATTCTTATTTATTAAATGTAATTAAATTTTTATTAAACCTATTTAAATGTTTGGCCATATTACCATTTAGAAGAATGAATGTGGTAAATAATGTCCCCACACTGTTTCTTCTCCTGTATTCTCCATCTGAGAGCTAGATGTTGGAATATCTGAGTTCTACACTTCTGCTCCTTACTTGTTACTGTACTGGTGTTACATTGCAAGTCACTTTATTTATTTTTCTTTAAGTCCTCACCTGAGGATATTTTTTCCGTTGCTTTTCAGAGGGAGTGGAAGAGAGTGAGAGAGCGAGGGAAAGAAACATTGGTGTGAGAGAGACACATCAACTGGTAACCTCCTGCACTCACCCAGACCAGGGCTGGGCCTGAGACTGCAACCAGAGAAAGTGCTCGTGGTCGGAACTGAACCCAGGACTCCTCAGTCTACAGGCAGATGCTCCAACCACTGGCCAAAACAGCCAGGGTGATTTCTATAAGACATCGATTCACTCATCAGTAATGTGAGGATTAAAATATCTGTTTTCATCATAATATAAAGTCACAGAATTAGTTAAAACTTGAGGAACTGTGGTGGTCATTTAGTTAATTTATTTTACTTTACAAATTAGAGAGTTAACAGGTTACGCAATTGACTGGTGGAATATTTTAAATGAGCACCCAGCTGTCCTAATCACTGACATGTGTATTTTACACATTATTATCATCATCATTTTTGCTTCACATAAATCTTCTGTTGCTATAAATCTAGTCCACTCTTCCCTTCTCCAACCATTAATATCACAACCCTTCTAATATTTTTCCCCTCAATTGGCCACCTTTTTGGAAATCCCTCATGTGTCCCAGTAACATCCACCTCATTTTGTGAGCAAACCAAGGACATACTCACCTTGGCAGCCTTCCCTGACTGCCCTTGCAAACACTGTGTCTTCTCTTTTAAGAATTGCATAGCACCTAACAGTTTTCTCACTTAAGTCACCCATCTACAGATCAGGAAGTAACACATACAGCAGCCTAGGATGCCAGAGGAGCCTGGCTCTCATCTCCTTCTTTGTGCTCTCAGCAACTGCAACTGTGTCATGAGATATAATTTTCTTATATGCAAAAGCAAAATAATAACAGTGCCTACCCCATAGGACTTTTGTCAAGTTTTAATTTTATAAATGCCTATCCACTTAAAGCAATGCTTGACACATTGTATATTATTTGTTTTTATTAATGATGATGATATTGATGATGCTTTAGGAAGGTAAAGCAGGCCAAATCCCAGACACCATTTTTAATAGGGACATGCTAGAAAGTAAAGAAATAACTAAGCTAAGTGCTTCTTTACCCTTCTTTAAAGAGAATTCCTTTTCTTAGTTCCCTGAATGTTTGAGATTCCTAAATTTCTTAGAACCAAACTGAAAATACAATAGTATGTATGCTTCTAGAGCAATTAAGTTTGTATTGCTTTGCTTTAGGGTTCTGATTTCTTATTCCTTTGGTTCATAGGTAATGAGAGTTGAAGATTAGCGACATTTATGGATCTTTTTGAAAGTGCTTGATCCCCATAAATTTTAAAGACTTCTACATGCATAGACATAGGAGGGATATAGACTTTCTTTTACATCTGAGGAGACATTGGTACCAGAAATATTTTTCCTTACACCTAGAGTTACGGGAAACTTTAGACAGAAATTAGAGTGAAATAAGCCAGTTGGAGAAAGACAAGTACCACATGATTTCACTTATATGTGGAATATAATAAACAAAATAAACTGATGAACAAAATGAATCCAGAGACACAGAAACATGGAACAGACTGAGGGATCTCAGAGGGAAAGTGGGGAGGAGTGAGTGGGTGGGGAGAGATTAATCAAAGAACTTACATGTTTATAAGCATAACCCATGGACACAGACATTGGTATGGGGAAAGCCTGGGGGTGGGATGGATGAGGGGTGGAGGCGATCAAAAAAAATTTTTTTTAATTAATTAATTTAATATATATATTTATATATAGATCAAAGAAGTAAGTTTCAAGAAAAGCACAACCAGCCAAAAAATAACCCAAGAACAAACAGAACATTTAAAACTAAAAAAAAAAAAAAAAAATTAGTAGCCACAAATCATATATTTTGCTATGATAGGGCAACCCACTAATGAGAGGCATCATAAAAAATACTCTCAACTGGAACTCAGATATCAGAGTTTCTTCACAACTCTGCTTCTGAGTATAAGACAAACTGTTTCTTCTTTCTGAGCTAAAGTTTCCTCATCTGCAATCTTCTGATGTCCAACTTGACTAAGTTTCCTTTAGGTTTAAAATTCCGAAAGAACAGTATCTTTGAATAGAATTTAATAGACCAGTTTCAGGCCCAATTTGGGTGAGCTTTGTGCTACTTAACACAATAGTTTCCTCAGTAATAGGCCAATGTTTTTGTAACATCAAACTCATGCTTAGAATGATAAGTTCAGTAATATCAGATTTTACAAAAAAATAAAATAAGGATATGTCATCTTACTGCCCTCATTATATGCCTCTAGAGCATGACAAAGTGATCTTTTGTGACTGGCACCAGTTAAAAAATTAATTCATCAACACGTGACTGAGCATATGCAGGGACCTTAAAAACTATTGGCTGTACATAAGGGTCACAGGAGAAGAATGAAATCTTTTTTCATAGGATGTCTTGTTTGACAGGTCAGACTTCAAATATGTGAAAGTATACACAGTCTTCAACTCCTTTCTCTTTCCTTATATTTCAAGTAGACCCTGTGGCCATAAGTTGGTTTAAAGTCTTGGTGTAGAATAGTCTAATGGTTTTTATATCATATTATAGTGGGGTAATTTGAAAAATTGCTCTATTGGTTAACATAATTTTCCATTTTTTGAAACAGCCATTGATCTCTTTATAGATTTACTCAATATCTACAGCTCTTCAGCTATAACTTTTTAAAAATAATTTATCACTTTGTAGTTCTGAGTTTATATATACTACCTTTCCAATATACTCTATGAACTTTAAGGATAAGAAGTATTTCCTTTTTATATGTTCTGTAAGATGTACCATAATATCTGATACATAAAATGAAAATTGTATGTCCCAATTAGCCTGAAAAAGTACTGGTTTATGCCCATGATCCTAGCATAATTATAACTAGCATTCCCTGTCACACATAAAAGAGCTCCCGTTAGGAGATAAATTATTTGGTCAACTTTCTTACACATATATGTTCCCATAAATATTTGTAAGTGATGACCCCTAGAATGAAACTCCTTCTTGATTAACTTCTGTGTCAATACTCATTTTCTATTTTACAAGGTGATCATGGAGCTCCTGAGAGCACAGGGCATGTGATGAGAGCAACCAGGAGAATTGCTGCAGGAGTTATAAAGATGTAAACTTTGGTGTGAATGTGGAAGCCTTTTAATTTTCTATTCAAAGCAAGAGTTCTTCTACAGATTTCCAAAGGTGACCATCTATCCTTAGGGTTTCTTTTTTTTAGCAATTTAATATATTTATATGTGTATCCCAGGCTTTGTCTTATGTGCTGTAATGCAGTGGTGAGCAGATGTGTTGTTTGCATTCATAAAACATAGAACTTAGTGGACAAGGCAGTACACAAAAATACCAAACATATAAACATATAATAGCATTATGATACTTGCTAGGAAATTGTCAAGGTGCTATAAAATTAAATATCAAGGTCCTAATATAGATGAACCTGTCAAGTGCAGGCCTCTCAGGGGAAGGAACACTGATGTTTGGACTTAAATGATCAATAGGACAAGGTTTGCAAAGAGTGTAGAGGAAGAGTATTCCTGGATGAAGGAATAGCGTATAGTGAGGTTCTGAAGTGGAAAAGAGCTTTGAGATTTTAAGAAACTGAAAGATGGCTCACAAAACTTAGTGGAAGCTACTGATGGAGATGAGGGGTGGTACAAAGTTCTATTGGAATGGAGGTCAAAGCCAGATCATGTATATCTGGGACACAAGTATTTCTTGTAGCAGACCATTTTCTAATTTTGTCTCAATCCTGGTCAGGTCAACAGGTCAGAAACTATACCAGAGAAACAATACTCATATATACAGCTCAGACTTTTTCCATGTTTCTTAACTTTAAATATTCATTCACTTGGGGGGGGGGCAGGGGGTAGAAGAGGAGAGTGAAGAGGAAGGTCAGATTTATTATTTCAAAGAAAACCACTCCCATCCTGGGTCTAGCTACTCATCCCTTCTTCTTCTCCTTCTTTTTTTTAATTAAAAAGGGCATTTACATGCTAATTGGATCTTTATTCCTTGAGAGTCCCACTGCTCTTGTAAAGTCGTCTTCTTCTGAAGCATTTAATCCCCAGCTTGAAACATCACTGTTGATTGCAGTGGAAAGACTGTGATGTCACAAATGGGGGATTATGACTTCACAGGGGAAATAAGAGAGCAAGACAGACAGTTTCAAGAGACCAAGATCTTTTATTTATGAGAATGTCTCTATTAATCAAAAGGGGAGAGAAGTACTAAACATATAGAAAATGACAGCAGGATTGTAGCTAAATAAAATGTTCTTCGCAATGATCCTGGCAATGTCACTTTCTCTTTAGAGGATTTCTGAGAAATGTTATTGCAGAGGATAGGTTTGAGATTCCATATCTTCCTGTCCTCTGTGCTTGAGAAATACTTATCCCTGGGGTAATCCAAAGTATAATCAGGCCATAGAGCAAGCTCTGCCCTGTTTTGCCTACAATGTAGAGTGTGACGCTGCCCATGATATTCTTAAGTTGGGTCTCTGGAAGGCCTCTCTTCCATTCTGTTTCTCCATTGAAATAATTTGGTTCCAAGATGTATGTTTTTTGAAAGATTTTAGCTATAAACTCAATTGCATTAATAGGTGGAATGCATTCCATTAATATTTTTCTTTTGAGTGAGTTTGGGTAGTTGTGACTTTCAATGAAGTGGTCCATTTCATCTAAGTTATTGATTGAATTTATGTGCATGGAATTGTTCATAGTGTCCTCTTACTATCCTTTCATGTCTACAGGATCAGAAGTGATGTTTCTGCTTTCATTCAGGATATTGATAATATGTGTCTTCCCTATTTTTTCTTGATCATACTGGCTAGAGATTAATTTTATTGTTCTTTTCAAAGGAGTGGCTTTTGTCTTTATTGGTTATTTCTAATGAATTTCAGTTATTTCTACACTTCTTAATGTGGTGGGTTAGATTAGATGTTAGACCTCATTTTTTTTGACATTTCTTCCTTTCTAACATATGCACGTAAAGACAAAAGTTTCCTGCTAAGTGAATTTTGATCATCTGTACTTTAATTTTTATTTAATTCAAAATATTTAAAAACATTATTCCTTTGATATTTTTTCTTTATGTCATTTGTGGCTGTTTAGTACCGTAATGCTTAATTTACAAGAATTTGGAGATTTTATAGATATGTTTCTGTTATTGATTTCTAATTTAAATATACTATGTTCTGAGAAAATACAGTGCATGATTTCTATTTAAAAAATTTTGCTAGGTTATGTTGGTGGATACTCTATGGCAATTGAAGAAGAATGTGTATTCTGTTGTTGTTGCTTGAATTTCTATAGTATCAATAAGGTCAAGCTGATTGATAGTGTTTTAGGTAATATAAATCCTTTCTGAATTTTCTACCTATTTTTTTCTATCAACTATGGAGAGAGGAATATTGAAGTCTTCTCTATAATTGTAGATTTATCTATTTTCTTTTCAGATCTACCTGGTTTTGCCTCATGTACTTTGGAATTCTGTTGTTTGGTTCAGAGACATTAGAATTATTATGGTTCTTGCCCAGCTGGGCGTGGCTCAGTGGTTGAGCGTCGACCTAGGATCCAGGCAATCGGGGTTCGATTCCCAGTCAGGGCACATGCCCATGTTGCGGGCTGCAGCCGATCGATGACTCTCATCATTGATGTTTCTATCTCTCTCTCTCCCTCTCCCTCCCTCTCTCTGAAATCAATAAAGATATATTTAAAAAAAAAAAAGAATTATTATGGTTCTTAAAAAACATATCACATTATAATTATATAAGTCCTTCTCTCTCTCATATTCTTTCTTGTCCTGAAATCTAATTTTCTGACAAATTAGATTTCAGGACAAGGCTTCCACTGTCTTTTGTTTAGTTTTAGAAAATAAAATTTTTGACTTTACTTATTCCTTCTTTGATGTCATTTCTTACTTTATGTAGATCTGAGTTTCTAACCTATATTATTTTCCCTCTCTCTAAAGAATGTATTTTAACATTTCTTGCAATGCAGGTCTACTGACAACAAATTATCTCAATTACTGTTTGCATGAGAGTCTATTTCTTCTTTGTCACTTTTGAAGGATACTTTTACATGGTTTAGAATTCTAGGTTGATGGGGTTTTTCTCTCAACACTTTGGATATTTCAAACCACTTTCTTCCTGCTGCCTGTCTTTTGAGAAGTTGAATGTAATTCTTATCTTTGTTTCCTTATAGCTAAGGTATTTTTCCCCCTCTAGCTTCTTTCAGGATGTTTTTCTTTATCTTTGATTTTCTTTACCTTTGTAGCTTGAAAATGATATGCTTATGTATATTTTTGTTTTTGTTTTGTCTTTTTGTTTTGATGGATGTTCTCTGAGCTTCCTGGCTCTGTGGTTTGGTATCTGACTTTAATTTTGGGAAATTTAAGTCACTTTTTTTTCAAATGCTTATTCTGTTCCTGTCTCTCTTTCTTCTTCTGGTATCCCCATTACACTTATCTTACACTTTTTGTATTTGGGGTATTCTGTTCTTTTTTAGAGTCTTTGTTCTCTTTGCTTTTTGGTTTTTGAGGATTCTATTGATATATCCTCTAGGCCCAAGATTTTTTTCTCAGTCATACCCAGTCTATTAATAAGTCCATCAAACTCATTCTTCACTTCTGTGACAGTGCTTTTCTCTTCTAGTGAAACCAGACACAATGGGTCCAGGCAGCCTGTCGCTACTCCAGCCAATTAAGCAGAGATAAATCTGAACCATATATGGGCATTTTATTCCATTATTGCTGGCAAAATTGGAGATTAGTGGGATTTGTCCACATAAAATCTGCTCTGCCCTTCCCTTATTACCTGGCCGGTTATATAAGGGAGAGAAAGAAAGGCTGCATGCAAGGGGGAAAGAGAGTGGGCTGTGCAGAGGATGGTTGTAGGATCTGGGGTCTGTGTGTCTCCTTCAAGGATCTTGAAGTCAGATAATAAGGTAGTTAATTTGCAATAGTGTTAAAACCCACCTGAGAATTGTCAGCATTCCTGAGGCAAACTCCCAGAGGGAGGGTCAGGCTCCAGGCACAGCAACCAAATCAAAGGGCATCCTGTCCTTTGTCTGTTCTCAAAAAGCATTTTCTTTTCTGAGCAATGGACCCATCCAGGCCCGAAGGTGTCTCATCTTTTTACAGCTCTGTTTTTCTTCTTGTAGCACATCCTCTAGTTTTCCAGGGTCTATAGGAAACTTCTTATCTTTAGTTAGTAATGTGAATAATCATTAAACAACTATGGTCTTATTCCTATTAGGTGCCCTCTCCCCTTCACAGCCACAGTTAACAGAGTATGATCAACATCTCTACCCCCAACACCAGCATTTCTTTCTTCCTTTTTTTTTCTTAATTTCCACCTCTCTGCTTACATTGCCCATGTATTCTTGTGTATTGTCTAAACAAATTTAAATTAATAGTTGTTCTAAATTTCAAGTCAAATAATTCCATCATCTCTGCCATGTGTGGTTCTGATTCTTGCTCTGTCCCTTCACCTGTGTTTTTTTGCCTTCTGGTATGTCTTGCAATTTTTTTTATTGATAGTCAGATATAATATACCAGGTAAACAAGCAGCTGTAAATTGACCTTTTGTAATGTATTGGTGAGAAAGGAAGGAAAGTATAGGTGTCAGTCTTTTCGTGAGCTTATGCCTCTAAACTGAATTTCACAAGTATTTCTCAGTTTTTTCCCACCTTAAGTGGACAAGATGTCTAGAGTGCTCTGGAGTTGGGTATCTCCATTTTACCACATAGCACACTATTGTTTTCTGAAGTTGGGTATTTTCCTTCCCTTGGGACAGTTAGGTTTTATAGTGCCCCAGCAGGTTAGGCCCTAGTTAACTAAGAGTGTGGAAGGGAGCATATTCTCTAATGTTTTGATTAAATCTTCATCTTAGGCAGATAATGTGAACTTATTCTTGGGGATGTCGTCCTAACAAGTGTTCCTGCCCCTCTTGCAGATGTAATGGTGAGCACAGCACTTGTTCTGGCCCACCTGCAAGGATAGAGACTTTTTTATTCCCCTGTCTCTGTTCCGTCCCATCCAGATGCAATGGTATGTCTCCAGTGTCCCCTTTCCGCAGTTGTGGTACGTTTCCTAACGCAGGATAAGACACTTTTTCCTTTGTTGCAATAGGGGAGATAGGCTTGGGAAGATTTTCACTGGTTGCCTCCATGTCCCCCAACTCTAGGTGCTTTGGGGTTTCACAAGTGCCCTTAGGATGTAGCTGTGGATAATCTCTCCTCTGTCCCCCCCCACCCCCCCCCCCTTGCAGGTTAAGGCTTTTGTTCCTTAGCAACAATAGAAAAATGAGCCTGGATGCATTTTTAATGATTGCCTTTATTCATCTTCCCTCCCTTCCACTGGCTTCACCCGTGCTCTTGGGCTGCACATTTTGATACGCACTCCCCTGCATATTAGAACTTCTGTTCCTTAGAGAAGGTAGAGGAGAGAGACTTTCATGTCTAGCCTCCATTCCCCTTCCCCAACTGCTATCAGGTTCCACCAGTGCCCTCTGGCTACAGGTTTTGATGCCATTCCTACTCCAGATGAAGGATTTTATTCCTTAGGGGAGACGGGGAGACGGGTCTTGGCAGAGTTTTAGCAGTAGCATCACAACTGCAGGCATCATAAAGGAGCTTTCTCAGGATTTTCTCAAACCTTTCCTCTATGCACCTGGTGGGGTTCTGGGAGGAAACCCCTGCAAGGATGTGTGAACCTCCTACATCTGTGGCCCTCAGGGGCTCTACATTTTCACAATAGTCCACTCTCTTTTCAGCTATTGTTTCAAAGTTCTTCTTTAAATTGATTTACAGATTTGTATGCTGATAATTTGAATCTGACCCAGGTAAACATATGCTCAAGTGTTCCTGCTTCTTTCAGGTGCCCATTTCTCCTTTCTATTTTATGTGAGTTGTTTGCCCTACAATCTGAGCTCTCTGAAGGTTTCAATAGAATTCATTAATTTGCTGTTTATCTGGCTTTTTTTTCTTGTAAAGGTGAATATAGTTTTACTCACCATTCTTTATGTCTCTGAGCTAAAACCAGAAGCTCTCAAGATAGAGCCTGCACTCCACCTAAATGAATAAAAATTCCTGTGGCTCACCATCAAAAAAAAAAAAAAAATCACTTAAGGTTTATGTATATATGACTACATGCTAAATGTTGATTTTTAAAAAGGTTTCAATGTTTTATTTTCTTCAGGTCACTTTTCCTGGACCTGCTTTTTCAGATCCATTGCTGTGGTATGGGCTCTTGGCTTTGATGAACCTTGACAGATGGACAATGCAGTGGGACAAAGAAAATAAAAGCCTAAAATAGTCTTCATTTTATGAGAACCCATGGGCATTTGAAAAACTAGTTTCAATAGAAATATTCATCACTCAAGCAATCTCTCCCCCCCACAAAAGGACATTCAACACAAGAACCACTTCAAAAGAGCTGATGAAAGATATGCAAAAATGTTTAGCTACATGTGAGGCACATTCTAAAATCAGAAACCAGTTTAGAATGGGATCAATTAAAATGTTGATCGCTTAAGATTCTAGAATAACAAGATTTTAAATATTGTTAATTAGACAACAACAGAAAAGCAACAGTAATAATAACTACAACAACAAAAAATGTTATTTGGCCTCCAGCCCAAATCTATTAATTTAGCTGAGTTCAAATGTAAACTCTTTTAGAAAGCCTTCCTCAATCTTAATCAAAAAGAAATAATTGCTTTCATGTCTAAAGCATGTATTTTCTCTGCTGCACCTAATCCGAATCTGAATCTAACTACATTGTGAATTTAGCTACATTGAGAATCTAACTACACTTTGAATCAAAGGTGTGGAAATAAACAAAAACCAACTGCATAAGGACAAGGAAAATCTATTTATTTAGAGCTTGCTGTAACACGGTAGTCAGCCACCATCACTTGGGCTTGGCAAAGATTCAAAGGCAGGCAGATGAATGGGAAAACTTCGCAGTGTAAAAAAGGAAGGCTTCAGATAGTCCCTGATTGGAGGCTGTCAGCATGGCGAAGCTGCAGGTGGGCTGGCCAGAAGTGGGTCATCCTATGTAATTGGTTGGAGGTGCATATTTGCTTTGTCTGGCCTGTCCTCAACTGAAAATGGGGACAGAAATTATGGCTGGCAGTTATTAATCAAGTCCTAGCCACTCTGGGTCAATTGTGAGAGTGGTAATTTATTTATTTTTATTTTTTGGCTTCCTGGATTGTTACTAGTGTTAGGGGTCTGACTTCCTATGAGTGTGAATTACAGATAGGCAGCAGGCTGGTTTCTTGGGTTGGTTACTATAGGTAATGGATTGGTTTCCTGGGCTGGTTGCTATAGGTTATGAGTCAGAGATTTATTTTTTATACAGTGGTACCTGGGTTTTCGAATGTACTCTGTTCTGGAGACCATTCGAGTTCTGAAACGTTGGAAAACCGAGGGATCCCAGCCGACAGCTGGGCCTCAGGACCTTGCCCTCAGCAGAAGCCATATGGCATGTTCGATTCCCGAGGCATGTTCGAAAACCGAAGCATTTCCTTCAGGGTTTCGGGCGTTTGTAACCTGAAATGTTTGTCAACGGAGATGCTGGAAAACTAAGGTACATGGTTTGGTGATCGCCTGTTTGTATATTCAGTCTCTTGGAGGCAAAGAAATAAAAGCCCCAAAAGTCTGCAGCTGACCTGTTCAAAACCAGCTATCCTTGGACTTCCTTCTTACCAAGCAAGACACAAACGAGGTCTCAAAATTCAGCTAAACCAGAGTAATCCTCATTTGGCTCATTAATCTTTGCTGAGTGAATGGTGTGCAGGAAAAGTTTCAAGAAGCTTTAGGGAAGTAAGAGGATCTGTATACCCATATTAATAACTATGTTGTATTAAGAAAGCCCTTCGCAACTCTGGTTATAGAATATATTACTTAAATTAAGTACCTTCCTAACTTTTTTAAACCTTGGATTTTTGAATTTGAAAATGAAGTTGCAGAAGATAAGTAGTATTGCATTTAGACTCTATAAAAATTATTGGAAATTCATTAGTTATTTTTAGTATATCAGAAGAAATAAATACTACAGTGAGAGTACACAAGCTAATAAAAATATTCTACACTATCATTTTTCTTAATGCATTAATATTAATTATACATGATATGAGTCTAAATATTTATAACTTAGGTAGATAATTCTTCATAATAAACATGGAATATGAAAACTATTTCAAATATGGGGTCTCTAGAATGTAAAGGACACACTTGTCGCTTTATAGTAAAATAGTCAAAAACCTCTTGACAAATGAACTTTAGGGTCTGCTATAAATTTATACTTACAGAAGATTTGTGGCTCCAATGTTTTAAAAATTATGAAATAAAGAGAGCCATCTGTAGTGGGATTTATTAAACACAGAAAATGCAGCTTAACTCTATAGAAATGTAATCAAGCCAAACACATATAAATTCGTTTGAATTTATAAAGTTTGAATTTTAATAACTATGAATTCAAAATATGTTTCTTAAAGGAAAAGATACTAAAAGTAGCCAACATAGCATGACATTTGTTTTTAAATAAATTATTTCAGAAACCACTTTAATGAAAATTTAAGATTTGTCATTAGTTTTCCAAATAATAAATGGTTGCCTTAGAGAGCTTATAAATTGTCACTCCGTGATATTTAAACATTCTTCTTAGATTGAACTTTTATTATTGATTTGCTCATTCTACCTTTTGCCATTAGAACATTAAAATGTAAACTCCAAATCATTGTCATTTCCCAATAGTGGCTTATGGAGTGATACTGCTTGAAATGCTTGCAGTTGCTAGCATAGAGCACATACTTCTCAATTATCATGTTGTATCAATTGGTTAAAATGTTAAGAAATAATTTATGCCCCTCCCTCCACTCCATTCAGCATCTGGAATGAACATCTTCCTTTCAGGACCAGTTCCACATGGCCATAGTCGAAGGAGATGTGCTGTGCTCGCCTGGAGCACAGAGGAGAAATAACTTAAAGGGAACCCTTAACAGGAAGATTTTCAAGGCTTACTCCATTGTCTCTTATGATGGCCCCAAATTAAGTGACAGAAATACTTCTGCAAATTGAAAATGGAGAATACTACTTGCAAATTCCCATCTCCCACCATTTTAATAATAAGTTACATGCAGCTTTTGAAACAATAATCAGGAAGAATTCAAGGCTTGAAAGAACTGATTTGGCAAAGGTGAGCTCCTTTTTTCCTCTGTAAGATCCAATAAAATGCCTTCACAAAATAAAATGACACTTTTCCAGACAGCAACTTCAATATCAAATTGTGCATTATTATTTCATCTCCACATTAATCTTACCGATATATTAACAAAAATAAAACCCTTCAAGACACAAAATTTCCAAATACGATGGATGAAGGTACTACAAGAATCATGATTACCTTTATTCCGTTAGCTCTGAAGATGTTCTTAATGAAACTCATAATTTAGTACCTGAACTGTAGTTCTAGGCTACTTTGTACACATCGTGATTTCAAAATATAGTAATTCAAGGTGATCTTGTCATTGATTCATTTTAGGTGGCAAGAAGTTATTAAGCGATATAACTTGTTGGTGTATATTGTGCTCTGTTCATATAAACCAGTGAAGCAAGATCAATTTGTTTCTCGGTTGAATTAGTTTTCTTGTGGGCACCTCAAGCATACATTCAAGAACAGCTTCCAAGAAACAAATTTATTTTCCTAAAATGATGGTCTTTATTAGCAACATCTAGTTCTTTTAATTTTACAGTTGGTTTCCCGGTTATAATCTCTGTTTTCATTAAGCATGAGAAAAATCCTATAACAGTTAAATGTGCTTACCATATAGTTCAGGAATTAGTTGCCTCTTCAAATTGGCAAAAGACAGAAAAAAACTGCTGCACTCTCAGAAATGTAGTCCTTCTTTTCCTGACTCCCTAAACGCTCAAATTATTTGCCTTGCATACATCACAGTTGGTCATGGCAGGTGTTAAATTGTCATTTACACACACACACGCACACACACACACACACACACACACACGAGAGAGAGGGAGAGAGAGAGAGAGGAGTTGGAGACCCCTACTCCTGGTCCTACTTCAGCCACCCATTCATCGCGTATCTTACAGATAGCAAGATATCATGTAACTCCCCTAAGCCTTGGGTCTGGGGGACCGAGAATTTGAAATACACTTTGAAAAGGTAGAGTATGCATTGTACTCTATATAAGGGAGTATTATTTTTCTCTTTGATGATACATCATTAAGCAGCTCTGATGAAACTAAGACACCTGTGGGTTGTATTCAGTGTTTCTAACAAAAGAAAAATATCTCTCTTTGGTGCCCTTCTGCTGCATTTGAAGGAAGGAAGCAAGGCAGGTGCATTTTAAATGACTCTTCCAGCTCTGTCAAGAAGGGCTTGCTCAGCCCAGGAAGGACTGCCATTAGTGAGTAAGTGAGAAGTGACATGCTCTGTCCCTCAAAGGGTTTCTCCGTGTCCACTTTGGTAGCTCTCATTACATTGCCTGAATCCATTAAGACAGAAACAAGGTTACCCCATGAAATGTTTTTGTGACTAAAGAGGACATGCAGCTCTTTAATCAGTGACAGAACATCTCCTCTGACAAGACTGATACAGTGTGCTCTGGTCCACCTTTGCAGCCGAGAGGGAATATCCCTTACAAGGACACACAATATTCTCATTAAATTGCCATTGGTGGACCTATCAGTGCTCCAGTGAAAATAGTTATTCTGAGTATGTTTGATGTAAATATCTATGTTAAATGAAACCTCACCTAATAATTGTGTGGATACCTGATCCATGACAATTCAGCTGACTCCTTGATGTTATGAGATAACCATAGGCTGTTTTCAGATTTTTTAGGAGTCAGAGTGACACCAGAGTATTAGCAAGGGGAGTGGGGATAGGACACTTTCTATCTCCAAAGCAAAAACTGAAGCTGCTGGGTTGGGAGAGTGTGAGGCCTGCCACCTCATTTCTTAGCAACTGTCTCAAATGGGATCTAAAGTATTCTATAACTTAAGGCACTAGGGGAAAAGGGGCCAGCAGTGTGCAGCTGACCTCAGTGTATTTTTAAAAAATATATGTGGGGTGAATATATGTCAGTATGATATATAACATGGGTAAAGTGTTATAGAAGGAACTAATCAGTAGGAAAAATTAGCCAATAGTGTTGGCTTTTGCACATATATACTAAATTGGGAAAGAACAAAACCCGGGTGAGTGTAAAAAGTGGAGCTTAGTTTCACTATTCTAACTGGCTAGTTGGTAGATAAGAAACACGATGTCCAGAACTGAAATGACTAGCCCAGAGTTACACCAGAAGTTATTATTTATGTCTAAAATCCAGATCTCTGCTTCTTGTTTGAGTTCTATGATATTTCCAAACCGTTCCATAACTATCAACAATTTATTATGATCCCAATAAATTCAATAAAAAGGGAGAAAAAACATTTGGATGAACTGGGCTCTCTCAACAACTAAAGTGCTCAGCACGAACACTTCTGTCCCCATGCAGAACCACACAAAAAATATTTTGAAAATATACCATTTGTGTAGCTATGGCTTATTGCAAAAACTGGCTGTTTGTTAACTGACACATGCTTCTGCTCTGATGAACCCCCATCTGCATAACTGTAGAACCTTAAGATGTCTCTCTTTCCCTCTTCTCAAGTATTTCTCAAGACCTCAAGGTAATCTTAAGTATGTTCCAGAATTGTTCCTCTCCCTCTGCGATGGCAGGTCCCTGAGATTAGCCCTGGTTATTCGACACCAGTGCTTTCCTGTTGGTGTTCTGCTAGCTTGTTGCTGCTGCTGATATTCCCAGCTCAGGACTCTCCCAGTGCATCTCAAAGCTGAGCAATCTTCAAGAAGCTTCATCACCTTCTACCACCATTTCTCTTTACAGTGTTTTACCATATCCAAGCCCAGAAGCTAAACAAAAGGCAGATACTATCACATCTTCTTTACTTCTACTTCTCTGCTCACCTCTTTCAGCTAATAGGTACAATTCCACATGTAAATATGTCATGCAAATAAAGGTTAGCTACTCTTGCAGACAGAAAGATTCTGGATTTCCGTGAATGGCTCAGATAGAGTTCCCTGTGACTCAGGGACAGCTCCTTCCTGCCATCACAAGTCTCATAGGGCCTTGAAGTCATCCTTCCCCTAAGACCCTCCCTACATAGCCTGACTCAGTTACTGGCCAAAACTTATTTCAATTGAAAATTTATCTCTTTTCCTCCAAGTCACCATGAGAAAAAGAACATTTAAAAGCCTCTTTAACAAATGACATTGGGAAAACTAGATATCCACATGCAAAAGGAGGAAACTGAATCATTATCTTATACCATAAGCAAAAATCAACAGAAAATGGATTAGAGACTTAAACATAAGACCTGAAATTTTCAAACTCCTAGGAGAAACCATATTAGAAAAGCTTCATAGCATTGGTCTTGGTAATGATTTCATGGATATAACAGCCAAATCAGAAAAGTAAAAACAAAAATTAACAAGTAGAACTACACCAAACTAACTAGCTTCTACACAGCAAAGAAAAACAATAGAGTGCAAAGGCAACTTGTGGAATGTGAGAAAATATTCACAGTTCACATATATGTGCATATATGGTTAATCTCCAAAATATATAAGAAACTTCTACAATTAATAGAAAACAAAACAAAACCTAATAATCAAATTTTAAAAATGGGCTAAGGACTTGGACATATATTTCCCCAAAGGAGACATACAAATGTCCAAAAGATTCATGAAAAAATGTTCATTGTCACTAATCATCAGGGAAATGCAAATCAAAACCGCAAAGAGTTATCACCTCACACTTGTCATGATTGCT
The DNA here is from genome assembly GCF_964146895.1 of Miniopterus schreibersii. Classification (NCBI taxonomy): domain Eukaryota; kingdom Metazoa; phylum Chordata; class Mammalia; order Chiroptera; family Miniopteridae; genus Miniopterus; species Miniopterus schreibersii. Next base: position 28,402,596 of record NC_138110.1, read on the forward strand.
ATTGTTATAAAGACAATAAGTGTTGGCAAGGATGTGGAGAAATTGAAACTGCACACTGTTGGTGAGAAAGAAAAATGATGCATCCTCTATGAAAAACAGTATGGAGATTTCTCAAAAAACTTATAAATAGAACTACCATATGATCCAGCAATCTCACTTCTGAGTATATATCCAAAGAAATTGAACTCAGGATATAGATGAAGTATCTATATACTACCATGTTCATCACAGCATCATTCACAATAGCCAAGCTGTAAAAACAAACTAAGTGCTATCATCAGATGAACGTATAAAGAAAATGTGGAATATGCATACAATGGAAAGCTATTCAGCCTTTAAAAAGTACATTTTTTCAATATGTGACAACATGGATGAAACCTGAGGTGAAATAAGCCAGTCAAAGAAACACAAATACTGCATGATCCCACTTATATGAGGTGCCTAAAATAGTCAAATTCATAGAATCAAAGCATAGAAATGTCAGGGGCTTGGAGGAGAGGGGGAAATGAGGAGTTACTAATCAACAGGCATAAACTTTCATTTAAACAAGATGAGTAAACTCTAGATATCAACTGTATAACATTGTACCTATATACAACAATAATGTATTATACAACTAAAATACTGTTAGACGACAGATCTCATGTTATATTCTTACCACAATTAAGTAAAATTAAAAAAAATAAAATCAGTGTTGTTAAAAAAGTCTCGGATTTTGAGTTTCTGTGTGCTCTCTACAGATAAATGTTAGTTAAACTGGTTTTCTCTGACAGAACCAATTTATTTAGGTTTGTGTTCTAAATGTGGATTAATAGGGAGCATTGCCTGTCTGGTATATTTTAACCACTGAGACAAATGGTGTGTCAAGTCAAGGACAGGGGCAAGCCCACCTATCCCTCTGGTATTCATTATTAGTCAGTCTTGGGTCCTCACAAAGAGTCCTGGTGAATTGACTAGAAAATGCTGGGTTTCCCCAAGTTACTAATCAACCTTCACGGAGCACTTACAGACCCCATGATTATTTTTATTCTCAGTAGTGTTCATAATAGTTTTGCTGATTAGGGATAGTAATTGGCTTTGGAGAAAGGACACCTACTTGGTATGGGAGAGGGAAAGATCCAAAGATAACATATATTTCTGTGTAGGTTCAGTGATATGTCATGTCACTGTCGACTCCTTTTTCGATCCCAGGTTATGAACTTTCCTTTGAGGAGACATTCACTTGAAATTAACCCTACACCACACATTGTTGCTATTTACATTTCTTCCTCCTAATATGCACTTCAGTTTATTTTGCTTTTACTGTGTGTGGGCTGTTCAAAAGTGACACCCATAAAATATAGTGCTGCTTTCCAAAACTGTGGTATCTTGGAATGTACAAGGCCATAAATAAGCTCGGTGGTTAAACTTCTGTGTTTCAAAATTTTGCCTCTTTATCTCTGTCATTGCAAAAGGCCTATGTGGTCTGTCTTCTCTTGTACCTATGATAAAATGATTATGTGATGGTAATCGGGCTTGTGTTCGCCCCTCCTTCCCATCCACTTATTTTTAATTTCTCACTTTCAGACAACAACTGCTTTGGGAGTTGTCATATGCCCAGCGTTGGTGTGTTTCTAGGCCTCCGGAAATCAAAGTTAAAGAAGCATAGTACTGAGGTAGTGACTCCCCAGGCCTGCCTCATGCTTGTGTTACTTAATTAGTGGGCCCTGTGATTGCACACATTTCTCATATACCTTCTTAGAGGATGAATATAGTTGTTCCCCACCCCTTTATTTTGACACATTTTGCTAAACCAAGTGAATGTCCCAATTAATTAAATCTACTTTAATATCCATCATTCCCATTATTGATTTTGCTCATTTCTTTTTTTTTAATATGTTTTTATTGATTTCAGAGAGAGGAAGGGAAAGGGAGAGAGAGAGATAGAAACATCAACGATGAGAGAGAGTCATTGATCAGTTGCCTGCTACACACCCCCTGGCTGGGGATCGAGCCCACAACCCCGGCATGTGCCCTGACCAGGAATCAAAATGCGATCTCCTGGATCATAGGTCGATGCTCAACCACTTAGCCATGCCAGCCAGGCTCATTTCTTCTACTTGATCGACACAGCTTATAAATGCTCACCTCTTGCAAGCTCTTGTGGCAGCAAAATCTCTGTCACTTTTTATATTTATTTTCAATTTCCCCCTTGTCTTGTTTTAACGCATTAGTCAGTGTCTAATATTGCAAGAGCAAATAAAAAATAGGTGTAATATTTTAACCTTTACCTTTCAATACTCAATAATTAAAGTACTCATATAAAGCTGGTTTCCCTATAAACAGGTCATTATTTTTCAATCCCACCCTTTTTTTTTTTTTTTTTAATAAAAGGAAAAGGAAAGTCATCTAGAGACAGATAACCTACATGTCTAAGTTACAAAGAAGCTAAATATTCTTTGAGCATTATAAGAATTGTAGCCAATTCCATTATTTAAAATAAGAACTTCCTTCAATAATAAAGTATTTCCTAAGCATCACATTGTTTTATACCACACCATCACAGTTATCCAAGCATGAAAGTAGGCAAGATATTGTAAATCAAAAAACAGAAGCAATAACAGGTGTCAAGTGTCTATTAATATTACGAAAACAAAGGCTAGGCTATATCTTTTTCTTATGAAAACCCTGCATATTCTATAAAGAACAGAGTAGGAGAACAATAAATGTATTTAAATTAATGTCCTGTATATATAAATATAATGCATAATACAAGTAGCTGGAGAACTTGGTTGATTTACTTGTTCCATGGAGTTTTCATAGAATTTATTAAATCTTGCAGCCCTATGCTCTTCAAATCTCTACCATCTGTCTTCCTTTCATCCTCCAAGTATTGCATAATTATGAAACACATTGAAAAATATATGACTGCCCTGGTCAGTGCGGCTCAATTGCTTGAGTGCTACCCTGTGCACCAAAAGGTCACTGGTTCAAGTCCCCATCAGGGCATATACCCAGGTTGCAGGCTCAGTCCCCAGTAGGGCCGTGCAGAAGGCAGCCAACTGATGTTTCTCTCTCTCTTTAATGTTTCCCTCTCTCTCTCCCTCTCCCTTCCTTTCTCTCTAAGATCAATAAACACACAAACATATGTATATAATTGAGTCAGTAGAAAATTTTATGATCATTCTCCTTAAGCTTCTAAGAAAAAAATACACTATATATAGACCTATATGGAGATTTTCAAACCAATAGGATATTTTCTTTATAGTAATCTTTTTTACAGAGCACAATTCACCAATTATTTTACACTGTTTTTTTCACTCTGCAGTTGCTTTAAATTACAAACATAATTTTCTCAACAAAGTGAGTGGCCTCTCAAAACCCATGACTGCATTTTCTCCTTCTCTTAGTTTCCCCAAAAGGCTGGTACATATTTTTTAAAAATCCCAATTGACACCTTAAAGAATCTTTCAAAGTTTTCTGTGATGCAGACCAACTGGAACCCTTTTTATAAGTGATTGCAGTAGAAAAGAGTACAATTACTTTGGCATACTGTTTGGCAGTTTCTTATAAAGATCAACTTACATTTACCCCACGACCCATCAATTCTACTCCTAGTTATGCCTACCAAAGTGAAATACTTGACACAGAGAATTTTGTCAACATGTTCACAACACTTTTACACATATTACCAAACTGCAAACAACCCACATGTCCATCAAGAGAGAAATGTATAAATAAACATAATGTAGTATTCAATAAAATACTAATTGGGTATAAAAATGAACTATCAATACATACAATGACGAACATGAATCTCAAAAACATGAGGACCAAAATAAGGCAAACCTAAAAAAGTGCATACTATATGTTTTCATTTATATGAAGTTATTAAATAGGTACATCTAATTGTTGAAAAAAATCAAAATAGTACTTGCTTCAGAATAGAGTTATGGTGTGGTATTGATTGAGAAGGGGCAGGAGGGAATTTTCTAGTGTGATATAAATGCTCTTTATCTTCTTAGGGTGTTGGCCACACAGATGTATTTATTTGTTAAATCTCATCTGTGTACTGCAACTTCCTACATTTCACTGTATGTAAATTATGCTTATGTTTTTTTAAGTGATCTGCTCATCTTATAAAGGATATGGAATCTTTGGAGGAAAAAATCCTGCAAAATAAAGTATTATTTGTCGGGACAATTTAAGTATTGCTCTTATGTAATTAAGCAGAGAATACAATATAATTGAACCAAACAGACTAATTAATAGGGGCAAAAGTCAGATATTTTAATTCTCCTTCATAGTAATAAAAAAAATAATAATGTAGCATAGATTTTAGGTGAATTTGTTTCTATGTTGGCTTGTTCACATGTTGCTGGCAGGAGGCCTCAGTTACTACCCAAATAAACCTCTACATGATCTGCTTGAGTGTCCTTTTAACAAGGCAGTTGGCTTTCCCTTGAGCAGGTGATCCAAGAGAGCATTCTTTTTATGGTACTGGATCAGAAATGGCATATTGTCACTTCTGCCACACCCTACTCATTAGAAGCTAGTCACTAAGTACAGCCCACACTCAAGGAGAGAGAGATAAGTTCCATTATTTTTAAGAAAAGAGGGTCAAAAAGTATTGGACATAGTTTAAAACCAGCACACACAGTGAGCGACCTCACCCTTCCGCATATTTCTGATACTTGCAAAGATCAGAAGGGGGCTTACCCTGTAGAATTCCAAGAGTAAAGCATTTGTATCAAAAATAAAGCATTGGCATTTGGGCAAATTAACTGCAGGCCATAAAGGACCAATAGGAGGGTGAAGCAAGTGAGGCCAGAAAGGTTAATGAGGCACTTGTATCAGGTATAGATTAACTGGATGCAGATTTCATGTGGAATGGTTGTTTTACATTCATTTTTATTTTTTAAAAATATTGCATTCAAATAGTAATCTTGATAACTAAATTTGGTTTGCACCTAAGGCAAATGCCCCAGTCCTGATCCAATTCTCTCATACCTTCTCCTCTTCTTACTTTACATATTAGTGGCTTAAAGCCCATTATTTCTAGCAGTCTGAAATTAGTGGATCCTCAGTATGCTGAAAACAGGCTAGGGGTAGCACAAAACAGTAAGAAACTGCCGGGCCTGATAGCAGGTGGTTTGGATACTCGTCAAGTCCTGCTTTAACTAGCCTGGGGAACTTAAGAAAGTCATTTCACCTCTCCACATATCAGTTTGTGACAAATTTGAAGGGACCAAACTCGATATTCTCCAAGGCTAAGTAAAGACTAACATTTTGACAGCAGAGAGTCTTAGAGTCCTGGATGATGTTTTTCCTTCCCCCGAATCCATCATCGGTAGCTAGAGACCTGAAATCCATTCCTCGTCAGGGTAAAGCTAATGCCTTTCCTATGTGACTGTTGTTTTTAATTTTAATTTGGATCATTCTTTTTGCAGTCATTTGGCAGGTTCGCCCAATCTTGCTCTGGGGTAGTAATCAGGGCATGATGCAATATTGTTATCATTTTCTATTTTCATTAAGGTGCCCTGAGAACCTTCAGCATTTGATGCCAACAAATTTAAATTATTAATTTTATTACAACAAGAATTCTATAAAGGCAGAGTTACTGAAATGCTTTTTAAATTGGTTTTTAACTAGAAAAATAAAGAGTTAGAATTTGGACACTTGAGAAATGATGAGGGAGTGAGGTGGCATTGCTATTGATTTAAAGTCAGGTAAGGGGGTACTTTTTTAAAGTTTAATATTCACAAATCATTGTACTTAGATGAGATACTAATGAGAGTATTCAACAACCTCATAGGTATATAATAATAAACAAGAAACCAACTAATAAACAAAAACTGTGGCACTGACATATGAGAAAGAAGAGACTGATATCACTAATTAATATTCTTTTAATTGACTCTACTTCTTAATTAAAAAACTGTATTTTCAATATGCCTAGTTAAAAACCTACTGTAAGTAGAAGATATATAATCAGCAACAAGGGATGAACTCACAGTTTCACTTCTGCATAATGTTGGGTAAATCACAAAACCCAATTTGAAACTGTCTTCACCTGAAAAATGGGGACATTAAGACCCTCACACAGGGATTTTTCCATGGCTCAAATAAGGTATTGTGAATGAAATCAGTCCATAAACCATGAAATACTCTGCACATATAGAGAGTTTATAAATTTGTAGATATTTTTTATTTCCAATTAATATAATTGGGAGACCTATGAAGGTGGTAGGGATGAAGAATTAGTGGAACTGTAACATGACTTTATCCATCAGGTGACTCAAAGCTGACCCTGAAAAACACAAGGGAATATATTTGACTTATATTTAGAGTGATGTAGTGCCTTCTTTCATAAATGATAATATCACAGAACTTTCAAAAATTTTGTCATTATTTATGTTTATTAGGTGCTTATACAAGAAGAACCTCAGCTGGAGAACACAACAATGAAGTCAGTAAAGCCCATTAGAGTTACCTTGTGCCTAATTTGCCACTATCAGCTGCCCTTATGTTCTCTACCCACTTCTATGTTATTAACACCCACAACCCCAACTGTGGATCACTCTGAGAGTGAACAGAGGCTCAGTGAAGGGAAGCTCTAGTTTGGGACTGGAGCTGCATCCTTGATGTAGGTCAAGAAACCTAAGTTGGCTCTGTGGATGAGAAAGTAAATATCATTCCTGGGGGAATTCAGAAGCCTAATTGCTTATGTCAAAAGAGAGTGGTTCATGTAAGAGGTTACAGAAGCATAACCTGAAAATTAAATAAGGGTATAAGTTTGGTGGATACATTCATTGGTGATTGATGAGGTAAAGGCATAAAGAAACTATTCCAGGACTAAAAAATGGGATGAAGAGTGAGCAGCTAAAATATGGCAAAGCAGGAAATGCAAACCCATTCACATGGCAAATGCCATCTCCTCACCCTTTCCTTTATGCTAAGAAAATCTGAATAAAAAGGAGTCTGGGAGAGTCCAAGCCATACCTTGGAGATAGGGAAAGACCACTCATCATTGAAGTGGTGTTCTGACTGTGTGTTTGGGTCTTCTGTTTGCTTTTTTGTTGATGTTGTTGATTCAGGCTCCTGCTAGAGCAAAAGGACACAGAGGCATCCTACTGATTGTGCCTATAAGACAGGGCCAGAGACTGCTCAAGAGAAAATTCATTTCTCTAATGACACTGCATGGAGAGTATCACTGAGAGGAAAAATATTGTTTGGGTGCCATGACTGTTTAAAAGCTCATCTTGTAAGAAAAACAGTATGTCCATGTATCTGTTTGAGATCTAAAATCTGAGGAGTCATTTTCATATTCACCTTCCCTTTTCTCCTAGAATCTATCTAGACAGCAATGACTATCAGGGAACTGTTTGGAATGTATAACTATGATCTACTGAGGGCTAATCAGGCTCTGTGCTGATTGTTTTCCACTGATGAGTTCATGTAAGCTTCACTTTAACCATGTATAACAAATAGTATTATCTCGATTTCCAGTGGGGAAATGGAGGCCTCCAGGCAGCAAGCGGTAGAGTGAGACTTGAACACTACACGTTGTAGCATCACTACAAACCCCCACTTTACAGCACTGCATCCTACTCTTGTTCTTAGAAGAAAGTGGATAAATATATGCTCCTGTGGAAGGTGTGAAGGTTTTCTGATGGGGTGGGGGGATAGACTTTCTTCTGACCCAGGGGCTAGCTGGCAAGGTAGTTCATAGAACTGGTCTATAAACTAAGAAAGGGTAACCATGCCAAGAGTGAAGAGAGCACACAAATCTCACCCACTCTCTCAAAAGCTAACCCTTCTGAGAAGAGGGCTGAGGAAAAGTCTAAGCTAACTAGATTTTCAACCTTTGTTCTTCTTGTACCATAATTCTCTTTGGAGCACCCTGTGCCTTCAGTAAAGACAAGCTTTACACTCTGACAGGCTCAGCTACTAGAAGCTAAGGAGTCAGTCCAAGCAAAGAAGAGTTGAGTCAGCCTGGTACCATTTCCTGGAAAGAAGGTAGTGCTGAGCTCCTGGTTGACCTCAGGAGAAAATCCAAGGAGGTCTTCCACATCCACAGAAAAACCCAAAACATGAGAACACAGGAGAGAGCTCTTAGCAAGAGAAAGTAATACCAGCCTTACAGGTTAATTAAGGGCTCCCTTTGCTAGGGTTCAGAATATTGAAGTTACATTCCAACAGCCCCAGAGGTTACTCTCTGAGCAGTTTACCAGTGTTTTTGTGTGTGACTTTTGAGTATTCATCTTCTATTCTGGATGGAAAAAAAGGGCACTAGCAGCTGACTACTTCATTTATTTCCTTCTACAGCCTAAGCCTCAGATTCATTTTTTCTGATGACTGCTAAAAAATCTCTCCATGCTTCCTACTCATGGGAATGCCTATCTGCCTGCTCTCCATCACTTCCAGCCATATTTGACACAAGTTTGTCACTAATAGCAAGTTCTTTTTTCTTACTTTCTTCAATCCCAGACTAAATATCTGCCTTGTACATTGGCAAGATTGATATATCCCACTTGAGCAAATGCAATATGGCCTCTTGGTGTCCTTTTCAGAGACAGGATTTTGCTTATCAATCGTGATAATTATTCCATATTATATCAAGTAAATGTATATTCCATACTGGTCTAGGTAACATGCAAGCCTTCATATCTGAGGCTCATGCCACTGAATACCATTAGGGAGATATTTGGGAGCCACCTAGGTGTTTTTGTTCTGTGTCTAAGAAGAAAACAACTAATATTTGTCTTCCTGTGACACAGGAAATTTCACCATCTTTATTCCTCTTGCACCAATGTATCCTTAGCTACTTCTTAAGTATCTGATTCCTATAGTCAGAACCGTATCTCACATGTATTATGGACCATGTGTTAAGCCAATGTCAGGGATATTATAGGCCCTCAGTGGATATTGGTTGAAAGAATAAATAAACTTTGTCAGAACCTTCTTAAATTTTAAACAGATTATAGTTACTGATTCTCACAAAACTTCCTTATAAACAGTTTTTCCTTCTCAAAGAACTTGGAATAGCACTTGATTTATCATTAAAGAAATGTTTTCTGGGTACAAAAAAAAAAAGTAAGTCTAATTGCTCACTTGTAAGCATTATCAGAGTCCAAAAAAATGAAAAGTCTCCCCTAAAGTGAAGGTCATACAATCAGTATTGTGATGTGGATCCAGAAGGTGGTTTTTAAATATAGGTAAATTGATTTCCCCCCCACCTTTGAATGTCTCACAGCTCCCATCACACAGAGTGAAGAATTTCCAACCTAGAATTGATGGGTAAACTTTTTATGTTCAAAGTGTCTGCCCCAGATGATTCAGCTATGACAGCTTCTCTTCCCTATGGAAATCTTAAGGTTCTCTAACCTCAAAATTCTAGAATTATGGAAGGTTAAATTGAATTTTGAAATTCAGACTATAGAAAGAGAAACAATCTTTGGGATGCTAATCTATGACCATTTCCCAAAGCTCCCGATTTCATCTGTTTTAGAAAGCAACTACTCCTGAGAGAAACACAAGTTACATGCTATTGCTCTTCACACATAAACCCCCTCCGTCACCGACGTGCCCTGAATCCCAATGCCTGGCTAACCCCATCAATAGTAATCAACCATCATCCCAAGAAGTGAACATAATCAAAAGCTAAATCAAATAAATATGTCTTACTCTCTGTTCTGACATCGGCCAAGTTCCATTTCTGGTGGGAGGCCAAGGGGAGCGGGTGCCAAAGGCATATGGCTGTGGACACCATCGTGCCAGAAAGATGTCAACACATTGGAAAGGATTCAGAGAAGAGTAGCGGGGGTGATTAAGGGGCTGAGGAATTTACTTATGAGGGAGATTAAGAGAGCTAAGTGTGTATCCGTTGGCTAAGCAATATATGGGAAGCAGCAGAGTTGGAGATAATTTGAAGTGTTGACAAGTCCGCACAAGGAATTAGTGGCATGGGAGCCAGAGAAAATACTAAGGCTTGGGAAAGAGTAGTAAATAAGAACAAAAAACAGAGTGTAGTTGTCACCAACATTTCTTAAGTGTATGCTGGTTTAAAATAAGAGCATTTTACAGCATCACTTGTAAGATTAGTCATAAATTTAAAAAAGGAGATAAAAAAAGAACATGAAAATAAGGCAGGTTGGCCTGAGACAAAAGGCAAAAAAGAAACAAAATATGTCTTCCCCATTCTCTCCCTTATTGGGGCATCATTACTAAGAATGTATCTACAGCCTGATTTCAACTGTCCAGAGTTCCTCAGCCATACTCACAAAGAACAAGAGCAGTGGCCCAGGGTTCAACCTATTTTTTGCTCCAACACTGTCATCTCTCACTCCTTTCCCCATTGTGGTTCCTTGTACATTTAAGCATCCAATACAAGATAGTTACATATTTTAACAGTTTTATACATAACTCATATATTATATGATTCACTCATTTTGAGTGTACTATTGTCTTTTAGTTTTATTTACAGAGTTGCACATCCATCACCTTGATCAATTTTTTAGTATTTCTATTACCTCAAAAAAAACCCCAAAAACCTAAACAACTCATATTCCTTAGCAATCATCCCAAAATCCTCACAAAAATATAAGTCTAACTCCACAAACTTATAGATGTTGTCAAAGCTGAGTAAAAAATGAAAAAGAGTCCACTAATGTGGTGGATGGGGACTCAAGAGGTGGCTTATAAATATGAATAAATTAATTTTCCTCCATCTTTGAATGCCTCACAACTTCCATTGAATGAAGTGAGGAGTTTATAATCTCACATCCTCCCCTTCTCCAGGCCTAGGCACACAGTAACTTACTTTCTGTCTCTACAGATTTGCCTGTTTTGGACATTTTGTATAAATACAGTCATACAATATGTGCTGCTTTATGATAAGCTTCTTTAAATCAGTACTTTCTTTTTATGGCTGAATAATATTCTGCTGTATGGATATGCCACATTTTGTGTATCCATTCATCAGTTGAGGGATATATATCATTAATAGAGAATATCTCCCAATTTTCCTCCCCTTGAAAATGCCTGCCCATTCTTTTAATCACATGATTCAGTTGATTCCATCATCTCTCAAAGGAAAGAGATGCATTATCTACAACCAAACAAATTAATAATATTGGAATCTGATGTTCCTTGCCAAGTTTTGCTGGAGATATACTTGGCAAGTTAGTTCAATGTCCAATGATTTGGGTCTATTGAATGTCCAGTTATTTAGGAATGTATGTACACAGTCTCTCTTACACTTCAGCCATTCCCAAAAAGGATCAATACTATAGTCCAGCAGAGGTTAGGGTGGCCTTCTCACTCCTATAGCAACAATGAAGTGACCTTCCATGTGTATTTTCCAGGTGTAGGTTTCCTCCTAAGAAAGTAGTGGGATAGGATGTTTTGTAATGTTCTACCAATGGACTCAAAAACCATACTTTAAATGAGAATGTCATTTAGAGTCCCTGAGCCCTGAATAGTGTAGCTTAGTTGGTTGGAGCATTGTCCTGTGCACCAAAAGGTTGTGGGTTTGATTCCTGGTCAGGACACATACCTAGGTTGCAGTTTGATCTCAGGTCTGGGCAAGTATGGGAGGCAAGTGATCAATGTTTCTCTCTCTCTCTCTCTCTCTCTCTCTCTCTGTTTCTCTTTCTGTGCCCCTCCCTTACTCTCTCTAAAATCAATTTTAAAACATGAGTTGGGAAATGCTCCCATCTCTATTTAAAATCCATGAGACCAGTTGGCGCATCAGGACAAAACATTAGAGGATCGTATGATGCAAATAAAATGATGTACAAAAATCATCCCCTGACACATACTAGGAGATCAATACTAGTAATTGATTTTAACAAGATATAATCCCACAAAGAGTAGAGGAGTGGGAGCATATGAAGGCAGGAAAAGTTTTAAGAGGACTTACAACAATACCTGATAATGTCTTCTCTATATAGAACGAAATTACAATAGCAGCTATCATTTAACAGTTATTCCTATGCCTGGAACTGTTCTTCAGAAATGTTCACATATTAATCCTTGCAAAAAAACCTGTGAACCAGGTAGTATTATTACCCTCATTTCTCAACAGAGAGGTTTTGCCCAAGTTTACTCAGCTTCTCAGAGGTGAAATTTGCATTCAGGCTGCTGGTTTGGGGACTAAATTCCTATCCACCATACCTTGCTCTGAGCTCCATATTTCCCTGTGAGTAGCCAGGTCAGGCGTATTGTGCACTTATGGTATATTCAGGTCTTAGATGTAAGAAGAACCTTGTTTATCAATAATTAGTTTGCTAAAGGTCAGCGGTTTAACTTTCATTGCTAATTTTAAAAATATTGTTTTAAGTTACTGCTCTTTTCTCCCCATGATAACTTCAACTTCTACAACTCTCTCTTTCATAATGTTAAGGCCCAAAAAGAGACCTTGGTAAAAATTGTGCTGTTTTTCTCTTTCAGAGTTGTCTTTTGCATGCCATCTTTCATTGTTATACTCTAGCAAAGAGAAGCAGGTAGTGAGAATAAAAATATGCTAGTACTCATATTTGTAGCCTAAAGTCACCTACATTCCATATGAGACAAATAGGAAACAAGCAAAAATGCCCCTTTTCCACACCTATGCCATCTATGCCCAACAGCCTTATCAGCCCTGCCCCTCCAATTCTGAATCATTGCACGTAGCCTGCTTTCCCACAGACTGTTACTTTAAGCCCTTCCTATATACTGTTGCCAGAGAGCCTTTGCGTCATAGATTAATTACCTCCCCACCCTTGAAGAACTTTCAATGCACTCCCCCCTGTGAAATGGATCCAATTTCAAGCCCCTCTTCTCCACTTTGCCCTCCCCAAGCTTTCCCAATATATTCCTCTGCTTTAGTCAAACAAATCTCATCAGTGTCTCCTGAACATAGTCACCTTCACTTCTGCTCTGATACCATTAGGTAGCCTCCCCCACTACACACACATGCACACATGAAAGCACTCACACATGGACAAGGGTGTAGTAGAAAGAATGGCATGTAACCAGTAAATATCATTATTGATGTTTTGTTCTCTCCTTAGCTCTATCAATAAGTCTTCTCTAACTCCCCCAGCCTGGGATACTCTCTCTGCTTGAACCCCTACCAGAGTTGGTGCCACACTCTTCAGAGTTTGACTGTTCTTTGACTATAAGAGTCCTCTATGACTCATTCTTTGAAGGATTGGGTTAAGCTACATTTTCAATGCTAGGCTGGGTGTTCAAAAGATATTCAACACCTTTCATTTAATTGATTGGTTTATCAAACTCATTCAATGGCTGAGATCAAATGCATACTTTTCTGGAGTCTTTACGTACCTCAATCTAATTCTTACTAACCTCAGGCAAAAATAATTTTTCTTTCTGTACTCCCATAGTAATGTGAGTTATACATCATTCTACCACTGCAGAGAGCACCTTATATTCTGGTTATTGTAATAAAGCTTTTCCTCTAAATAGACTCTGCACTTATTGAAGGCAGAGGCCTACTAACTCACCTTCTGTCCCCAGCTCCTCTATCCCTAACACTTAATTAGCTGCTAAACAAATTGTCTGAATTTAACATAATTAAAAGAGCAGAACTCTGAGAAAAAGGGATGAAAGGTATTGAAATGGGCGCAGGCATGAAGAACTTGGAGTTGCTCAGATGTACAGGGTGCTTCTTCTTTTCATATATCATGTTAGATTTCTCTTTATCCAGGACCCACTGTGCCCAATCAGGCTTGTGATTAAGATCAAGTCTACCGGGAAATCAGCAGAGTTGGAGAGTTTTTGAAAATGGCCTTGCTGTCCAAAGTTTGCAATTCTGGCAAACAACTGTTATGGTTCCATTGCTTTATTTTTGTTTCCCTTAAAGGACAGAATTTGAAAAATTGAGGAATTTATATTTTAAGAAAATTGGTATAAAGAGAACACTCCAGGAATCATTTTCTCCTGAAACAAGGTGAGTTGCCAACTGCATAGCATCCTGCATGTTTGGTGGCTGTGCCAGCTTTAAGGGATGCTTAGTCCAAATTCATCCTTTCAAGATGTAAAAATCCCACTGCCCTCGGGCAGGACTGTGAATATACTAACTCTGTTTCTGAGAACCACGTTCAGATACATTTAGAGCCTCTCAAAGAATGTGTCTTCCATTCTGTGGAGAACGGAAAGTATTTCCTTATTGGATCAGAGAATATTAGGGCCGGAATTGACCTTAGAGTTCATCTAGTTTAAACTTCTTTGATTTAGTTTTTTCTTTTTCCTTTTAGAAAGGAAACCAAGGTTAAAAAGAGGAACCACACAGCCTCAGCCTGTTATCACAGATGAAAGCTGTGATGTTACATTAAGTTCATTCTCTGCTGTGCCTCAGAGTGTCTTCTAGTGTCTGCACACATTCACACCAAAGTGTTAAAGTGGTCTATCCAGACAATTAATTAAACAAGTTAGTTGGTGACACAATAGCAGAATGCTACTTACTTTAATGTCTAAGCACTCACTTTTTCTACATTCATGTTATATAAACAGAAGTTTCTGGACTTGTTCATTCCATTTGTATATCTGGGAGATAAAAGAAAAATTTGGAGTTTATACTTAAAATTCCATTTGAGACCATGAGTGTGTGTGCATGTATGTGTGTGTGTGTGCATGTATGTGTGTATATTTGCATATGCTTATTTGTATGGGACTGGTGAGGTTAAAGGCAATGAATTGGCAGGAAGAGGTGGAATGGGCATTCAACTAAGAAGGCAACATACTTACCCAGTACTCAGTGATAGCAGACACCTTGGTAGAAGAGAAAGAAGACCAATAGGAACTCTAGAACTGAGGGAGGAACACGAAAGCATCCTTGGAAAGTAATGTCTCTGGACTAAGGCTCCCCAGGGGAAGATCGGGAGGCAATTCTGTAGTGATGACTGGGATTTAGACAGTGCAAAAGTAAAATTGCTAATGCAATTGCCTGCTTGGGTTCCAGTTACTTTCTTTATGAGTCTTTGCCCAGGTATGTACACTAAATGGAACCTGTAATATTGCAATTAATGTAGAAAGGAAAAATCCTTTGGAAAATGTAAAGGGATCATTCAATAGCATGTCTGTTATTTTTTATTTCAAGTACAATATCTTCATAGATATAACAGTATTTTTCCATATATAGATTTGGCAAGAACTGGTATAGGTTGATCTAAAAATAGACCACTTACAGACATAGAAAACTTCAGTGCCAAAAAGGGGAATAAATAAGGACATAGGCATCTCATTTAAAATGTGAACCATTAAGGTTTGGACACATGTTTCAGCTTACCTTGCCCAATTTCACTTTGGAGTGACTTTCTTTCTAATTAGACACAGACCCTGGATAATACTGATGAAGATTCAAGTCTGTGTTTGGGTAGTTTTTTACCTTTCAGTGAAATCAATATTTTATTTTTGAAAGTTCTTATAATTCCATGATTTAGTCATAAAATTAAGCTTGCCTTAATAAATTCCCAAAGAAATTCATAAAGAAAGAGTACATCTGGGGATTCCAGCTGTGAGTGCCTCAGGTATCTGTGGTGCTCGAAGCTTCTTTGGTTTAAACCAATCAGTGTGTCTTCAGCTCAGCACACTTTATAACTTTAATTAAACAAAATTAAAATTAATTATTAATGGAAACAATTAGATGAATTAGCTAAGGTGACCTGATATTTTTGTTGTTGTTCCTTATAAGGGGCCACTAGTATACCCAGCACTAAAGAGTTTAGCTGGAACAGTGCTGAATAACAACAAAGTTCTTGCCCCAAGGAGCTTTCCTTCCATAAACAAGTCAGTAGAAGACAGATCATAACTCAAGTTGTAGCTGACAAGGCTTTTACTTCCACAATAAGAGACTATCAATGGCAAATTCTCATCAAGGGAAGACTTGAAACGTGGTTCTCTAGAGAGTCTAAATAAGGGATCAATTCAGTCATTGACTCAGGTTTTATGAATATTTAGAGGCACACAATGAAGTTCTTCTCTCAAGATAGCTCCTCTTGAACTCTAGGGCTAACAGAGTTCTCTAAAAAAAGAAACCCGGGTTTCCGCTGTTAATTAAACCTATTTTGGTCACTAAATAGTCACAGCTGATTTTTGCCTCATGTCTCATTTAGAATTTCATCTTCAAACCTCAGGAATTTCTTTGATATCTTTGACAAATATTAATTGAACTATTTTTATGGAACAGGCACTATGTGATTAGTATATAAGGCAAGTAAAACAGGTGTTAAGAAGTAGAGTTTTGGAAAGAATTTCATAATGCCCCTTGCAAGGAAGCCACGTAGCAGTACTATGTAAGCGATGAGGCTGAGCTCTCTGAGCTGTATAATTCAACGGTTGTAGGCAGAACTCAGTGAAAGGCAAAGCAAGTTGCAGACCATGCTGGACGAAGGGCTCCTGGCTTAGGTTTTAATCGTGCTCCATTTGCAGTACTGGAGAGACATCTAAAGGTGGAGTCAAGAGAACAGGGACCTTGCATTGGCCTGTATGACTCAGTTGGTTGGGCATAGTCCGGTGAACCGAATGATTGCTGGTTCAATTCCCAGTCAGTGCACATGCCTGGGATTCAGGTTCAATCCCAATTGATATTCTGCTCTCACATCCATGTTTCTCTCTCTCTCTTCCTCTCTCTTTCTCTCTCTCTCTAAAAAATAATCAATAATTATTTTTTTTTAAAAAAGAGAGAGAGCAGTTACCTGTATGGGTTAGAATGCTTGGCTAAGTATGAAAAGATCTTTTTTAGCTGTCATGATAATAATGATAAAACATCTACTGAATGTTTACCTGTAGGAATCCCTGATGTTGGCTGAACACACACACACTCACAGAGAATTTACTTTGCTTCTAATGGTTGACCAAAAACAACTTGGCACCATTTTAACATAAAGTCTAATTAGAGGAATTTTAGAAAATACAGGCACATGAGATTTGGACCACAAACTCACAGAAGGGTTATTTTAGCATTACAAACCTCAGGAAAGATAACTATTTCCTCTTCAACCCAGCATTAAAATGAAGCTGTAAGAGTTTCCTTGTGACACATTCTTGCAGAATGGGTCTATTTCTAAGCCTTTGGAGTTTACTTTTCATGCAAAAGGCATAGGCCTCCCTTGTTCCATGGGCTCTAGCCAATGTCTCCTTTCCCTTGCTCTCCTCACAAGAGCAAAATGGAAGCCCAGGATACCAAGGTCCAACAAAAGCCCACATGTGAGCAAATTTATTTTCCTGAAGTATAGTTTTTATTTTGGTTTTTGGCTTCTAAACTTGTGTGCCAGTTTAGTAATGCATTTAAAAAGGCACTTTAAAACACTTATGCTTATATTTTATTCAAAAACCTATTGCTGCTTTAGATTATATAGTTGTCCAGGGTATCTAATATATCATGGTCTCAAAAAAGAAAGCTGTAATATTTTGTTATCGGTTAGTTCCCAAAGCTTTGCTATATGATTTACATTCTTTATAGTTCCTAATCCTTAAAGCACCTACATGCAGTAAGTATTCTTATCATAGTGTCCAGAAGAGGGGGTTGAGGTTAGAGGTGATAAGTAAGTTTCCCAAGGTGAGAGAACTATCAGTGTTTTAGGACTTGAACACACAGTTGTTTGGCCCCCAAGCTCATGTCCATAATGATTATAGATGCCAGGACACTGTAGGAGCACTTAGATCATTTTACAACCTGCTCTTTTCTCCACTGTCTTCCTTCAAAAGTGTCTTGTTTTCTTTATCTCTCCAAATATTTTGCTTCATGAGTCTTTTCTATCTCAACAAACCACACCACCATTCATCCAATTGCTTGCCCTAACTCAACCTATATATCATTCCTGATATTTTTCCTCAGCATTCACAGATATCTATCCCTCTTGTACAAGACACAATCACAGGTTGCCTAGACTCCTGCAAAAATACCATTTCCTATATCCCTTCTTCCATTATTGAATATTTGCAATCCATTTTCACGCAGCAATCAAAATGTTCTTCTTAAGAGGTAAAGCACATTGAATTACTTTCTTTAATGAGTGATGTGATGACTTTCCATCTTCAAACAGCATTTTCCCTCCTGGTCATAGCTTTTAGATTCTATGTAGTCTGGCCTTACCTACTTCTCCAACCTCATGCAATGGCAAAAACAACAAGGAACGGCACATTTATGCCTCTAGACATTGGTATGTAAATATTGCAAACACTGGCATCATCTAGACATTTCTCTACTATCATACATCTGGGCCACATACACAAACTGATACAGAATAAACAAAGGAGATTCATTTGCCTTTTATTCCCTGCCTCCTCTCTTTTTCCTTACTTACCACAGCCAGTATCTGACTTAAGATAAGTACATTTAATGATGGTGAGAAAGTGACATGCATTCAGTAGAAACTATACTTTGAATTTTGAATTTTGATCTTTTCCCAGGCTAGGAATATGTAGTACGATGCTCTAGTAATGTTGGGCAGAAGAGTGAGCCAAAGTTCCTAGTCAGCCACGTGACCATGAGGGTATACAACCAGTATCTATATTGTATTCATTGTGTTAAATGATTTTGCCCTAATATAAGTGTTCTGAGCATGGTCAAGGTAGGCTAGGCTAAGCTATGATGTTTGGTAGACTAAGTATATTAAATACATTTTCAACTTCCAATATTTTCAACTTACATTATCCTAACAGACGTTTGCCTCTCAACTGATATTACCTGTGTATATATATTTTTCCTTATGAAGTTGTACGTGCGTGTGTGTGTGTATGCATCATGACCCCTCACAAATTAAAGAATATATTTGATTCAATTCAGTTACTGAGTGTTAATCAGAAGCAGAAAACCAATCCTGTGCTGGAGGATTCAAGGCATCAGACATCCCTCCACCGAGTGGGCCAGCTGATGAGTGAGCTAACATACACAAGTGTTTCAATAAAACACAAGACCAGACTTGCTGGTGCAAAAGACAGGTGAGTCCCTGAATTGTGTGAAACTTTTGAAGAGTGAAGATTTCATGAGGAACAGGAGACTGGATGTCCCTTAAAGGACTGGTTAGATTTAGGTGGGCAATGACCAATAATCTGAATATTGAAAGGGAAAGAAACATTCCCAAGGAAACTTTGTAAAGGACAGCCTGATATCCTCTCTTGTGTCATCCCCAACACACATAACAGCCCTCTAAGGTCATATGATCTGTACCCTTTATTTACCGATAACTCATTTTCAGGTTCCTTTGTTGGCTGAATGGCACTTTATGCACTACCAAATTTGCCCTATTTGATTGTGTACAGAAATGCTTTCTGAGGGGCAGTGGCCAGAAAGACTCATGAAAGCACTTATCTATCCATATCTCAGTACCAGATCCCTTCTCCTTGGAGTCTGAATCTCAAACAGGAGCAGCACCTGGCAGCAGACAAAGTGGTTATCAGTGCCAGGCAGTCGTAGCAATCAGGTCGAACTTACCACAGACCAGCACTGGAAAGATCCTGAGAACAACATATAGGATTTAAAATTTTTAGCTGTCACACTTAAAAGAGTGAAAAGACAAGGGTAAAATTAATTTTAATAATATATATAATTTAACCCAATATATTCAAAATAATATAATTTAAATATATAGCCCATATAAGAACTATTAATAAAATATTTACTTTTTTCTTTATAAAAAGTCTCGAAAATCCAGAGTGTATTTATATTTACAGCACATTCCAATTGGACAAAGTGCATTTCAAATCTTCAGTAGCCCAAGATTATAGTAGTATTTGTCAAACCTATGCAATATAGGACCTCCTTTAAAGGAAAATAATCTATCTATCTATCTATCTATCTATCTATCTATCTATCTATCTATCTATCTATCATCTATCATCTATCTATCTATCATCTATCATCTATCTATATCTATCTATCATCTATCATCTATCTATCTATCATCTATCATCTATCTATCTATCTATCTATCTATCTATCTATCTATCTATCTATCTATCTATCATCTATCTATCTATCATCTATCTATCTATCTATCTATCTATCTATCTATCTATCTATCTATCTATCTATCTATCTATCATCTATCTATCATCTATCATCTATCTATCTATCTATCTATCTATCTATCTATCTATCTATCTATCTATCTATCTATCTATATCTATCTATCATCTATCTATCTATCTATCATCTATCTATCTATCTATCATCTATCTATCATCATCTATCTATCTACCTATCTATCTATCTAATCTATCATCTATCTATCTATCATCTATCTATCTATCTATCTATCTATCCATCTATCATCATCTATATCTATCTATATCTATCTATGTCATTAGCTCTCACAACCATAAAACTAGTTATAAACTTCTTATACTTTTAGCTTATGTACAATTATAAATTTTAAATAAATCAAAAACAAATAAATTATAAATTAACATTATTTCAACATGATGGATGATATTTTGCTGAACCTAAATCATCTCTAATGTGTCAAAAAAAATCTAAATGCAAAGATGGGTTACTGAAATTACTCATATCCTTCCTACTCATATACAATGACTGTTGGGTGTCTTCATATACTTCTCTATCTTCTATCTCCCTCACCCACTCAACACCCCCAGTGGCATTCTCTTTTGTTTTTCTGTTTTATGACTTCTGTTTTTGCTATTTTTATTAGTTACATCTCTTTTTTTCTTTTTCTATCTTGTCTTGGGATAACTGATCTTAAAAGTTATCACCACAGGAAAAAAAATTTTTATAACTATGTATGGTGACAAATGTTAACTAGACTATGCAGATAATCATTTTGCAATGTATACAAATATCAAATTATTATGTTCTACAGATAAAATTAATATAATGTAATATGTAGATTTTATCTCAATAAAAAAAGCTCAGTTATCCCCACTGGCATTCTTTAAAATAAGTGTACTTACTTTTTTCACTGAACATAATATTATAAACAATTTTAGAATTTGCTCCATTATTTTCATGGCATTACTTTTAATGGTTATATAATACTCTATCAAAAATGTGTCCAGTATCAGCTCACTGTTGGACCCACTGGCTCATCCTCGGCTTCCCTCTTGTATTATTAGATACTAATGAAAACACCACTCACTGCCCATCATCTCATCCTTCTAGAAACTCCTTTTTCTCTCACTTCCCTGAGCACCTTAGTTTTCTGAGTCTTAATTTACTTCCAGATTGCTAAGTGCCGATCTCTTTTCCTGGGCCTCTAAATAGAGGCACTCAGGGCAGCTCACCTCTTTTCTCCTAGTCTTCTCCTCCCTGAACTCACCCCATGCAGGATGTCAGCTAACTCCTTTATGCTCACAAAGTCACTCCCTCTCTTCCAGGTCCTAGTTTAGTTTTCTTTATTCCCTACAAAGTATGTCTACTAAATCACCTCTGCCGCAAGACAAACTCTAAACTGTATTCATTTTCTCTGCTCCAGCACCTCCCTATCACGAAATCTCCTGCATGTTTCTGTTAACAATGGCCCCATCCTATTATTAACATAGGCTGAAGACTTTGAGTTCATACATATCTCTTCATTTTTTTTTTGTCTACTGTAACAAAGCACTTGCCAAGACTCCTTGTGAGTGACATTTCCTATGTGTGATATTTTCACTGTCACCCTTTCATTGTTTCTCACCTAAGGCACAGCCAAGGCGCCTCATATACATCACACACATACACACAGGCCCTTACCTCTGTGCCTGAAGCCAGTGCTGCAAGATTAATTTCCTCAGAACAGTCACCTGATCCTGAAAGGAAACTTTAGTGCTCACACTTACCAACCCAATCATACACTTTTAGCTTTACCATTGGAGACATTTCCTTTCTGATCTCAGACTACTTTTCTACCCTTGCAAAGTGAGTTAGGACAACTTTAGATTTAATAGACATGAATACATCTTCTCTTCCACATAAGACTTTAAATATTTAGGTTCAAGGATCATGTCTTATTTATACTGAGTACCCAACAATATTCAGAGTGAATATTCAACCAAGAAATCAACAAACAAATATTTTAATAATTACTTTCAGCGTCTACATTCTTTAGTGCAAATGATTTCATCGTTCAATGGACAAAAAGGCCATGGTGCTAAGAATCGGTGGCAACTGAAAAGAGATATATGGCAGGAGCCTGAAAAGCCACCCAGTTTAGGCTGATCTGATATACAAAACAGAGGACTCAAGCTAGAAGTCCATGGGCACCAGAATCAGAATCTGAGAGTCTAAGGGCCCATTTAACTCATATATTATAGTTTCATTGTGCAGATGACAAAATGGTCACAAATTTAAGAAATAGTCTCCTTTTACTATCCATTACCCTGTGTCTCCTTACCTACATAACTTGAAGTTGTACTGACTACAAAATTTATCTGTCTTGAGACATCAAGTCTATTATGTAGGTTTTCTAATCTTTAATTGATCAGATTAAATTCACAACCAAGTTTCGAGTGCTTAAAGGTCTTCCAGAAAGAAAATTTGGCAATGACCACAGATAAACTTTTGTAAAAGTAATTAACATCTGTTTAGTGCTTTGCTGTTTCTCATTTGAAAGGCATGGTGATCTTTTGAAAAGGTCAAGCAATTATTATTATCTTATTTTACCAATGGTAAAATTGAGGCCTAGACTGCTTTATAGCGAAATGTCACAGTACTAATACGTCAGGGCCAGCAGTAAATCCAGTTCTTCAGATGCCTAGGCCTGAACTCACTCTAGGATTTACTGCTCACTCATTTACTATTTTCCCAATGATTAGACCTACACGCAAATAATCGCAATATGGAGAATTACAAGTATCAGATACCTATTTCTTCCAATGCAATATATTCTCAGGCTGCTGGCCTATTTTTTTAAGGAAGTTTCCATTTTGATACTCATAGAAAACACTTCTTCTCCTTAACTTGAGCTCACTTAAAAATAAGTGATCTTGTCCGGCCGGGCGTGACTCAGTAGTTGAGCATCGACCTAGGATCCAAGCGATCGGGGTTCGATTACCGGTCAGGGCACATGCCTGGGTTGCGGGCTCGATCGATGACTCTCTCATCATTGATGTTTCTCTCTCTCTCTCTCTCTCCTTTCCCCTCTTTGAAGTCAATAAAGATATATTTTTTAAAAAAGTAATCTTTTAAATATTTGTTTAATATGAATTAATTCCATTGTAATTTTTCATTTTTTAATTTTCCTCCAACTTTTTTTCAGTTTTCATTATGGATTCCTAAACAGTTTGTATAAAACTCAAAGCTTGTATTATAAGGTCATGTCTTTTAGGGCTCAAAGAGCATTTCCCTTGGGTTTGGTTATAGCTTCAATTCAATCAATTAAAAGTTATAAACCTACACTTATGAGACTTGCTGTCTAAAGGCAGATGATTTTGGAATAAATAAAACTTTGGGATTCTTATCTCAATGAGGAGACTCACAGATTTTGTTCCTGTTATTGTTGCAGATTTTCAGTTTTCTATTTTATAACATAAGGAGCAGTTGAAGTAAAACATGTTTTTATTTTCATTTTCGACTTGCATATATTAACAAATTAAAGGCAGATCAAGCTGCAAGAGTAGTTCAAGTTCTCTCTCCCTTCCCCCAACTGTGTTTTAGGAACTTACAGTAGGGCTACCAGATTTTGTTCCCTTGCAATCTAGGGACACATATTTGCATATCTGTTTGCATGTATTTGAATTTTAATTTACATAAATTTGCATACTAAGTGTAAAAGCTTCAACTACAAGTATATAAAGTAAAATAAAATTGATTAATTAGTGCAACCTACTATAGTTGTACCCAATCCCATTAATCTGGTTATGCTGGAAGACTTGTAGTCAGTAGTGGCCTGAAGGCTAGGGAGCCAGCTTCCCAGCTGTTCCTCAAACTGGGGCCATCTCCGCAAACAATGATTCACAGGATATGAGAGAATCAGAGTGAAAACTGTTCCTGGAAGGAAACACACACACACACACACACACACACACACACACACACACACAAGCGGAAACACTTTACCTTTAGCTGAGAATCAAATTAGAGTACAGCACTGAGACAGATATGAACACATAGCTTTTGTCGTCTTATATGTCTGTTCACAGTGAACAGCGTAAAGCTTCTTCTATGCCCACAGAAGCCAGGGAGCCCTGAGCCAGTCCACTCGCAGATTCATGGCCGCTCACAAGGGACACTGGGGGAGAGTACCCATCACTGGGACAAAGCCTCCAACACATCAATCCGAACTTTGTCAGCTCAGTCTCAAACTCCTTCCAACATGAAGCTGTCACTCCTAACTCTGCCATTTCCCATTCTTACCTTTCTTGCCAAGTTCTTCACCCATTATTCGTTTTCTCTTGCTAGCCATTCCTCTTGTCCTCACTCATCAAAGGTAGAACTTCGAGGCTTAGCTTAAGTCTGTCCGAGCCCTTGAAGAGCAATAAGAACAATAAAAATAACTGTGACAAAAAACACTCTTCCCTATTTTAGGCCATAGGACTCCTTTTCCTGAACCTTGATGACATCTATTCTCAGTATGACTCACCTGAGGCTTCAACGTGCTTATGACAGCATTTGTCTCTTAAGTGTATGGCTTATTTTGCAAACAAACTTGCAAGATCTGTGGAATAAATATTATGCATTAAAAAATCTTCCAAGTGCCCATCATATTTCTGTGGGCATACCAAGGGGCCACTGCATTTTTTTGACTAAATGTTCATTATTTAAATAAAGAGTGTTATATAATATAGGAAGCAGAATGACATGGAGGGAAGAGACTGAGATGAGAACCAGTAAATCCAGGTTCCTTAACGTGGGTAGGTCCTATTTGAAATTTGCACTTTTGGCTTGTGGCTTAACAGTTGGTAGAAGAGGTTAAATGTACTGAGCACTTACAATGTGCTGCCCACTGTAGTAAGTGGATTATATACCATGTTTTATTTAATCCCCACAATGACCTGAAGGCAGGATGACCATTTTAATCAATATTTTGCAGATTAGAAAACAGAGACATTAGGTGATTTTTCACAGTTTGCTCCTCTGGGTAATTTATCACAGTTCACTCTTCTAGGTTGCAGTAAAGGTGGAATTCCCACCTAATAGTCTTGGCTCCATCCAGATGCTCTGTTTCAAGCCACCAGAATAAACTGCTTCTCACTTAAATGCTTCTTGCTTCAGGTTCCTTACCCAAACATGCATGTAACAGCTTCTACCTCATACAGTATGTGGCTTGAATACAATTATGTAGAGGAAAGAAAATTGTGAACTATAAAGAGATATTATTTATATATATAGTTATTATAGACAAAGATATTTCTCTCCTAGTCTACTCCCCGTCTCACTTTGGATATAATATTTCTAGAAATCTTGAAAATTGTGACTTGTCATTTTTACTTTGATACAAAAGAACCCTCCAAACTGGCCACTTGTCAGACTGATGAGAATTCATTTTGATACCAGCAGGACATATAACTGGGGTCACTTCCTTAGGTTTCTCCAATTACGTAGCTTGCTGCAAGGAGCTGAATCAACCATGAATGTCATCCCATTCCACACTGGCAAGCGGGGTGCTATCTCTTCGGCCCTTGGCATTTAACCATGTTGAATTATGAATGTACTTCCAATCACACTGTTTGCCTTGGAGCTGGTTAGGATGAATGCAGTACCTTTCGGGGAATTAGATTTTTAAAATAGACCATGCAATTTTTAAAGCAAAGTTTATACAAAAAGCCCTGGTTGTCTCAAGATTTGCCAGATTATGGGAAATGGCATTGATTCCTGGATGAGCTCAGAGACTGGCTCTCTTCAAAGCCTGTGGCTTTATTTAATATTAAACAAAACTGGCTGGGCTGGGTCCTGTAAAATCAAACAGCTGATATGTTGGTCTCTCTCTCTCTCTCTCTCTCTCTCTCTCTCTCTCTCTCTCCAAACTTCTCCAAGAAAACTTGTGTCTTGGTTTTGTGTGAGGTTAGACCTCTCCTTAGATGAGTATAAACCTTATCTTCTAATTAATAAAAAAATATTCTGTTCTGCCCAACAGGCAAAAATTAGCAAAGTGAGAATTTCAGAAATGGATATTTTAGGTTGTTCTCACTTTACTTTAGTGTGTCAGTTTCTGAGTGTTTCTTGAAGATGGAAGAGTGATGAATGGAATTGCAGGTATTAGGCTTTTTACCCACTGTGGTCCTCTTCATGGCAGGCCTGAGAAGCCAGAAAGAAGCCATGAAGTGGAGACAGATTTCACGCACAATATGATATATGTTTATAGGTTTTTATAAAACTTCTCAGGGCTGGTCACAGTTTCTTCCTTACCTTGAATATGAAGCAATTAGAGATAATTTGGGTAAAAAAACACACAAAGAAAACACACAAAACACTTTTATGTCTCCACTTCAATGGAGCTGTAACTATTTCCACCTGTACTTTTTAATGTTTCTACAGGTAGATAAAAAGCTGAGGTTACATCAATTTCCCAAGAATAGGACTCTCTTAAAGCAGGTAGTATGTTTTGTATTATTAAAAATAATTAATAATATAGAAAGATGAGCATTTCAGAGAAGCCTCTATTCACATTACCAAAGAAGATATATGAAAGGCAAATAAGCACATGAAAGGATGCTTAACATCATTAGTCATTAGGGAAATGCAAATTAAAACCACAAGGAGATACCACTTCACACTTATAAGCATAGCTATAATCGAAAAGACAACAGAAAGCACTGGTGAGGATATGAAGAAACAGGAATCCTCGTACCTTATCATGCCATTGCTCTCATACTGATATAACTAATAATATAATGCATTATATTATGGAGAAGTGGCCACTTCAACTTTTTCCTTGAATTGAAAAATATCTAATAATTAAATAGTTGGGTAAGGCCTCTCTCTTACCTTCTGGTCCTAATTCTTCCTATGAAGCAAGGAGAGCAGAGCCTCAAACATGAAACTGAAATGAAAATCAAAACATGTTCTAGTTACGAACTTTGGGTAAGTTTATGCCTCAATTTCCAGAACAGGGAACTAAATTATATGCCAGGTTGTTGCTAAATGAGGTTCAAAATAGACACCCATTAAAACAATCTGAAAAAAATATAAAGTGATTTACAAATATAAGTTAACATCATATGGCTAAAAAAACTCATATTGCATATTCTTAATTTAATAACATAAATAGAGAACACAGTATAAGAACTTACATGTAGCATAAAATTGGTTTAATTTTCTTCTTGCTATATTGGAAGGAAAAATCCTGATTGCTTTAAAATTCTATAAGCTCTTGGTAGAATGTCATTAAAAGTTACCCTTATGTTAAGTGGTTATAGAAAATGATATAAAAACCACTCTAACTTAATCAAGCCACTTCAACATTTAGAGTAGTTTTACAAAAATGAAAACATTTTTGACATTTTTGATGAGTGTTTGGCCATTCAACATTTTTTAATGTTGAGAAAGAAAATGATTAGTTTAAGACTCTGCAACCAATTGAAATGTGACTACCCCATGAACTGGAAATAAAATACAGGTGATACTCCTATTTTGTAAAAGTTAGCATGTGGAAATACAGGTTTACAGAGCAAAATATCAAAATATGATTAATTTTCATCACAAGAAGATTCTCCACATAACAAAAGGATTTTCTTCACGATTTTTCCTAAATATTAGGTTTCTTTAGTTTGTTTAAATGAGGCTCAATTTACACACACATTTTTGGGAGCATGGGGTGTACCTGCATAATGGCACATACCCAGCCAGACGTTGATTCTCAGCACCTAGCACACTGCTAGGGGAATGAAGCAAACAATATGTAAATTGATAAATAAATGAATGAATCTTATATAACCAGAGATCTCAAGTTAATAAGTATTCATTAAGAGTTTGTTGAGTGCCCAATAAAGTCTTTGAACAGCATGTGGAGGGGGCAGGTTAGACTAGGAAAGTTACATTCTTTAACATTTTCAAATAAATCATATCTTATAATAGATTCTCATTACTGAATAAACAAACTAATGAACTTGGTCAACAGACACATTTCCATCATCACATCATCAGTTCTTTTTATTTCTTTTTTTTTTTTTTAGTTATCTCTTTTTAAATTGAGGTAAAAGTGACATAAAACACTATATAATTTCAGGTGTACAACATAATGATTTGATATTTGTATATATTACAAAGTGATCACAGTCAGTCTAGTTACCATTCATAACCATACATAGTTACAACATTTTTCCTTGTGATGAGAACTTTTAAGATCTACTCTTAGCAACTTTCAAATAAACAATATCATATTATTAACTATAGTCACTAAGATGTACATTCTTGATTGTACACCATCAATTCTTAATTAAGAATAAGTCATGACATGACATGTGAATAAAAGTATGAACAAAGGCTGTCTTTCTACAACCAGCAAATCAATTTTGAGGGTTTCCCAGTTGCTTTGTTTGGTGCTGGACCCGGGACATCTTTGCTCATTCTGTTA
Organism: Miniopterus schreibersii; assembly: GCF_964146895.1. NCBI lineage: Eukaryota > Metazoa > Chordata > Mammalia > Chiroptera > Miniopteridae > Miniopterus > Miniopterus schreibersii. The sequence continues at coordinate 28,431,029 of NC_138110.1, forward strand.
GGTCAAGCTTTACACTTTTCATCTATTACCACCACTGTAACAAAAGCCAGCTTTTATAGCTCTTTCTTTTCCTTTACCACTCTTCAGACATAATCAAATAAAACACCCCAAACTTTCTCATTTTCCCTACAATATTCAATTCAATTCTCCAGCCCACTGACCAGAAGCCACAGATATCTAAATCCTAGGCGAGAAAGCCCTTTGCTAAACTCACATAGAAGTGGGTCAGTTCAGCCTGTGAAGAAGTTTCTCTAAGGGGTGGCCTCAGCCATCACATTAACCCACTAATTCCTCCTGCTGAGAAGTTCTTGCTGCTTAAACATCCTCATGCTGTCCCAGATTTCCCTACTCCTTGGCATCTTTCTTCTCTCCCTTTACCCTGGCTCCCTTACATGAAATCCTTCCACTTTTCTGTTTTATTTTTCAGTCAGTACCCTCTCCCTAATAAGTGAAACTACAGTTAACTGCTTACTTGAAAATGGGTTTTTAATTCAATGAAGGTGAGGCCCAAAGAAGAATAATTGAGAAAATTATATATGCAAGATAGTTAATGAGCTGAGGCAATGCTCAGGGGAAGCTGGGCCAGGGAGAGACACAGAGACCTGGGCCAGTACTCTACCTTCAGATCAGGCCTAGGATGATCCTTGCTGAAGATGTTGGCTCCATAGGGCAGGCTTTGTACTTCAATGAGAAGGGAAGGTAGAAACAGGCCAACTGCAGGGTCTGTAGCTCCCCAGAGGAAGCTAGATGTTCCAGGGTGGTTCCCAGGTAGCATATGTCTCCATCTGTTCCTCAGCCATGGGCCAGCTCTTTCCAGATCTCCACATTGCCCTTAAAAGGTGAAACAGTCCATTCCCTAGAGCTGGCCTTCAAAGTTTCTACATTCTCCATAGAATTTGGTCCTTCAGTAAACAATGGGGTAATAGATCCAGATCTACCAGCAGCTTCCATCTCAGAACTGGCAGTGCTACCCCTCCCCAACCCCCCAAAGGCAGTGGCTCTGGGAACTACAACCAAACCAGCAATATCTCTCTCTGTGGCAATACCAATACTAGTGGCTGTTCTTGGGGCCAAGGAGGCCCCCATGAGTTGGGATACTGATCACGCCTGGCCCCACTGAGGCCTCTACAGCAGGGAGTGGAGGCAATCACAGTGTCCTCATCAATGAGGACAGGCTTTGAGGATACCTATACCTGGGCATAGACGCCAGCAGAAATTTAGGCTATCTCTTGACTAGGGAGACTGGAGGGACTCTCTACAAGCCTGCAAAAGGCTAGAGCATCTCCCTCTGTTGAAAATGGATAGAAGCTGCTTTCCTCAATTTCCACTGCTGGAGAAGGGGCTCAACATGGGGGCTTTTGTGATAACAGTAGAATCAGTGACCATTGGATGGATATGACATTCGGCGTTGGTGTTACTGCAGTGCCAGAGAAGTAGAGGCAATCCTTTTTACGTAATGATTAATGGAGCTAATAGAGAATGGTATATTTGTGAGCATGTTCTGCGTCTTTATCTCTTTCCCCCCCTACTTTTAAAAAACAGTTAAGGTGAATTAATATACCATAAAAGTTTTCTTTTAAAGTGTTGAAGTCAGTGATTTTGGTTATATTCACAAGGTTGCATCACCATCGCCTTTATTTAATTTCAGAAAAGTTTTATCACCCTAATAAGAACCCCCAAACTTCATTAGCATTCATTCCCCATTTCCCTTCTGCACCTTTATCTGTTAGTGTTTGTCACTGCTGGGATATTATGTCACTTACACACACAGACACATGGAGAGAGAGAGAGAAAGAGGGAGGAGAGAGAGAGGAGAGAGAGAGATTTATGTTAAGAAATTGGCTCATGTGATTGAGGATGCTGGCAAGTTCAAAATTCCAGCAAGAGTTGTCTCTGTGTCTAAAGGTGATCTGGGACAGAACTCCTTCCACAGGAGACTGCGGTCTTTGCTTTCAGGCCTTCAAATCCTTGGATGAGGACCCCACCCATACTATGAAGGATAATGTGCTTTACTCAAATTCTACTGACTTAAATGTTGATCACATCTAAAAACTACCTCATAGCCATATCTAAACTGGTATTTGACCAAACATAACTGGGCCCATAGCCTTGTTGACACATAATTAACCATCACAAATATGATAAAGACTAAGGGAAAAGTAAGGAACCCCGTTTAACTGGTGAAACACTACCTTCACAGACCACTCCTGTTTTCTCAGTGCACCTATGGAGACAGCTATGTAGTCATGGGCCTGTTTCTTCTTCTTTCTAGTCCTCAGAGGCAGCTAATACTAACACTTGCTAGATTTAGTTTTTGACATGGGTGTGCTCTCAGGGTGCTGTGCAGAACATGATTAAAAATATAAAAATACTAAAAAGTATTTGTCAAGAGGGTCTCCACATCTCCTCATACTTCAGTCCCTTACAACTTATGTTGGTTATGCCCCCCAACTAAAAAGTCCTGCTCACTTAGCCTCTGTTGACTCCTTAGTCGTAGTCCAATTTCAAAGCCCAGCAAGGCCACTCTTTTTTTTTTTTTCTTCAGCATATGATATAATTTATGTGACATTCTGGAAAATGCAAAAGTATAGGGATGGAATTCAAAGCAGTGGTTGTCAGGGACTGTGTTTGTAGTGAAGAAAGGCCATTCTTTTTAATTAGCCCTCTTGACCTCATCCCTTCTCTCTCTTATACTGCTTGTGCTTGTTTGAATTTCTGCCCAAGTGCAGTATTTACCAGCAACATAATCAGGTGTTTCACCAACATCATTTCTATGTTCCCTTATATATCTAAAACTCAGTATCTCTCTGTTTGGCACCAAGGAATTCTTGAAAGGTGACTGCTTCCAAGTTAAAAAGAAGGGGTGGTGGTGAAGGGGGGTTGGAATACATATCAAGCCTTCTGAAGTAAAGATGGATTAAAGGGAAAATATCCACATGGGTGTAGAAGTTTTCTTGTGTTTCTTAAAAACAAACAAACACAACAAAATCAACTATGCCAACTATGCACCATATGGTCCAAACTACTATGCCACAGTGTTAAACAAAAGGTCTGTATGCACAGGAGGTGTTTTAGTGCTTCTTTAATGAATGAATAAAAGAAAGAAATGCTACTTTGAAATATATATATATATTTTTTGGACAATCTCTCAATACAGAACATTTTTAATGCCAGGGGTTTTTTTCTTCTTTTTTTTTCTTCTAATGAGCTTTAGGCCTTATGAGTAAAATAGAGTAGATCCGAATCATTATTGACTATTCAAAATGAGCTGCACTTTAGCCAGGATGTAAGAAAAACAACTCATTGGGGAGGCTTTATTTGATCTAAAAAAGTTGTATTATTATTACGATTGTAAGAAAAATTGGAATGCAATTTAATTGGGGACATAACCAACCAGATGTGAAGGAATAGGATAAGAAACCAATATGAAAGGCTGTATTTATTAAGAAAGCACCCTGCAAGCATAAAATATGATCCAATTTTGAATTAAAAAAACTGGAAATGGGAAAATCAGAGAAGACTTTAAATCTATAACAAAGAATTTATAGTGTTCTGTCAGTAATACCAATAACTTAGAACAGTTTTCTAATTTCAATCTACCTTCTGCTAGTTTGCTTTCAGTATTTTGTGTAAGCTCTGTTTACACAGGCACACATATAGGCTGTTAACTGGCTGTTTCAAGCTGCATAGCCGTGTAAATGAATCAAAATAAAGCAAAATCCTACTGTCCTACAAATATTAGAAATTTGACTTACAATATCAGAAAACTGCTTTTGTTTTCTGCTTAACTTTATTGTACAGAAGACGATGTGGTTTACTCTGTGAAGCTAGGAGCTCTCGATTCCTCTTGCTAGTCATTCCCTCTCCGCAGAAGGCTTTTATGAGAACTAGCAGGAGAGGATGATGTACAGAACACAGAGCCCACAGTCCAGACTCGGGTTTGCTTCTCCTTTGGGTTGATGGTCAAGTCAAGGTAAAGACAATCTAGCATTCATGGACACTTAATATTTCCTGGGGAAATGTTTGGCAGCTCCACGCATATGACCTTATTCAAAACTCAAAGACACACTGAAAGACACACAGACAATATCCACATTCTTCAGATCAGGGAACTGACACTTAGAAAACATGCAACTGATTGAGTTCAAACAACTCTTTAGTGGAACACTTAGCTTTAAACCTAAGTCCCTCTGACTTCACAGTGCTTACTTTTCCACTGTGCAGCAGGTTCTTACCATCACTAGATCAATTATCTATTTATTTCTTTTTTATCATGTTTCTTTTCATCCACTTGAATGAATCTCCATCAATGTTAAATATATATTTTTTTAATTACTCAGCACTGGGCCTAGAATCTGGTATCTAATAGACAATGTTGAATGAAAAAAAAAAAAGGAAATAGATGATTTACCTCCAAGTCTAGTTGGTCTCAGTACTTCAAGTGTATAATCTAATCCAATTTATCTATTATCCATAATTTACTAAATGACTTTCTTGTTAAAAAAAAAATGACCATTTTAGTTTTAAGATTAAGAAAAATTATAAATATCAACATCTGAGACATTTCAGTATATTTTAACCCAAATTTAAAAAATTTAAATTCCCACAATGTACCCTGCATGAGTCACATTTGACCATTGGACAACCACCTTAACCTGAACATTTTTTTTACTCCCCCATGTATCTGTGACAATTTCTTAATCATCCTTCGAATTTTATGGTAATCCTTATTCAGTTAAATACCCGTAGAACTTCCTTTTATGTTCTTTCATGGCATTTACCATTTTTTATTTTTGGTGTATTTTACTGTTCCCATTATATTCTAGTTCCCATGTCTGGCTCATCTTTATCTCTCTATAGCATCTTTAAAAAACCATTTCTCATAGCAGAGACTTTATAAAATTAATTCAGTATGGCTACTCCAAAGTGGATTGTTCTTTAATTACGGGTGAGCTTAATCAGCATCATAGATAGTGCAGATCTTAAGCTAGCCTCTGAAGGAAATATAATTATTGGACTGATGGAGGGAGAAAATGAGAGCCCTTCTACTAGGCAATAAAGACCTTTAACTCAAAGTACAGAAAGAGCATGGCATTTTCAAGGAAGGTAAAGAAGGTACATTGACCTAAGAAGAATATAGAGGTTACATCTTCTTGCCATAGTTTTTGGAAACACAGATTTTAAACAAAAGTACCTCACATCATAGATTCTAACTCTGCACTCTTGGGTTTTGGACCTGTTTATTTTTGTACTGTGAGAACCCTTTGATTGGAAGCATCAGACTATATTGGAAAGGTGATAAAAGCTTCAACAGGCAGTTCTACCAAATAAGACCTTGCAGAAGATGAACAGAGGAAAAGAGCCTGGCAGCTATATAATTGAAAGGGAGGGGGGTGAATCAGACATTGTATGTCCTAAGGAATCACATATAGTGTAAGCAGTTCACTGATCTGTATCAACACATTAATGATTTATGTAGCTTTTAATTTACAACACAGACATATCTAAAATAATCAGGTAGAAGTAGGCATTAAAAATTCACTGCATGGGTCATAAAATGATTAGTTATTCAAGTGACTTCAGATTTGTATTTCATTAAGGAATAATTTTAATTTACTTTTAAACAGTTTATATACAGAGATTTAAGAACTCTTGCAAGACGATTATGCATACTCCAGCTTTTATGCATCCAATATATTTGAGATACACGCATCTCTTTTTTTTCTCCTTGCAAGCAGTATTAATTTGTTTGAGAGCACACATCCAAAAAATATGGCCCAATAATTTAGTAAAAACAACTTTAATTTACAGAAAATGCTTGGCATCTCTCTCATTATTATTTCTATTATGTATGGTTTATATGGATTTGGGACTGGAGGGGCTCTCTTTTTCCTCTAACTATGAAATGAAATTATTTAGACATCCCTACATCTCCTGGTCATTCAAATACTCCACCTTTTATGTCACAAATATCATCACAGTTTCATATAAAATTATTCTGAAAAAAACCCTCAAAAGTAATTTGCTCTAATTTATTCATTTCTAGATTAAAAGTTGGCACCAAAAGTTGGCATCAAATGGCTTGTTTGAGTGCTCACAGGTGGCTGAAACTCAGGTATCTTGCTCTCTAGTCAAATATATGTTTCTCCTTACCTTGGGTTTCATTAGCTCCATCTTGGCTGTTGAAGCTATTTCTCTGTTTAAAAAGCCAACTTGCTGGTTCACTGACAGTGTTTATTTTTTGCCTCCTTCCTGATCAAATACTGCGGCAATCTGTAAAAACATAACCAGGCTAGGGGCAGTTTAACTTGAAATTAATCTTATCTAGGCTATTAAGCACCTAGTTCCTCTGGTTTCTGCAATTCTATCACAATAAACATTTTGAGATGCCGCTCTCAACTCTGAAAACTAACACAATTATATAAAAAGCTTGGCCATTATTAAACTTATCTGGGAGGCAATGTAGCTCATCATGTCAGCAGCATCTCTGTCCTCAGATTTTTTTTATTTTTTTTTTAACTAGTTCTTTATTCACTCCCATGCTCTGCCCTGGATCTCCTTAGCTCTTGCCTTCAGTGGACTGCTGTCATGTGGAACTTTATCGAGGGCCTCCTGAAACTCATGATAAATCAAGCTGCATGCATTGACATTGTCAACCTTGTCTATAACCTTCTCAAAGTCAAAGAAGTTTGGCAGATTTCTGCTCTTGCCGAGATGAGGTTTTCCTCTATCTCTGTAGAAGGTGATAAGTCTTGTACCTTGCACGCTGAACAAAGTTTCTATTTTTGACACAAGTTATAAATGCCAAGTTAAATGATCCAGTGAACATTTACTTAAAATATGTAACTTGTGATACATAAGTTATCCATGCCAGGCTAATGTTCTCTTTCTTTGTCTGTCAACTCCACATATTACATCTAAAATCTCCTGCTTCAGATTGCCATTTTGTCCTTAAAAATTAAGGATGGCAAATGACAATTTAAACACTGAGTTATACATTAGCACATTTAGTGATGTGCCAACCATCCTAAAACCAGACTTGAAAGTCTCACAGCAGCTATTGCTATCTCTCTACTCTCGCCATCTGGATCTCATCATGCCAACTTCAGTGATCACTCTGTGAAGAGTTCTCGGACTTTATTCTAGTGAAAAAAGATGCTAAAACAAACTTTTTTTAATCATCTATTTTTTTAATTAGATTCATTGGGATAAAATTGGTTAATAACATGGTGTAATGTTCAGGTATATAACTTTATATTACAAATCTGCATACTACATTGTGTGCTCACCACTGAAGTCTAGTCTCCTGTCATCATCATATAATTGATCCCCTTAAAACTAACTTTTCCACATCTTTTGAAAATGGTCTTTTAAAAAATAAACTCCAATTGCTGCAGTTCACTTTTGTTTACTTAAGGCTTATTGTGACAGGTTTTTAATGATTATTTTTCATTAATTTCATTTCAAAGAGATATTTTTATTATTTTTATAGCTTTTCTGTAGCTCCATAATATTCCATTTTATGGATGTACCATAACTTATTACATCATTCTGCTACTGATGGGCATTGTTTGTTTTCAATTGGGAATGTTATTTTTATCACAAGCCTGCTCGTGTTTCTCAACTTCTCTATGTTCTAGAAGTTTCCTTTTGCTAGTACAAACTCAGCTTAGTTTCTAAGACTTTCTGAAATCTGTACTCTGACCTCCCTTTGTATATCATCTCCTACCTAATACCAAATGAGACCCTTTGCTGTTATCTAAATAGCCACTTTATCCAACCAAGCCTCATACTTTCTTATTGTAACTCCTTTGATTAAGCTGTTTTTTTGCCTGGCAGTCTTTAGGCATAACTGCCTTTTCATATAATTTCCACACATTCTTCAAAGTCCAACTAGTTTCTTGCCATTCACTCAGATGTCCTCAACACTCTAGCCCATGTTCATTCTGTAGCCTCTGACCTCTTATTGTCCTATCACAGGCTGAGCTCCAGGAGAAGAGGGACCATTTCTCACCACCCAGGTATTCTTATATCACTAATCAGAGTGTTTTGCACTTAGCAGGAGCTCAGAAAGTAATTATAGATTGGAATAGCATTGAATTGACTTTGTCTTCACATTTATTAAAATGACACATATGCTACTTCATGTCATTCACTACATTGCGTGTGTGTACACCCAACCATGTAATACGTGCACAAGTGTTTCTATCCATTGTCCACGTCTAATTTGTAATCTCATCACAGGCATCTGTCAGGCTTTAAACTGTCTTGTATGCACTTCTAAGACTAGTCCAATATTCTACACATGATGATGTTTAACAGATACTTGTTAATTGGTGTTTCTAGGGGTGATATTAAAACAACTTAATCATAAGGTATGCTTACCCAATCAAAATAGATATTGGTCATATCTTGGCACACTAGGTCAATATCAGCCCTGGTTGTATCTTGTAAAGGAAAAGAAAGCCTATATGTAAATTAGAGAACCAAAATATCCAGGTTGTGAAAACAAATTTAGATAAAGGTAAACTTTCAATGTATGGGGAATGAGATTAATTCCATATGAATTTATTAAGTATCATTTTATATTATTAGTCTAGGAATAGGCTAGACTCTTCCTGTTCCTATAGTATGCATTTTTCTTTGTGTTTATAAATGAAGAAATGTAACATGAAAGAAAAATACTAAATCTAAGGCAAATCAGAGTTAATTTGACAGTTCTCTAAGTTTCTGGAGTTACCCAAGTAGTTTCCCTGTGGCCTCTGATCCTGGAAGACACTAGGAATATGCTAGTATTATGAAGATTAAGGGTGCCAGTTAAGAAGATTTGTCCAATTTTTCAAAATTTCTGAGTTGGAAGTTCCTCATAAGGGTGAACCAGGGAGACCGTGTTGGTTTTAGTTTCACGGTGTAATAAAAACTGGTATTCTAATCAATGAAATTCATTGTAGGAGATAGAATGGCAATGCAAATGCCAAAGAGTAAAAGCAGAACTTTTTACAGAGGTAGAAACAAGAAAGAGACAAGTTTAAGACTGAGGAACCTGGGGAGACAGACCAGGCAAGTACCCAAGTCATGTCCCTGGAGCATCTCTCATTTCCATCTTTGTTTACATTTAGCTATGAAGTTCCTAGGCTCACCTATATTCAGGGAAGACAGGCGCCTTCAGTTGACTTGAATTTCAAAACAATAAATGAATTCATTTCTAATTTTGTTATTTACTTCACTAAACATTCTTTGGTTCTTTCCCTGAGCCAGGCCTGGTGCTAGGCAATGGGGACTCTGTGAGAGCAGTTAGATAAGCTCTACCCTCAGGGTTTTCCTTACTTGAGGAACTGAGGGAAAACAGACATAAAATAAAGAATTAAGCAAGTAAACACTACTGTTTTAGATGATAATGAGAGCTAAGAAGAAAATAAATAAGGCAATGGTATGGAGAAAGAGGCTGGGCTCAGAGAACTACAGTGAAAGCTATCTAAAGAGGTAACTTTAGAGCAGAGCAGAAGGGAGCCATGAAAACACCTGGAGAGGGTTGTCCCAGGAAGAGACAACAGCAAATGTAAGGGCCTCACATTGGGAATGAGCTGGTCATGTTGATGGAATTGAAACAAAATCAAGAGCAATATAGTGATTCAGAGGAGTGCTGCAAAAGAGGAGGTCGCAGAGGTAGGCAGGGGACAGAGGAGGTCTTACAGAACATTCCAAGGGTAACAGGGAGCAGTTGTAATGTCTAAACTAAGGAGGAGGGTAATATGCCCTAAAATGATCATCAGTTGCTATATGAAGAAAAGAGATAGAGGACCATTAGTGCAAGCAGGGAGACGAGTTAGAAACCTATTTTGATGGGCTGGCTGCAGAAGACATTGGGAAGAACGTATTTAAGGGAGAGTAAAATCAACAGTGTGGTTAAGGACACATTAACTTTAAAATGTCTATTAGATATTCAAGAAGAAAGGATGAGTAAGTAGTGGGAGGTGTGAGTTGGAGCTCAGGGTAAAGGTTAGGGCAATAGTTTTGTGTGTGTGTTTTTCAATTTTATTTTTTCAATTACAGTGTACATTCAATATTATTTTGTATTAGTTTTGGGTATATAGCATAATGGTGAGACAATAAGTGCCAATCAATAGAGAAGGGAATAAATAAGTTATGGTACATATATGCAATGGAATATTACTTGACCATAAAAAATAATAAAACCTTACCACTTGCAACAGCATGGATGGATCTAGAGGATATTATGCTATGTGAAATAAGTCAGTCAGAGAAAGACAAGTAACATATGATTTCACTTACATGTGAAATCTAAAAGACAAAATAAGTGAACAAATGAGTATTTTTATAATTAATATATATAAGCATATATATACACATGTATATGTAGTATATATAGTATATTATCTAGAACATTTAAAGTTGTGCTTTTTACATTGTGTTTTGTTACCATCTTTTCTTTTTCTCAAATAATATAACTTGCTCTGTTACTTTTCTTTTCTTTGGCCCTGATTTACTTGCCATGTTTCAACATCTTCAAAGTAGTTACTGAATATCTTTTGAGAATTGTTAAGTGATCCAATAAGATTCTATACTTCTATAGTCTCAAGTATAAAATAATGATAAATGGTTGCTATAATTTTGGCCGCTAGGTTTTTAAAAGTCCTTGAGATCCTTGAGAGGTTTGGGAAGGGGTCATATGAGGGACTGGAAAACTGAAAATTAAACTTCTATGGAAAGTCAAAGCAGTGATTCTCAACCCTGGCTGCATATTAAAATCTTTGGGAAACTCTTAAAAAATATGGATGCCTGGGTCCCATCCAAGACCCATGAAATCAGAATCTGGATGACTCTAATAATGTGTGGCCAGGGATGACAACCATTTGAGAGGAACTGAATTATCGACTAGCCAATGGAGAAGTACCTAATAAGTTTCTATTCATGTAATAAACCATAGTAGATATTACTAGAGACAAATAATCTATAATTTCCCTCATAGAAAAACTCATATTCTAGTTGTTATCAAACTATTTTATTACAGGAGAAAGTAAGACTGATATCTAACTCTTATACTAGCACTTACACATAAGCCAAAGAAATCTCAACAAAATCACTGTGGAAATTTATATGCAATTTCCAAAAATGCTGTTCCTGTGCAAAACATTTAGAGAGCTTTACTCTAGAAAAACGTGTCACCTTTGCTATAATATCCTGCATGCTACTAAATCTTTATCCTTCAGATGGATTTATTTTTGAGAAAGACCCAAAAATCAAATGGTTTTTAAAGAGAAATTTGAAGAACTTGGCTAAGATTGTTTGGTTTGGTTTTGTGTTTTGAGGAGGGCGTGACTCTGATGTAATAGGGTAGCACTTCCTTCTGTAGATCATAACACGGTTCAGAACCTGTTTTTATAGAGGTAATGGACATATATTGAGGATGGCAACATCTTTGGAATGAAGTACATGGCCTCTCAGTGTGACTGTTTTGAAGGACAACACTCATGTGAATACAAGACAAATATGAATCTTTAAAATAGTGATCATGCTGTATATTTCTATCTCACTCTGCTCAGTATTGAATATAGTCATGGGTTCAGAACATACTTCCAATTTTAGTGCTGCAATATTAAAGAAGGAAAGGTGATGCTATATAAGTCTCCCTACCTTCCATAATGATCACATGGGCAGACAGGGAACTTTGGAGGCTTCATGGGCTCTGTGGTCTGGCGTCTGACACCAGCTTTCTATTGTTCCTCCTTCCACAACACCCACCATCAATGGACAAGCTAGATGTGGATCAGATACATCAGTGAGCCCTATCAGTTGGAGAAAGGAGCCTGGTCCTAGATGCAGTCTGGGATGACAAGCTTTCTTCATACTCTGAATGGGAAATGTGGATTCCTGGTGCTGAGCCCCCAGGGTTTGCAGGGTGTTTTAGGCTTAGACAACATGAAGAAGCTAAGACAAATGAGGTTTAAACTCCTTTTAGGGAGAGTCTGAAATGGCCCACCTTGAGCTCTTCTGTACCTTTTTAAAAGAAATGTATCTATCTTACACTATTAAGCAAGGATATGGGATGGTCCTTTGGAGAATTATCCAAAAGGTGATTACCTTGCAGCTCCTAATCATTTGGTGAATATATAGCACTTAAACATCAAAGGTACTTAAAGTTACAGCTTCTTATTGTAGAATTACAAATTCTTTCTTTCACTGAAAGGTCCAAATTCAAATCCTTTCTTCAGAAAGAGCCCTGAATCAACCAAAAGGCTATGATTTGGAAGAGTATAGTGTTGGCATTAAGACTCTGTCAAGGTGGAGTTTGCCTTGGCCTTAGCAAGTTTAATAAACTTGCATTTGCTTCATCAATAGGTTTTTCTGGTATTCTTTTTGGGAAGTCAACAATCGATAGACAATTTGCTGAAAACAGATAAAATGAGTAACCTGGCTAAGACTCATCATCATCATCATCATCATTCCTAGTCAATTCCCTCATGGTGGCTGGACATTGAACCAGGTGACTCCTGAGCAGCCCCTTCTAGCTCTGAGAATGTGTGAATGATTCTTTTCTAGTCTGCCCAAGCAATGTCGTGGCTTGATCTATCTTATTTCCTTGGATATTGGTGCATGGATGCCTCTTTGGTTATTGATTTTTAAAAATCAGTCAGTGACAGTTTTGATCAGTGATTTGTTTGTTTTCTACTTTCTCCTAAATTTTTTTGTCCCTTAAAATTTCTTAGAAAATACTACTTTACCTTTTTTTTCGGCCAAGTATTTTTGTCAAAGTTAGCTGTTAACTAGATGTTATTAGTGATGACAATGCAGCTTTTAGCTTACTCTATGCTTTACCTTTATGATTATAGAGTTTTCTATCTCCCCAAATGTGTCTAGGAAAGTGCATATGCCCACAGGTGTAGGCATAATGAAAAAAAAGAGACATAGAAGTGCAGTGATTGAGTGTGTGTGTGCCTGTGAGTACATGAAAATGTGTACTCCAAAATCCCTAATGAATTTAGATATTTTTATGATCTCTATTTTATAAAAAAGGACACTGGAGTCCAGAGAGGTTAGGTAACTTACTTAAGGTCACAGAGCTAATAGGTACCAGAGACAAGATTAAAAAAAGTTTAATAGTTTCTTGGAATATTTTTAAAATGTAGATTATTATATTTATTATTATTACTGCTGTATTTGTGGCAATTAACATTTTTAGACATTTAGGAAGCACTTACACACTGTAATTTGTTGGTGTAAGTTAAATTGATACAAAATATACCATTTATGGGGAAAAGAGTAAAGGGTCTTTATAGTGAGTTTGAAAGCTCAGTGAGATAGGTTTGAGCCTGCAATTGAAGAAACCCAGGGGCTCCAACTGTTAAGAAGTAAGGAATATGGAAGGAGAAAAAACTATCTCATAACAGATAAATTGTGAACTAAAGAGTCTTAAAATCCTAAATTTGGAAGGGATTTTTGGAATAATTAAAATGATCTAAATGGGTAAGATAAAGAGACACATCAGGTTAGTAAGTATTATATGAGGAGGCCCCAATGGCATTACTGGTAGGTACAAGTCTGGATGTAGGCATAAAGTGTCTGATAGAGCATGAAGGGATCTATGCATTTATTATTTTAGCCCTAGAAACTTAAGAGTTCTGTAAATCTTTGTTCAACAGATCTAGGGAACGCATCATTTGGCCATGGTCCCTGGGACAAGAACCCAGTTATCCTGGCTGCTCATTCAATGCTCTTTCCACCTCACAGTTCTTCTGCTTCACCTCAGTAAATCCACCCTGAGAGGCGCTCCTGATCCTATCTGACTTTGGCATCGTAGCAACCGCCTGCTCTGACACGGTTTCCTTCCCAAGCGCGGCACAGAGAGGAGCGTGACCGCACACCTCCCCAGCGAGCAGAGGAAGACAGATGCCTCCTGAAGAGGCCTCCGTGAGTCCTTCCAGCCATTGGACCCGGGCACCTGCAATGTGTGTGCATGTGCAAGTGGAGTCTCACTTTCCGTTTGCAGACTCAGAGCTCAATTCTAATAATAGCCTGTGGTGAGACCTTTCCCCAGAGGCTATGATTCTCCCATGTGGAGCATTTAAAACCAGTCCTCTGCTCTGCTTTGCTTCAAGAAAAAGCTCTTGGGAAAATCCTGCTTAGAGGGACACTCAAGAACAGCAAGTAGCAATGACTTCTTCATCTCAGAACAGAAAGTATCTCAGTCCAAGCTAAACAAAGGTGTGTGAAAAGCAAGAAATGGTTCAGGCAAAGCTCTGGTTAGCAGAGCCATGGGCCTTCCACATACAGGAATTTAAATCATGCTGGTTTTGGATAGACACACAACATTACAACTCCTAATATTTGTTCACTATTTTGAGAAGGGAGTGGGCTGGTAATAGTTGATCAGGACATAGGTTTTTTGAATTTTCTTATTTAAAACCGCAGAAATAAAACAGGTTTTGGGGAGCAGTATGATATGGTGGCAAAGCACTAGACTAAAAGTGATTGTTTTATTTAGCTTTGTTACTTTGTATGTCAGTTATTTCTCTGGCCACCTGGTATCCTGTTGGTCAGATAGGGATCATAACCAATCATTATTTCTACCATTGATTTTGCACATTCTCTGGGATTTCTTAGCAGTATCTCATTTAAAAACAATAGGACTGATATTATTATCCACATTCTATAAATGAGAAGATTAAACCTTAGGCTAAATGACTTGCTTAATCTCATGAAAGTAGCTCAGTGCAGCAATTAGAGCCCAGGCCTTCTAATTCCTGCTCCAGTGTACCCTTAAATACACCAATTGTCATGATTCAAACAGAGCCCCACCACTGAACAGTTGCCTTATACCACAGCTGGGGTCCTACTTCACCTGCTGCCAAGACCATTGAGTGAGCGAGTGGGCATGAAGTTGTCCAATGAAGGGATTAATGGTACCCATGTCGAAATCAGCTTTAAAATCCTGATTAGAAGTCACTCTCCCTTGTACTGAGGAGATAGAGAAAAGAGAAGTTGTTAAAACTTCAAGTTTTGCAGTCAAGCTACATGTGTTTGAGTACTGGGTCTGACATTTAGTAGCTGTGTGACCTTGACCAAGTCATTTAGCCTTTATAATTCTTTGCTCCTAAAGTGGGGTTAATAATAACACCTACCTCCTGAGGTAGTCATATTTTTTAATGGCAGTGCACGTAATAGGCTTAACATATAATAAATGCTCAATGACCATTTTTCCTCCCCTCTCTTTCCCTCACCCTTTTCCTCTCCACCCTCCCCAGGAAACTGGAACACTATCAGAGGTGGTGCTGCCCCATTACCACAACACAGAATATCAGCATGACGTAAGTTAGATTAAAAAGTGGGCACTTACAATATTTTCAAAGCATTGGTTGGTATTCCAGGATTAAAATCATCCTAATGCCTATGAGTTGCTGAGCTCTGCAATAAGGCATGATTCTGAAAATGGACTCATCAAGTCTAATATGATATGCTGAGTCAAGATCAGTCTGGATCTTACAATTTCTGCTGTATACCCACAGAAGGTATCTATTTCAGTTATCCTTGTCAAAAAAATATAATACATTAGAATTTATGTATATATATATATATATATATGCACACACAAAAATACATATATGTATATATACACACATAAATACATATATATGTATACACACATACATATATCATGTGTAGTAGTTCCATAGGTACTGATTGATTGTCCCAAATCTCAACCAGATAAGTGGATATGTATTTCTTAAATATAGGACTTAATGTTTGGAGATGTAAGGTCCACAGTGAGATTCAGGTTTCTTTTCATTTTGACATCCTGCCACTTCCACTTGAAAATCTCTGGGTGAAACCCTCAGTTCTGGGAACCCAGCTTGGGGAACAGGCTCACAGGGGACTTATCTGTACATCCCATCAAAGAGGACTTTGTTGATTACTAACCCCTTCAAGTAGTCTATAAGAAATAGAGTCTACTTGAGTCCTACCCTTCTCTCGGCCCCTTGCCCTTGATTAGGGCACAGGTAATCCCAAAGATATCCAACCTCTTCCTTTCCACATGAGAAAATGATCGCCTAGTTTGAGTGTACCACTAATTAATTCCACAAACCACTTGAAACTTGACTACATCAGTATTAAAACACTAAGAAGCCCATACTACATCAACCTCGAATTCTAGGCATCATGGACAAGAACCTTTCGCAAATAAAACTTGAAGGGTCTTTTGCACCAAAATTATTGTTTTACAAATGAAAAAAATGAGAAACAGAGAGATAAAATAAATTTGTCCACAATCAGAGTTTCAGTGATTGGCTCTCATTGTTTCTAAAATTTCATTTCTGTATGCATTTTCCCACAAGGAAGAAAACAAGTAGTCATTTTCCTTTCATTGAGAAAGAGAGAGAGAGAGAGAGAGAGAGAGAAGACAGAAGCAAAGCAACAGAATTTATCTTTATGAAAGCAAATTCTGTAGATGTTTTGCCAAAAAGGACACATAGTGAAAATGGATTAGTTCATTTGAGTGGTTTGTGGAAAATATATATTTCCCGAAGCAGGTGGTGCTATCAAAGTGAATAGGCAGAAAAATGTCGTGTATGAAAAATATTTTTTTCAAAATGCTATTTTTCAAGTCGAAAGGGAAATGACACAAAATCCTACCACTGATTCTGACAGCATATTCTAATGGGTTCTGGCTATATTTTAGAGAAACACACACCCACATACAAACAGAAACAAACATTTTCAAAAAGGATATGTATAGAAAACCCTGGAGGTTTTACATTTGTTAGATGGAAGAAAAAAATGAAAGACAAACGGCCTGCCAGATAATGAGATGAGTGAGCAAGTAAGTCATTGGAAACTCACAAAATGCACTTTTTTGAAACATTTCTAGTACTGTTGATATAAGCAGAGGGCCATGGATGGAATTAAAAGACAAAACAAACACACAAAAACCATTGTCCCCTGAACATTTTAGCAAAATTCCAAAATTCAGCACTTTGCAAAAGGAGCTCTATGGATTAATGTGTAAATTAATTTGTTTATAGTATATTTCTATTTCACTATCTATTTTTCTAGCTTTTTTTCTTCTTTTTAACTGGTAAAATTTAGTTCAATAGGCATTTACTGAGCTCTGGTTGTAGAATATGATTTGGACCACAGTGGACATTACAGGGCATTTGAGAACATTAGAAATGGTAGGAAATTGTGCTAGTTCATTAAAATGGACCTATTCCATTAAGTACCAAACTATAGGGTGATCTGTTAGTGTTGGCCTTGCCATCCTGAGAGACCATCCAACTCATCATCCTTACTGGGATACTTCTAAAAATCTTTTTTATAGAAATATAATCTACAAACAAAATACTGAGTGTAATAATTTGACATCCTCATGCCTCTTTCTCCTCTGTCTGTTCACGGACTTACCGATCTGTCTGTTGAAAGGACCAGCCTCCCTTTTCTGCCATCTGGCCTGGGTGGTCCATGTAACAACCAGTCGTAGCAGTTCCGCTGCCCCGCTTCCATCTGGAGAGCTGCTGTTAAAAGCAGGCACAGGGCACGAGCACCCGGGGAGTAACGGCCAGCTTTCATGCCAAGGCGCCCTGCTCTAAAGCTCTGTTTTCGTCTCTTTCTCCCACGGCCTTTATGCAGGTGGCTGCTCTGCACTTCTAAGCAACACTGAGAACTAACTCAGATCTCAGCTCTTGAGTGAAGCGCCTCCAAATCCGGCACTTCTCCAACACGGATCTCCAATGCTTTTAGCTTTTAGCATCTAATTTAGTACCTAATTAAATGTCTACATTTTCCGGTCACTGTTGCTTTATAAGCAATTACATAATGCATTCCTTAGCAAATAATAAGTACTCAGTGTTTGAAATCTGTACTTGAACTTGCCTCCAGGGTCACACTCCAAGCTTGCTGGCACAGAAGGGTTAGGTGGTCTTCCTGATAGGCTTCTGCAGTGTCTTCCTCAATCGTCATATGACTGAGGCATTCATATCTATATAGGATCTCCAAGTAGAATACGCACGCAGAAATGTCACAAATAAGTTCCCCTACGTCACAGTCACACACGGAGGCACCACCTTGTCAGTTATGTATCTTAAACCTATGTTGAATGCTTCCTCATGGTCATCCTGAATACCCTGCCCTGGGACTCCTGGACTCCTCAGTGCATCAGTGCTATTTTGCACCAATAAAAAAAGTTACTTCAGCTAGGCACTCCTGCACTCCAGTCTTTCTTCTCACCAGGTTGCGCCAGAGATATCTTGTTAAAATAATGAAATTGATCCATGGCCCTGCTTGAAGCTTCCAATGGCTCTTCCTGGAGGCCAATTCCACAGTGTGGAATTCAAGGCCTTTCATGACACCTTGCCCACAATAGGCATTTATATACTCAGATGCTTACCAGATCCTGATCAGAAAAGAGACCTCACTAAACTTGCTGGTCAACATCTTGGGGAGGCAAAATTTCAGACTAAATGGCGTTCTCTCCCAGTTTTTACTTAGCAAGCAGAAGCAGGCTCAGTTTACGGCAATAAAGGCATTAATTAAGCAGAGTATGGGAAAATGTCAATGAGAATTGACAGCTGTGACTTCTCACTTAAAATATTAAGTAAAACTTGCCTACATTCCTCTCTCCCCCACCCTCTCCTCCTTCTTGCTCCTTCAGTGTTTGATTAAATGCACTAGAACGAAAATATCAATTTACTCTCGTTAGAGGGCAAGACATTGTGAATTAATGAAGTCAGATCTGTGGGCAGTTTGATTCAATTCTATTACTTTCAACTACTTATGATAACTAGACCTTAATCTTTCCTACATGGAGATCATTAGTATCATTTGTGCATATGATATTGATCAGCTAAATGTCATTTGTAACTAGCAAATATATATATATATACACACACATACATAAAACATACATATGTATATACATATATAAACATATACGTGTGTTGTGTTTTTGGTAAATCTATATTCATAATTATTGCTAAAATAATTTTTAACTATATATATATATGTTTGTGACTATATTGGGTTTTCAGAACTTATTAACTGTTAACATTTCTTAAAATACTTTGTTCCTTTATGCTTTTAAAGATACCTTCTAAAACTGTCACATTTCTCAATCTCTCCTTAAAGAAAAGGGGTTTAAAAAAAATCGAATTTCAGGTCTACCTCTTCTCAATTGGGTGGGACCTGAATGAAAAGATTTTACTATAAGGTGTATCAAGTTAAAATAATGATGATATTATTGCAAGATACCTAAAATGTGAATAAAATTGCTTTCTGAGCTTGAAGATAAGAGTTTGGAAGCTGTATATTCCTGGATGAAAATCTTGACAGCAACAATGATATGAGCTTCATTACCTGGCATCTTGCTTACAACAGTGAAGCTTTAGGTTTTGAATGGTATTTATTGAAAGCTAACCGGATTGTGACATTTAATTGAATATATCAATTTTCAGGACACCAGAATTGTTGTGTTTGCTTAGAAGATTGCTCTAGAGAGTTTACCCCCACCCAACACTAGAAATATGTAATAATTTTTTTTTGTCTGAAAAAAAGCTTCAGGTAAAGCAATAATTTGCTTCTGCAATCATATCAGTTTCTCTGGCAAAATGCAACCCCAGATCTCACATGACAGTTTACAAATTAAAACCTGTAGAAATAATTAAAAAAGGAGATATGTGCAGGAGTGCTACGTGAAAATGTAAAGCTTTAGCAGCCAACTCAGCTGAGTGATAACTAGACGTGAGGTACAAACTAATTGTACTTAACTATTCCTCATAGAGAAAACTGCATGCATGGCGGTTCTGCAATGGGAAGGAGAAACAGTGTATGCAATATTTTGCTCTCTTAAAGGTTCGTATAATAAAACCAGGAAATATCAGGAAAGTTATGACAGAGGGTGGGAGGGAATGCTAACGTATTGGTATTAAATAAATTATTATAGATCTTTTATATCTTTCAAATACTTTTAACTGCTCTTGCTTCTCTTTTTTCTACCTGATAGTTTATTCAACAAAGGTTTTAGAGCAACAAAGGTTTTTAGAGAACCTACCCTGTTTGAGTCACTGCACCATAATTGGTCAAATGCTCTTTAAACTGGACTTTTAATTCCCTGTATCATACTCTGTGTCTTTTTCCTTTTTCCTTGTGTCCACACTACAGCATCTAGCATATACCTGGGCACATGTTATACATTCAATAATTATGCTAACATAAATTAAAGAGAGGTAGAATTGTTCTAATCCTAAAGATTTTCTAAGACACCTTCAATTAGCAGCCTTTTATTTTATCTTATTATTATTATTTTAGCAGCTCTTTCCTGCAAATCCAGATACAACTCTTAGGTATCCCAGTGAGGATTTTCACCCCAGGGGCCTGGACCCAAACTGGAATAACTGTCAGCAGCAGCATTAATTGCCCCCCTTCTTGGCAGCTGGGGTGTGAAAATTGGTGTGGAGAAAGAGGCTGAAATTTCTGTTCGTCCCAAGAGATAACCACTAGGGACCCAATGCAGCCCATTAGGAGGACAGCTGTGTCGAGGCAAGTTTCCTATCAGTCTGAACAGCTTCTACAGTCTGGGTAAATACATACCTTAAATCCCTGGAGCCAGCAAACTTCTTCAGGATTTTCTCCTAATCTTACAGAGCCTGATTGTGTCTGGGCCTAAGGCATTTTCTAATTGTGAGTAATTTACCTTCAGAAGCTCAGGAGCCTGCATCTCAGCGAGTGTGGCCATTCAAGGATTCCTGAATAGAATTGCTCATTCCCACCTTTTCCCTTCCCCTTCATTGGAACCTTTACCTTCCCTTTAGGAGAAGGGAAACAATGCTCATCCTTTAAGGATGGAAACACAAAGCCCATCTCAACCATCTGTTTCCACTGATCACTTCCTCCCCTGAGCTCCTTCCATCTGACCACCCATTGACTGCTTCTCATATACTGCTCAGTACTCTCCACTGCATTTGTAATATGTCTTTTTTCTGTCTTTCCAACTGCATTGTAATAATCCAACTTCAGAATTCATGTTTCTGAAGAGTGTCTGATACAGTATATGATACACAGAGGATGTCAGTTTATAGTGTAACTGATTAGTTTGTCACTCTAGTTATAGCAAGAACTAGACACAGAAACTCTGATCGTGATGGCTCCTGCCCTCCTCCATTCACAGTTTGCACATATTTGCACATTTAATAGCTTTACCCCTGTAATATGATTGTTAACCCTTTATTACTGGAGTGAACTTCCTGAAGGCAAGGGCCTTGGTATCTGCCTAACAACATTAGAGGAGACTCAAAGGGAAGATCTACATGGGGAAATATCCCAAGCTGAGGAAGGACGTGATCAAAGGCGTAGAGGTATGAAAGTGACTAGACCAGAGAGTCAAAACTATTTTAGTCTAAATTTCCAACAACACAGTGGGCCACCTGGGAAAGTTTAACTTGAGACACTCATTCAAGGAAGCAAAAGAAGGGATACCTATCCTGAGTGGAGGTTCAGACAGCATGAAATTCAAGTCCCAGTCTGATGGAGACCTTGATTCCAAGGTCAGTGTGATAGTTAATTTTATCTTCAACTTGACGGGGCCATGGGGACCCCAAACATTTGGCCAAACAGTATTCTGGGTGTGTCTGTGAGGTTATTCTTGGATAAGATCAACATTTGAACCAGTAGACTGAGTAAAGCAGACTGACCTCCCTAATGTGAGTGGGTCTCATCTAATAAATTGAAGACCTGAGTAGAACAAAAAGGCTGAGTAAGAGGGAACTTTTCCTGCCTGACTGCTGAGTTGAGTTATTAGTCTTTTCTGGGCTTTGAACTTGGACTGAAACACTGGCTCTTTTGGGGTCTGGAGCCTGCTGGCTTTTGGACTGGAACTTCCATCATTGGCTCTCCTGGTTCTCAGGCCTCCAGGCTTAAACTAGAACTATACCATCAGCTCTTCAGTTTGTCAACTGCTGATCTTGAAGACTTGTCAGCCTCCATAATCATGTGAGCCAGTTTCTTATAAAAACTCTCTCTTTTTCTTTCTATATGTATGTGCACACACACATGTGTATATGTATATGTATATGTATATGTATATGTATACGTGTGTGTGTGTGTGTGTATGTGTGTGTGTGTGTGTGTGTGTGTGTGTGTGTCCCATTGGTTCTGTTTCTCTGGAGAACCCTGACTAATACAGTCAGCATTGTCTGTTTTAGAAAGTGCTGCTTTCTGACTAGAGGGGATCGAGGCAGGGGAAGCTGGCTTCAGCCCCAGCCCAGTCCATCAAACAATGCCTTCAGCCTCCCAATTGGACTGTTCGCTTCATTTGTTCTAAGAAGGAAAATAAGTTTTGCCTTTTTCTCCTCTGTTCTTACCAATCTGTCCTTTGTTATTTGGCAAGAGCTGGTAGCTTTTCTTGTGGTCTGACTGGATCTGAAAATAACATGGTTATTTTTGTTAAACATAATAGCAAAGAAGAACTTGAGCTTATATGCAATTTACCCTTATCAAGCCCAGACATATTTGTTTGTGTACAATCAGCACGCCTGAGTGATGTCAGAAGAGCTCTGAAAACAGTATATTCTGAAGCCAGAGTTGTTAGTGGGTGGAACCCTCCCAAATAATAAGCATTGTACACATGATTGGAGCTAGAATGAGTTATTTAGTCCAATACAACCTGCTTGAGTCCATACAGCATGTCATAGTGCTCAGAAACAAAAACAGGAGAGGGGAAATAAATGAAACAGAATGAGTTAAACATGAAGAAAATAATTATATATTTGTGGCTTTCTATAGGAACTCAGTTAATAGTTCTTTGTGTGTGTGTTTTTTAAAATTTTTTATTGAATTTATTAGGGTGATATTGGTTAATAAAAATATAGGTTTCAGGTATACAATTCTACAATATCATCTGTATATGTACTATGTGTTCATCACCCAACCTAAGTCTCCTTCCATCACCATTTATCCCCCCTTTGTAAGTTTTAAAATAATGAAATTACACTTATACAGGGTAGGGGAAAAGTAAGGTCACAGTTGTTAGTACACTAAACAAAGAATTTATTCTTGTATT
Source organism: Miniopterus schreibersii (assembly GCF_964146895.1). Lineage (NCBI taxonomy): Eukaryota > Metazoa > Chordata > Mammalia > Chiroptera > Miniopteridae > Miniopterus > Miniopterus schreibersii. The sequence continues at coordinate 28,454,094 of NC_138110.1, forward strand.
ATTATTTATTAATTATTACAGTTTCCATACAAACAACTATAAACCTACTTTTGCTTTACACTGTACATGCATGTATGTGTGTATACATATACAGATACATAGGAAGATGACATATTGGAGATATTACAAATACATTCATATAGAAGTTTGGCATTATTGATGAATTGCCCTACACTTGACATATTCAGAATGCCCAAAGGCACATTATAGTCTTCGTCTTTCTCTCCCTGTGTTGTCTTCCCTTTGCATTACAGTAGGTTACCCTGAACTCTCTTCAAGCCCCATGTGCTCTACCCCATGTACCCTCAAGCTACTTCTACTCAAATGGGGCACTTCCAAGCACCATGATGGTGGCAGAGAGTTCTTTCTGAACTTGTGCTCTAAAATAGGATAACCTACATCTCAGAAACTCTATTTCCAGGCACATTTCTAGTTTGTTCCAAACTGCCTTTGCACATATGTATAAGAGAAATTAGAGAACAGTTGCCATTAAAAATAAATATGTGCTCTGAAAATGAAATGTCCTGTGCCTGTCAAATGATGTTGGCAAAATATTATATTCTGCCACCTCTGACTTCCTTCTCCAACCTCTCACCTTTAAACATACCCCAGGGGCTGATAACTACAGTTAAATGTATTGATGGTTATTTAAGGGAGGTTTCATACCTGTTTTATAGCCACTTCATTAAGTGATACTTGCAAATGACAACGGAGATGGAATATTAAGAAATTAAAAATTCAGAAAGTTTGTTCTAAGAGATAGAGCTGCAAAGGAGAAAGCTCTTTCACTCTTTGGAAATAAACTGTTACCACTCAGATAGTTTGTCTTAATTGTTGAGTTCTCTATATCAGTAAATTTTGAAATAGAATGTTGGTTCTTGGGCCCTGCATCAAAAGTTCTGATTTATTAAGTTTCAGTGGCGCCTTAGGTTTCTGTATTTTACACAAACAAACACACACAAAAACCTAAGACATTTTGTTGAAAGAAATCTGTAAAACCAAGCTTTGAGATAATGACATCCTTGTTTAATCCCTCCTCCCTTCATTCAACTTCTCCTAGAATAAAGGATAGAGAAACATATCTTAAAATTTTTAACCTAAAGACCTTTGGACTTATTTTTAGGACTCTAGTATCTAGCCCTAGCTTTTCATTTGCTAACTCTTACTATGAGATAGTCCCTTAACCAATCAGATCTTAGTTTCTTTATTTAATTATAGAGAAATGGCAGTATTCACCAACCATGATTCCCACATCATTCTGATAAATGTTTGTAGAACTGCTTTGGAATCTGTAAATTGTCATACAAGAGTAGGAAATTGCTCATGTCATGAATATGCACACTGGCGATTCAAACAAAAAAGCATTCAGAATACACCTAGTGCTTACCATCTAGTCAGCTGGCACAATGAGGACTGGATGGTAGATGGGCTGAGAACCTTCTCTGAGGAGCTCATAGTCCAAGACCCATTAAACAGGCCTTGAGATAATAGTAAGAATGAAAGGCAAAATGCATCATTCTTAAGTATTTATAAGGAGGGAGAGAATTTTGAATTATGGTAACAGTGGATTTTATGGGAGGACATTGTAAAGGACTTGGTCTATAAGGTGGGCCTTCAGAAAAGGTGGATTTGTTGTTAAGTAAAGAATGTTGGTGGAGACATTCTAAGTAGGTAGGTGAAAAACCCCAGAGATGGGAACCAGCACCTTAGGAAGGATGGGGAAAGATAGAAAATAACAAAAGAATGGTTTGCAACTCAGGAAATCAGAAAGCTCATCCCATCTCATTCTTTATTTTGAATATATTAAGGCTATATCCAAGTCTCCAAAGCTTCCTTATTTGTTTGATCAACTTGCTAAAAGTCCCAATCAATAGGTATAAATCTTTTCAATAGCAGCATTTATAAAAATATAATACACCATGCAAGGAAACCTTCCCATAAAGGCTGAGTTAAGTACAGCCCCATTAACATCATGGATTTATTGACCTATTGATATGTTTAAAAGGTCTCCATTGTAAAATTAGCGAATATGTACTAACCTAAAGTGAAGGACAAACAGATTAAAAATTAAAAAAACAGTCCTTGTTATTGGATTCACATGTTTCTTTTCCAATGTGCCCCTTTTATTCTGATAATTTTTTAATATATCTAAACTTTTTGCAATAATTTTCTACCAAAAATAAGAAAAAGTCCCATCAGATACCTTAAACACTTTTTGTACTTTTCTGTACTTTATACTAGAGCACAGAGGGATATTTTTCTCTACTTTGAGCATAACAATTCCATAGACTTTTTAAATAGAATGTCAAAAAGAAAATAATAATTTTAGCACAATGGCATGAGAACTACGTGTGTGGATTGATCCTCTGATGGGCTATTTACCCTCCATCTCTTCCTCATGTACTTGTTAAGTGATTCATGTAAGTGGACAGAATGTTACTCAACTTCTCTACTTATCAAATCAAATGGGCAGGAAGCTCTCAGCCTTCCTGCCTTAACAACCCCCAAACTACAAGTGTGAAAACACATTGATGACTACTTGGGTATCATTTTTTTAAAAATTTCTCAAAATAAAAAGTGAGTTTTTACTGACTGTTGCAGGATGTAAGGTGCTAGAGGACCTGAAAAAGAAGCAGAAGTCTTTGGGACTTTACATCTGATGGCAAAAGACAAGGTTTTTTCCTGAATCTTATTATATGAATTCACACTAAACAGAGGGGTTTTGAAAAGATCCTTGGGACTGGTATTAGGAGATTAGGGTTCGAGTCTTGAATCCTTGAACCAGTCACTGTAAATCTCTCTGCCTTGTTTTCCACATAGGTGAAGTGAAGCACCTTTGTCAGAAGCTCTCCAAGTTACTGTTATGTAAAGTTTCAGAGTACATTCAATGGTGTAGCTGTGCTGGTCATTAAGCTACTGTCTCTCAGCTCTAAACGCATCTTCCTGCTTTCCTAATTGGCACCTAGAAGGGATGTAAAGATAGAGAAGAGAGAGGTTCTTGCTTGTGTTTTTGTTCACAGATGCTTCCTAACCTGGCAGCACTGTTTAGTTCCATCAGCAGTTTATTCCAACTTGAAAAAATTTCTCTTCATTTCCAGGATCAGCCCCATTGTGCCTCCTCAGAGATTCCAGCATTCTTCAGAGAACTATGCCCCAGCCGTACAGGGGCCCTCCTGGCTGCTCCTGAGGCAGCAGTCGGACAATTATCCGTTCTCAGAAGTCTGGTTCCAGCTCTACGGGTTCCTCCAATTGTTTGGGTTCTAACAACTCCAAACTCTTTCCCTGGGGCCATGCATAGAAGCCGTTTCTTATAGTGTCCACTTCAGTGTTACCTCAGTAGTCACTTTTTAACTTTTCAGTCCTCTAATATTTCTTTACATAACTTGCTTTCTTACATTCTACTGTTGAAATAACTGTTGTGCTTTTGATTTTTCTAATTGGAGATTGGTAAATTTATTTTATTTTTTTAAAGTACAGTTTTATTGATTTTTGAGAGAGAGGGAGAAGGAGAGAAACCATGATCAGTTGCCTCCCACACCCCCCCTGACTGGGGATTGAACCCACACCTGGGCATGTGCCCGGACTGGGAATCGAACCAGCTGGCCACCTTTTTGGTTTTTGGTTCTGTGTTCAACCAACTAAGCCACACTGGCCAGGGCTGGAACCTGATAAATATTTAGTGGCTAAAAACCAATTGGAACATTTACAATATTAAAAATATGTTGAAACTAGCTATATTTCTTCTTCTCCAGGATTCCAAGTCCCCTATCCCCTTCTCAGTAGACTTTCTTTCTACAGATGTTACTTGAGCAGAGGCCCTTTCTCTTCTATCATTAAGCTCTCACATGTATCTCTGCCATTGAGATCTGTCCTTTGCTAAAGTTCTCCCCATACAAAGTGTTCCTTCTATCTGCATCACAGAAGCAGGTCAAACAGTCTTATTGTGAAGACTTCCAGTAGGTTAAATCATAATTACTCTCAAGTCGGAGCCAACATGAGCTTTAATAGTTTCTGCTTAATAGTGGTACAGTTTGTGGATTAGAATTGTTGTGCTGTGGGCTGACATTTGCAGGCAAAACTAACCAGGTGGCCATTATACCTACAGCCAGAAATTAATGTGCAGCAGTCAACAAACCTGCCTTACTGCAAAACAGAAGCCTTCTGAAATAATTGGCTTCTTGCTGCAGCGCTGCCACAACAGGTAGACAGGGAGGCGTGTGGGAATTGGTGAGCTTGGGAACGCAGATGCTCCCTTTCTAGTGTGGCATTATTCGTGTGCCCTGAACCTTCCATTCTGAATGTTGGGTGATAGTTCAGGAAGATAATGGCCTCTGCCCAGGATCTGAATTCCTAGAGGACAGGAGGAGGCAGCACTGGGACTTCATTATAAGTTGGTCCTCTCATAAGTTTCTGCAGCATGGAATCGGGAAAACCTTCCACCAAACTGACAGGGAGTTTAGTTCATAGCTTGCATTTTGTTGGAAACACACTCCATCATGATTCATTCATGCAGTTAGTCTATCTGTAACTGAATACGAAATGTAGGATATATATCCTGAATTATCTCAATGTCAATGTTATTTCCTACTACCTTCATAAGCCATGATATGTCCTATAAATTTGATTATGATGATGCACTTTTAAGAGTCCCCCTTTAGCAACTGGGAGGGGTAGAAACCATTCGTCAGGTCACATGTCCAAATATTAAATTCAAAGAGCATGGATGACTGAATCACTGGCATAATTTAGGCCCTAGTTAGAGACAATGCCAAAACACTGAAAGTTAAATCACAATTCAGATATGACTAAATATCTGACAATGGCCAGACTTTATCAAAGGGGCTCAAATTTAGCACACTGAGTTTTTGAAAAACTTCATTAGGGAAAAAAAATGATTTTTGCTGTATGTAAAAGAAACTTTTCTAAAACTCTATACTTCTTGCTGCTTTTTAATACAGTTAATTCTTGATAGCAGTGGCACTAAGATTAAAGTAAATGAACTAGGAGGTTATATTTTTCAGCCTCTCCTTAAATAAGTATTGGGTCCTCTACTTCACCTTCACCTACTATTATGTGGGCTTGGTTTGAACACTGTCCATGGAATTCACTAACAAATAAAGCAGCCCATCCAGGTACTTTAATTTTGCTTTAAGAACAAGAGCTCCTAGTCTTGTTTGTTACAGAAGTTCATCCTAATGCAGTCATGAAATAGTCCTAAAACTTTCCTTCAAAGCTGAACATTGAGTCTCTTTGGGGTTCTTTGAAAGGTTTTTTTTTTGGCATCTTGATTATTTCTACGTAATTTCTAGTTTGCTAGTGTCCATATTTATTTGTCACACCCTGAATTGAATATAACCAAGTAGCACTACAAACAACACTAACTGATTTATTACGAACTAACCATGTGTTGGCAACTCTTCTCTCAAGATCCATTAACACTTCCCAAACTGCCATGAACTAAGGTGTTTTGGTCCTTATTTTTAGAGATAAGGGACATGAAGATAAGCACATGGTCCGAGTCTAGTTACGGGCCAAAGCGATGCTGAGCCCAGGACAAGGTGACCCAGAAGCCCATGCAGGGTGTGGGAGCCTCTAAGTGCATGTTACTCATGGCCATGCTCTCACCTCCCCTGGCCCAATGATCAGATAATGTATCTTCTCAAATGCATGAATAACTGTGTGAATGAGTACCAGTGACAGTAAAAACTGCCTCCTCAGGGCCACCAGCATGCAGAAGGAAATTCAAAGGGATTTAAACAAACAAAAGACCATCTTTATGACTGTCTTTCCTCCCGAATTCCATGTGCAGCCACCTCGCTTACATCTCTATCTAAACATGTATAAATTAAAACTCATGATTTCCCCCGAAACCTCTTTTGCCTGTCCACTCATTCTCTGCTGCTTCCCATTTGGTTCTTTACAAAAGCCTTAGTTCTTGTTCTCAGTGACTTCTTCACCTGCCACATCTAACCTATTAGCCAATCCTGTCCTGCTTCCACCCGTTAGACCTGCACAAGTCATCTTCCTGGGAAGACAATACCTCTAATTAGCCCCCTTCTGCTTCCTTGCTCTGCCCTGGATTCCTCAAAAAGTGTTTATTTATGAATATAAATTTAATCTTGCCACAGCCCTTTAACACCTGCAGTGACTTTGTATTTAAGTGCCTCCAAACCTCTTATCTAGAGCTGAGGGCCTGTATCTCTCTCCAGCTCTGCCTGCAGCATTATTTCTCCCCCTCGTTACCTCTTCACTGCCTTGCTCTTTCCACTCCTGCCTTGTGTCAAGTTCTCTCCTAACTCAGGAACTCAGAAGGTCTCTCCCTATGTTTACGATTCTTTTGTTCTTAACTTACCTGTCACTCCCTCAATCACACCTTTTTGGACAATCCCATCTAAAACACATTTTCTATTTTTCTCCATCTCCTTTTTTGCAATCTGGAGTCCCTTTTAACTATTTAGGAGTTAACTTGTGTTCGCTCGGTTTTCTGTCTCATCCATTAGAATGTGAACTTTAGCAGGAAGGGAATAGTTTTTGCTTTTCTATATATGTTGATATATACTAGACCCTCTATAAAGTTGTTTTTCTATATGGAGAGACACAATTACCAAAGTTTCAGCCAATTCTAGGTTCCATTTGCTCTCCAAGAGAGCGCTGAGGGTAGAGGAATGCTCAACATCTTTTCCCTAACTTTCAACTCTTACATGCACACTGCTGAGTGCCTCATCTTCATGAGCTTTGTGTGATGATGCTGTTGCCTCTGGTTCCTTGTCACCTCCTCTGTTATAGTTGCTCCACAGGCCCCACCCTCGGGAAGGGCATGTCCCTCAAAGCGGCACTATCCCGATTTACCACTGTTATGGGACCTACGCTGAGGTCACTTCTCCCAAGGCCAGAATTCCTGAGAAGTTGAATTCCTTCACTCCCCTGGAGAGAGCAAGATGGTTTCCTTCTGCTCTGAAATGCTGTCCCTTCTTCTACCTCCCTACCTTTTACCATTTCCATCCACCTCAAAATCTCCTCTGTACACCTTTGTTGGCAGATCCTGGGCCTCTCTCTTGTTCAGTGTGGGATAGGCAGATTCAACTCCTGTTCTTTTATTAGTCATCCTAAATAAATATTCACATTTTTGACATATTCATATTTGCAAAGTTAATTACTGAGTAGTAAAATTACATTTTAATAGGAGTTGTCTTCTCCAGATAGTGTTACCATCCAATATTTAATAATATGCCCTTTGAATACCAGCGGGCAGAGAAATTTTGGACAATAAGAACTTTGATAAGCCAAAAATCCCATGTCGCGGTCTCCACATAATTTACCTGTGCCCCAAACCACAAGTGGCACTTGATTATTTGTCCATTTATGCATAGGAAATGGAACTAGGTGCTTAAAGTGCCAGATTTTAGCATGAGAAAGCCACATATATAGAAGGAAAATTGTATCCAGAAAATGACCAAATTAGTTAGATCCTGTAGTAAATTAATGTTTCCTGGAACCAGTGTAGAGAAAATAACACTTTGGGAAACAACTCAGCAGACAGTGCTTTAAGTTGAGGTCTTTTAGTTCCAAAGATGTTTATAATAATGGGCCTGAGCCGGAGTACAGTGTTGCATGACCTAATGTCTTTTGAAGCCATATCAGGCCATCTAGACGAGGGATCACCAACTTATTAGCGGGGAGGTCAAAAGGCAGTCATTCTGGATGGCAGGTCAAGGAAGGACCACTTTCAGCTTTATCAAGTAAACTCTCTGACCTGGGAAACTGCAAAAATGTATAGCCCAGAGAAATGAAATAAGGGCCTGAGTTATTTCATTCATATGCAGAAAATGCATACCACTAACTAAACAATGAACTATATATGTATATATATTTATATAAACCTCAGGAAGAACTCAGAGCTTGTGAATGTGTATACCTTCTCTCTCTCTCTTCTCTCCCTCTCTCTCAACGTATGACCCAAGTTAAGCAGCAAGTTATCCTGACATTTCACTTATCTTTCCACTCATTTTCTTTGCCAGAAAGGGATTTGCCACACTTGCAGGCAACAAAAGACAAAACCATTTTGAATCTTCCTGTATCTAGCAGCATCCCTGGGGAAATGTGTGAACATGGTCAAATGTTTGAGCTTCTTGAGCTGATGGGCAAAAGAAAGAGATGCTTCTTTCAGATGCCAGGGATTATTTGAAACCCTTTAAGTTACAGAAGATGGTAGAAAAACAGGGATGCATGCAAAGCCACATAAAGGGGAAAATTGACATGTGCCGATGAGAAATCTCAAACCAACAGCAATTATACATTTTTGAAAGGCCTGGTAGTGACTCCTTTTTTATTTTATTTTATTTTTTTCGACATTAGGAAATTTTACCTTGCATATCATCGGAGACTCTCAAAGAATGTTATGTGTGAAATGAATGTTGCTGATATTCCTTAGTGGAGAAAAACATAGCAGATGCGCCAAACTTATATGTGCTCCTACTTCAAAAAGTTTAAAATAACGATTTGGGGGGGAAAAAAGATTGTAATAGTATTAAAGCCATTAGAAAATTCAAGTATTTTCAAATTCATACCATTTTTCTAGGTAACACAAGAATGAGACTAAAGTAGAATATTGATGTACTAACACATAATCAAGATGTGAGTTTTTACTTAAATGATGTTATACTGGGCCTCTTCCTTAGAGAGACCGAAATATGCCAGGTTTCAACTAGAAGCATAGCAACTTACTTTAGTGAGGAACTAACATAACCTAGTGGACTCACAGCAAAATCGAAACATTGTTTTTTTCTCTCTCATCTCTTGTATTTATGTTTTATTTCCATCAAATTTATAAGTTTCTTTTCTGTTTAAATCACTTAGGGTAACAGTGTTGTTCTCTATATGGCATCATTTAGGCACTCCGCAGTCTGTGCTAGTGGTTTATTAATTTGCCCTGTGCCTTAGTATCAGGCTTAGAAATACAAAAGTGCTTGGCCAGGTGTGGCTCAGCAGTTGAGCGTCAACCTAGTTGAGGGTAAACCTAGGATCCAGGCAATCGAGGTTCGATTCCCGGTCAGGGCACATGCCCGGGTTGTGGGCTCGATCAATGACTCTCTCATCATTGATGTTTCTATCTCGCTCTCTCTGAAATCAATAAAGATATATTTTTTAAAAAAAGAAATAAAAAAGCAAACAGAATTAGAATTCACCATGCCCGAGGTTGCTAATTGTTTGGGGTCCGTAGAAATGGATATTAATAAGTTTTAATTATTTATCCATGACATATCTATAATATGAAACATTAAAACGCAACCATTGATTTAAAGACATTAAATTCAAATCGACACACTTTTTCTGTTCAAATTATCCATTTTAACTTTGCAGTAGAGTCTGAGTTTTAGTTTTTTGCACATGTCTCTCATCCTGGGATTTGACCAAGACTGAGTAAAAGCTGGAGCACAGAGGCTCAGACTCAAAGAAATGTTTGTGATTATTATAGGAAAGATCTAGTGTCTAAAATCACAAATCATATTTTTAAAAATGTTTTTGCAAAATGTCCAAGGCTGCTGCTAGACCAAACAGACACAATATATGATGAAGTTTGAAATTTGGGGATTTTGGGGGCCTTTTTTTAAAGAAAAACATAGAATGAAATGCAGTAACATTTAAAATTCATGGTTTAAAGGATACTTACATCCTTTTAGGGGTTATGTTTATAGAGATGTAAAAGCAGTGGCATTGCAATCAATATGGTAACAGCTACTTCAGACAAGCCATAAGATACTCAGCGATGGAGGCCCTTCTAATTCTTTGGGCCATCTAAGTGGCCTGGCAGTAATACCAATATTCCAAAATTCCCAAAGAGTCTAGCTTGATATAAACTTGAAACTTGTGAGATTTTTGAGTTATTTGCTACATTTACTGCATGAAAATTTCAAGTCTGTTCTAAAAGGAAACCATGATTTTAGGCTAACATGTAACACTAGGATAAAGTGAATTATTCATTTTATTATATGATTGTAGAGAGGTTAATCAATATAATATTTATCTCATGGGCTTTATTTTCCAGAGTGGTGGTTACAGTGCGTAAATAAACTATAAAGTTCATCTAACATTAATCAGATAATCATTAATCAATCAACATTTACCAAGCCGTACTTTGCCAGGCTGTGCTAAGCACCATGAGGGATACAAATGAATAGCAAAGACTTTCCGCCTAGACCGAGAAAGGGAGTCCACGGGTTAAAGCAACATGCTGACCTGGAGTCTGCTTTCTCCTCTAGGTGTGTTCTGGATTCTGGGGACCATGGACTTCCCTTCCTAAATGGCCCCGAGCCCACTTCCAGGCTCTGCACAGTCCTTTTCCCAGGCCTGCTCCCAGAGGCTGGAGAGTGCTGGTGTGTGCCAGTGCTAGCCTTGAAGGACAGCCAAGGGTCGTTTAAGGGGAAAGTTTCTAAGAATCAGGCATGCAGGCTGGGGGTTCCCATACAGGGTGTGACTAGCGGGATGGGAACCAAAAGCAGGCGGGTGAGAGCCTGGGCCAAAGTCCACTTTCCTCACACCTTCACGTTCAGGCAGAGCTTTCAGGAGTATGAGAATTTTAAGTTCAACTTAGCTTTCCAGGTTGTTATGAAGGTATACTTGCATAGGTAAGATATAACAATTTATTTTGTTAGCCTAATTTATAATTTTTAATTACACTGTAGACATTAGCTATGTGGTACCTTTGTCCTTGGTCAATAAAATGTTTAGGATGAGCTAAAAGTACTGTTATTGTCTACAAGAAGTTTACATTTCAGGAGATGAGATAAAACATATAAAATATTCATTGTGCTTCTGAAGGAGCATAAAATCAGAGTTCTTTAAACCCAGACCATTAGACACCCATTTATTCTTATGCTTTCAGCATAGGTAAAGAATTCTTAGCATGGCATGTAGCTTACTTAGGTCCTGAAGAAATATTTTCTTCAGGTGACTGACTCTTCCTTAGTTTTCTTTTGAGGATATTCCAGGATTAGTTCAACATAATGCCTTTAGAATATGCAATGTTAACTTTCTGTGTAAGTATGTGTATGCATTAACATAAAAATCTAAATTCTTTCTGGAGTTTGAAAAGTGATGGCTGAAGGGATAGCTATCTACAGTGAAGATCTTGTCTAAACATATTACATCTACAAAGTTCATATTCATTATTAGATTTTCCCAGTTTTATCAGTATATATAATATAGAAAGTAATTAAGCATACTAAAGTCAAAAAGTTGTGTCTATAAGTTTGGGATAACTCCATAATATGATTGAACTACTTTTAATATTAAAAGAAAAAATATTACTGAAATCTTATACCGTGGATATGGTCATTGACCTACAGCATGAACAAATATGATTTTCTACAGGTATTTTTTTAACAGACTTTAATATGCAGAGCATGTGCCTACAATCTCAGTTTACACCAGAAAGGAGAACAGAACTAAAGGTAAGAGATCCTGTCTTTTCAATTTTTTCATGATAAAATATATATATTTAAATCAAATGGGTCTAATATTCAACTGTCTCCTAATGCCTTTACCTAGTAGGCTAGCTGCTCAGGCCTTCTAAGTAAATAACTAAATGTTTTAAAAAAAATATACAAATACATATTTAACCAATAGACTGGAACAAATAGAGCCTCAATGGGCCATTTGAAGCTTGGGACAATTGGAAGATTATTGAGCTGGTAGCCCACTGTGGCTCATGTTAACATTTTAGAGCAGGTTAAAAAATGCTAACCTGAGCTCACTTTAATGAAAATCCTTAATGTGCAGGATTAAAAAGTCATAACAGAGCACTATTATAGAGGGGACAACCTGGGTTAAAAGTAGTTCAGGTAATGTTTGTTAAGCATGCCTTATCACACATAAGGGAGACAGAGCTTCAGACTGGTGTGAAAGCAAAATAGAGTATTTAAAAAAACATTTCTGAGCATGCAGTTCCAATATATGCTGATTTATTTGTATGTATTTATTTATTCATTTATATATTTATTATTTATAAGAACTTCAAAAGAAATTTTGTGAAGCAGTTTAAAATATTGCTGGAAAATTATAGTGGTTTGATTTCATGTTATAGATGATTTATTCTTATGTTTCTGATAAGTTATTAGTCTCTTAAGGGACAAGGTATGCTTAGAGTAAGGTTCTTTGTTAATAATATTAGAAATAAATCCATACTTAAAGAGCCATTGATAATTTTAAAATGTGGACCCATTTTTAAAAAATCATATTGGATTAGCCTTTTTCTGTTGTTGTTTGTACATATCTGAAGAAGACCATGCACTAGGCACAGAGATTTCAGTTTGTGCATGCATCATTGATACCACCTTCAGTCAGCAGCTACTTTTCTGGAATTACTTTAAGCCTTTCATCCATTTTATGAAACTTAGTTTAATTAATATCAAAAGTAAAATCCCTAAATCCACATAACCCAATAGATCTAAACTAATTCATCACAGTGTGATGAAAGGTAGTGAGGCACTGAAGAGGTCTCCATCTTCCCTGTTGAGTTGCAGAAGTTCCCTTTTTCCCTTGGGACACATCACCTACACTACATGACATGTAACCATCTGCTGTATGGACAGACCCAGCAAACAAGTGGCAATTTGTATAGTAAATATTTGCAAAGCTGATTATCTTTATTTTTATCAGCTGAAATGCTTACAAAAAGAATTTCTATTATCTGCAAGCCCCTGGATAGACATGTGTACCTGCTGGCACAAAAGTGCCTTCATTTTGGAGACCACTGCTCTAGGATCCTGCATATGGGTGGAACACCTTAAAAAGGAACAGGAAATTCTACATAAGAATAAAGCTATGAGTGAACGCCAAGGCTGCCTTAGATTAAGAAACTGGACCAGAGGGAAAAGGGGGTGGGGTGAGGTAGAAGAGGGTATAGGGGGGACAAATGGTAATGGAAAGATACTTGAATTGAGGTGGTGAACACACAATACAATATATAGATAATGTATTATAGAATTGTACACCTGAAACCTATATAATTTTGTTAACTAATGTCACTCCAATGAATGCAATTAAAAATTAAAATAAAATAAAAAGGAAGGGAAAAAAAAGAGTCCTGCCAGTGTGGCTCAGCAGTTGAGCATCGACCTATGCTCTAGGAGATTGAGGTTCGATTCCCAGTCAGGGCTCATGCTTGGGTTTTGGGCTCGATACCCAGCAGGGAATCTGCAGGAGGCAGCCGATCAGTGACTCTCTCCGATCACTGATGTTTCTCTCTCTCTCCCTCTCCCTTCCTCTCTCTGAAATCAATAAAAACATATTAAAAATATAAGAAAAAAAAAGAAGCTGGGGGGTTGAAGCTATTACTTTCCAATAACTGCATCAGTGTTATTTACTTCCCAAAGTACAGAGCTAGCACATTATATAGTGAGTGCTAACTCCAGGGGCCCAGCTCACCGCCTGTGAGAATGGAGCCACCTGGAGTTGTGCAGCGAGTGATCTGCATGGCTTTCCCAGTGGCACTGGCAAATGAAACAGGAGTTCAAGCCTCTTGCAGACAATCAAAGGCCTACTAAATATGGCAACTTTGATTAATTCGCATTTATTGAGCATTTACTGCATGTAGAATTTTACCCAGAAAACACTACTCTGTCATCTTCACGTAACTGAAGTTTATGTACAGAGTATGTGTGCTTGTCCGTTGGGATATCGATTTTTGTCAAAAATCCACTTGATATTTCCAGTTTTGAAAATAAGTGTGCAAAGCACAAGAGAGCTATAAAGATGAATAAAACATGGACTTTAGTGGGGCATATGGAGAAGGTGATAATGACTGAGAGCAGAAATAAATCAATGCTACACGCAACACGGTTGTCACCGCCTCCAGAAATGGCAGCCTCTGTGCTGTACCCCGCTCCTGCTGCAGCAGAGCTCTGTGCCTCAACACTAAGATAGGAGACATGGTTCCAAGACTGTAGCATATTAGGAAACATGGATGTTCTGCATAAGGCCTGGTGGGGCAGTGACAAGTATCTCCTAAAACCTTTTAATATCTCTGTTCATAGAGTTACTCAGTCTCTCCGACAACCTGACTTTTCCTTAAAATGTATCCTCCATCCCCTCTACAAAAACACGAAACCTTTATTGTAAGGAGGAAAGGCACTCCTCTGTTCCATTCCTGCCCTCAGCTTGCTTCTCTCACTCAACAAAACAAACGCTCGATGGTCCTATTCATGAGGGGAGCCCCTGGTGGTCTGCATGCTGAACACAGAGCCTAGGCGGTCCCAAGATGGGCAGTTTCATGTTGACTGGAGGTGTTAAGACAGGCTTCAGGAAAGTGGTTGGTTTGGGCTGAGAAGTCTCTAAAAAAGTCTCCGTAAATGAGTAGATTTGCTCTGCCTTCTACCTTCTCTGCATGAGAACAGACCTACAGGAAAGATGGGCGGTGTGATAATGGTGACCCCTGAACTGCAGAGGCACTATGCGTCGGCCAGAAGGAGTTGGGTAATAGGCACAGACTTCGATCAAGAAAAACACTCTAAGTGTATGGCATTGGCAAAGTAAGTGAAAAATGAGAAAATTATCCAGATAATTCAGACTACCTAATATTTTGCATCAGCTCTTTGTTTTAAGCAAAAAACAAAGTGTTGATTGGAGAGTTTTACTTAGCTGAGTTGACTTAATTCTCCCCTTCATTCAGACAATGTAGATCCCGCGTCTTTAGTCACTTGTGTGACTGTTTCAGCTCTCCATCAAACTTTTTTCTTATTTTGCTGTGGAGATAAAATTTAAGTTCTTATTTAGAAACCTGGAAAGGCTAAGCCTAGAAAACAGTATATTTTGTGCTTTTAAAGCTTTTATTTTAGATGTGACTCATACACCCTCCTTCTGAGAGGCCAAGGACAACCTCCGTCGTTTGGCCAGTTCCCAGCATAATTGCAAACCAGACAGCTTAGAACACCTCTGCCCTGCCAGCATTCAGGAGGCTCTTTGCCCTCCCTTCTCTCCCCATCAGTGGTATTTATTCTATCCTGCTCTCCTATAGGGCTGGGCTCTTCACTATTTCTGCAGTGGCTGAAATAGTTTGGGTTCCAGAGTTAGTAGTTGATAATGGCTTGAGGTGTTAACCCCCCTCCAAGTAGCCATCTCTCAACAAGGGGTACCTTCCTCTGCCTGGGAAGACTTTAAAAATTAGGAACTTCTTCTAAAGTTGTGACTCCATATTTTACAATGGCACGTCTGGCAGTAGGGGCATACACCTGGACATACTCTTTTCCTTTCAACTTTACCACTAGTCTTCTGCCTATTCTAAATGTGAGTGGTCATATAACTGCTTTGTTTTGTTTTTTACAGGGGGAAAAAAACACAAACAATTAAAATGTAAAAAATTGTGGCACAATCCATCACTGTGGAGAGATAATTTGCTTGTTTCAATCAACTACTGGCTATAAGGACAAAATTATGGCAGCGAAGAACACAGGTTGCATGAAAGACCATAAATGAAAGGGAAAAGATGCTTTCAATTTCTATGTCCATACACACTCCCTATGCTAAGGGCCTATGTGACTCTGTGAGGCAATGCCATCAATAATGAAGTAGAACAGGACTAAATAATTTTAAATAATATTTCTAACATAGCCTTTCATTAGCATGAAATGTTCTGTGGATTATGATAACCCAGAGCCCTCTGAAATCTGTCAAACCTTTCAGAAATAATCCCCATAGGGGAATTTTGGCCACTTGAATTTTTTTAGTTAAGAGACACTGATTGAGAACTATAGATACAGTAACATTCAGTTAAACTGCTTGTTTTAAACAAAGCATTGCCTAATTATTTTATATCAACCTTCATGTACTACCCATTTGCTGCCAAAGTTGTCTAAAATCAGCATTGGAATAGACTGAGTTCATAGGACACATTTATTTGTCTCTAGATTTTTTTTTTCTGCTTAAGTGCAGAAAAGAAATGCCATTGTTTAGTGCATTTTTTCTAAAGATAGCTACTTGGGAGAGGAGCCTATGGATGCCCTGCATTAATCAGTTTATTCACTCATTCAGTCTACATTAATTAATGGCTTACCATGTGCCAAATTTATGAAGTAAAAAGACATAAAGTAAAATTATATTTAAGAGTATGGGCTAAGAGGCAAATATACCACTTTCCACTCACTGATTTATGCACAAAATTACTTATATTGAGTCTTACTAGGTATCTGAAACTGAAAGTCATCCATTGTAGAGGCATCCATCGCATTGTTGTTGCATTCATACATCCAACTCTAGAACTCTAACATTTATTCATCATATGAAGAGCAAAAGGAATGGACCCTGTCTGGAAATGACCACCTTGAGGGTACTGAGGACACAGACATTGGCAATATGAACATATAGACAATAGAATGATTATACATGCTGGAGACATTGAGAAGCTAGAAGAATCCTCTGAGTTGCATTGAGACTATTAGAGAAACAAAGATAAATCTTAAGAGCTACCATGTAATGAGTCCTTATGAGGTGCCACACCCTATAATAAGCACTTGTCACACATTATACCTTATTTAAATTCCCTTGCTTATAAGGTAGGTTTTTTTACTAATTTTAAAAATACAGAAAATTGAGGTGAAGGGACATTGAATAGATTGCTCAAGATCCCATAGGTGAGAAGATTTTAATTTATATCTGTCTAATTCCAAAGTTAAGCTTCCTGGAGGGATAATGCAAGGGTGTACTGGTCACAACATTGCCTGCTACTATTTGGGGTAAATCAGTTAAGCTCCCCTTACATCTATTTCATCATATGATAAAAAAAATAACATTAATTAAAGAATTTATGAATATATTTTGTAGCTAAAACACAGAGAAGGTATTGAGTGTAGACTGAACATCTCTCTCATCTGAGACATCTGCATCTTAACGTTAGTGTATTATGTTATAATTTCCCTGTTACTGATAAAGTCCCATGATAGTCTTTGTCCTATTAATAAAAAGTTGAATTAAGGTTGTATCAAATTCAATGACTATCGTAAAAAAAAAAAAAAAAAAAAAAAAAGCTTCCTTCACTTTGATATTGTGTTTACATATTTAAAATATATATGAAGTTTATCTTATCCCCTCAATTCACCGAGCTACATAAGTTGTTCTTATTTGGCATTTTTTTTCTTTTTAACTATTGACAAGTCCTATTCATCTTCCCAAGATAGAGAAAAAAGGCCAACAAATTATTCAAATCAACCCTATATTTGTGGAGGGCTCTTGTTGGCTCTTTGGAATAAAGCAGTAATTTGCAAGTCATTTCAAGAGTGAAATAGAGAACTGGCCAAATGTCTTTAAAGCTATAAACTATTGGTTCAATATCTTTTCAGGAAAAGATCCATGTCAGAAGAACAAAAGCAATAACCAGAATTATGGATGATTAATGGCAGAGCGGCTTGCCTCACACTATATGAGTTGCATTATGCTTGGCGATCTTGATATTCTGACAAAGATCAAACAAACAGATAAAAAATATATATACCAACGAATGCTATGGAACTCTTGGGTTGAAACCATCCCTCCCTCACTTGTGATTGAAGAACTCCGGAGGGAAGTAAAGCATATTCAGAAGAAAGAAATTTTGTCTGTTGGGTTACATGGCAAGCACCAACTGTGATATCTGGAGATTAATTCTGCCTCTACCACTAACTCTGAGTGAGGTTTGGGGCAGATCTTTGAATGTCTAAGAGTCACAGTTCTCCTGAAACAGAAACAAAAAACATGGAGCTGCTATGGTAACAATGTTTATAATAGCATTTTGCAAAGACAATCAGAGCTTCAGTATTATTACTATTTGTTCTGCAAGCAATATTTTTGAGAGGAATGAGAAGCTGCAATTGTACTCAGACTGGAAATGAGGAAGAAAATATTTTCCCCAAATCACATAGAAAAATAATTGATAGAGCCTTCGCAGAATGTTTTCTTTTTTAATTTCTGACACTAAGCTCAACTTTCTTTTTCCTGTATTCTGACTCTTCTCCACAATATGGTCACCATTTTGAAAAGATAAGTACTGCTAGAAGAAAAAAAGTTTGTTATTATTTGGTCTTTCTATAACCCGTGCTCTCTTTTGGGGCTTAGACTTTATTGCTTTCTAGGTTCTATAAAGATTTGAAACTCATTGAAGTTTCAGATCTTCCAGAAAAATATTACAGCTGTAGAGGTGCAAGACTACTTCTCATCGAGCCCCTGAAAATTTCAAGTTAAAATGAAAATTGCTGGAATAACCCTTAACTTTTTAGATGTTAAAACAAGTTATCTCTTTTAGTCTAAGTGAGAGTGGAAAAACTTACAGAGCAGCTAGAGATGCCTTGCCTCATGTTTGGAGACAATTTAACCATCAAATTGTCCATGGAGAAGTATATTTTAACATGTTGATGGAAAGAAATGCTCAGCCTAAGGATATGTTGATGATTAACATTTTTTATTTTAATGATAGTATATTAGAGAATAGCATATGAATTAGCCAGATGCTATACTTGAGGCACATGACATGCTTCAAAGTGGTAGGTTATTGAGTAAATTGCCTGGAAACTGCCATAACTCAAAATGGATATTAACTGTAAGTGGCCAAAGGAGACTAATAATATCCTAATGTCCAGTGACTTCAGGGTTCCTATTCATATCTCCAAATTCTACCTAAACCACTTACTCCTGCTTTCAATCATATCAAATAGGGGCAAAACCTATTATTGTATTATAATGAAAAAGGCAGTGGGTATCATGGAAAAACATGCACATAAGATTCAAACAGATGCATGGTTGAACCCTATCTGCTCTTGCTTGCTGATTGACTTTTGACAGTTACTAAGCTTCACTTTGCTTATCTACAAATAGCAGATGACAGTTTATTAAAGACATGAAATTAATTCACATATGTGGAAGTACCTGACATATAGTAGATACTCAATGCATCCTACTTGCCTTACTCTTGTACTATGTTATTAGGACTTTGCTTGACACTATTGTAATTTTTTTTTAGGTGACAATATTAAAGCTCAGAGAGATAAAAAAAATCCAGGTCAAACAGTAGGTTGTCAACTAATTCAGAACCAATTCCCAGTGTTTTTTAAGCCCTCTGAAAACTGTTCTATTAAACCCAATATGCCATCCACCAAATAACATAGGGACAATATGGCAATCAGGGACTAGTGGAAATGAGACAACAGTAAAGAAGAGAACTGTGCACTTTGGGAAGTTAGGCCAGTTTCTGTACAGAAGAAATGGCTTGAAAAGAGTATTTAAGATGAGAGGCCCTTTATTTTATGCATGAATGTTTTTATAATACACAGCATGTAGGGAGACATAGCAATCAAGTCATAATCCCATTCTTCTAACTAGCTCCCAGGTAAGACAAGGAGGAAGGAGAGAAAGGAGGGAGAGGAACAAAGGAAAGGAAGAAAGAAAAGGAAGGAAGAGGCAATAAGTACGGAAAGATATAAAGTGAGAAAAGGCACCAACCTTCCCAGCAGCAGTCACAAGTGAAATTGCTCTGAATTCTTCAGAATGAAAGTTGATGAGCATAAACTCTACACATACATGTATATTAAAGACATGCACACACCTAAGAAGTCATATTATTCACACTGTCTGCACATTGCTTTTTCTCATCTACCAGTATACCTAGGTAGTGTTACCACAGCGCTACATACATATACGTTCTTAATGGTGTCGCTGTGTCAAAGGTCATGTGCATTTTACATTTGGAAAGCGCTTGTCAAATTGCTGAACCAATCTGCCTTCCAACAAAGAGGGTAAGAAAATGTTGTTTTAGGCAAAAATTTAGGTAGGAAACTGGCCGCAGAAAGGTGTGTCAGGTAGTGTTAGACACATGATTTTGTACCATTGAGTGAATTTTGGTCAAATGAAAGAACATTTAAGTTGTGAATTGGATATCGCCTCTCCACCAGGAAATCAATAAGGTCAGTCTGTCTAATCTAATATTTCACTGCTTTTAGGACAAGCTTCCATTGGATGAGCTAATCCTATTTTGCCATTCATTGTCATTTAAAGTTTTTAAAATTATACTTCTTTATATTGCTTTATCTCCTATTTTTCTGAAAATTTATTCTAAAATGATCTTAGAGGACAAATTCTGACTAAAAATTCTGCCAAAACAAAAATAGTAACACAAAACTAAACCAATCTTTTTTTTTTTTTTTTTCCCTAATGTATGGTGTGAAGAAGAGTGACTTAGGCATAGTCTGTTGATCAAGATTGCTGCTGAAAAATGTTTCCTAACAAACAACACCAAAATCTTATTGGCTTACAATAAAATTATTCTGTTTTTCTTGTTCCTGAGTCTCTGATCTCAACTGAACTTGTCTGGACTCAACTAAATTCATTTAGACTTGGATCTAGGCTGCAGAGTAATTACAGAACTCCTACATATGCCCTCTCCTTCTCCTTGTACCCATAGTTACCTGGGACATGTTCTGAGAGTGGTACGTGGAAGCACAAGAGACCAATGCATAAAAGCCCACTTAGTGTCTGTCTCTCCTGTCAAAGCTGATAATGTTCCATAGGTCTAAATAGGTCACACTATCTTACTCATGATCAACAGGTGAGGAAATATATTCTACCTCTCTGGGGGGAGGTTCTCCAACGATACATGGCAAAAAATGTGGATATTTAATTCTACAACAGAGGAGCTGAAGAACTTAGGACAATAGCCAACATACTATAGACAGCAAACCTGAAAATGAGTCTTACCATATATCTTAAAACCAGACTATGTAATATGCATTGCTATATATCTATAGATAAGCTATATAGCTATATATACCCAGGATCACATACGTATTTATGATTCAATATAGAATTTTTTATAGGTCAAAGGCCTGACCAAGTACATTGACATTCTGGCTAAAATCTAAAGGAATATATAAGTGAAATAATTCCAAGTGGCATTGTGTATTTCACAACCCTCAATTATATACCTCTCTAAGAAGAAACTCCCAGAAAAAAAAAAAAAAGAAAAGAAAAAAAAAGAAAAGAAAATATTGGCAAATTCTTTAAAAATGTGATTTAAGGTCTAACCTGACTGCTAAACAGATTAGAAGGCTGATGAGAAGATGACATAAATTGGAGGTAGAGCGATATAATGCTTGCCCCTTCTTTCCTCCACCCATTACCCATTTTATGGCTGCTTGCAATTATGTTTTTGACAAAGTTTGATTTCATAAATGCCCAAATATCAAGGTAACTGGTAACAAATTATTTCTTGATAATTAAAAGGTTTTTTTGGATAAGATAGCAATGGGTCTTTGAAACCCATTGTTTATCTGTAAAGTTCAACAAGAGAAACAGAACAGTTACGAGGTATACATTAGAGATTTATTATAAGGAATTAGCTTATGTGGTTATGAGGCCTGTATCAGATCTGAGGAGCGGAGTGTCAGGAAGGGCAGGGTGGAATTCTCAAGCAAGACCTGAACCTCTGTCTAGACCACTGGCAAATTTCTTCTTTTTCAGGGAACTTGGGCTCTGCACTTAAGGCCTTATAATTGATGGAATCAGGGCCCTCCAGATTTCCTGGGACAGTCTCTTCCACTTAAAGTCAACTGATTATGAATTTCAGTCATATCTTCAAAGTACTTTCACAACACCACCTAGATTAGTGTTTGATCGCATAATAATTCCACAGCTCAGCTAAGCTGATAGATAAAACTGGCCCTAACTAGGGAGAAGAAGACTGTGAAAAAACAAACTTTATTGACATCCAGCTTTGCCCAAGGCTAACCAGATCTGATTTCCAAATCTGGATTTAAATAGAGAAGTCATTTTCTTGTGGCTTTTGTCACCACTCCTAAAGGCGCTTTGTCATAATCAAACTGAAAACCTGCCTCCTTAGGAGCTTGTGGGTAGAGTTTCTCAGAGATGTGCTTAATTGAAATCACACTTGGAGATTTTATCTCCAATTTATGGTCTTAGGATTTGCTTTGTTTTTAAACTGGAGCAGAAGAGAGGATGAATGGCTGGTATATTTGATGATACATAATCACATTAATACTTTATTGCCGCATTTGTCAATATATTAGTGCAATATGTTATCATATACATTATTAACTGTTGCTGCTAAATGTTTTATACTGATCTTTTACATTTTTTATTTCGATTGTGATAAATTTGTATCCAAGGGATCTTTTTTCTTTCAGAACGAGAAGGAACAAAAATATCGCATTAAAGGAACTTAGGAGGGTTGAGCCCAGTCCAGTCTCGCAAACAAAGAAGGCTGGCATTTCCCTCCCGCAGCCTTTTTAGCCGCCCTTTCTTTGCTCAGTGGCCGCAGGTATTAGAACTTAAAAGTGGCAGATCGACTGGCACTACACAGAAGAAACCGATAATTCCACATCTTTGGCCATATCTCTGTAGTTCATCGACACAGGCTCCCACGTTGTGTGATGGTTGTAGGGTGGCCTTCGATAAACCTGGATTTACAGCTGAGACAGCCTCTTCCAGTGAAGTATTATTTCTAAATGTTATCTCTTGAAGTTGGGATTAAGTGCTTAGCTGTAATTATAGGGTGGCGCCATCGTTCCTGAGCAGAGGCCAAAAATTAAGGCTGACTTGATAAGTTCCGCTGTCTTATTTAGTGCTTTTTCATTTGCGGGGGTTAAAAGACAAAGGAAATATTAGAGAATTGGGATTTCTTTAAGTATGGTGACTTTCATATAAAAGATTAGCAAGAGAACGACGATCCTGTATCATGAGTTTCTTGTTTGCTTCACAGAATATAAATTGCTTCCTGCATTCTCAAGACTGTCTAAATTTTACAGAAACACTACATTCCTAAACAGTTTTGTATAACTAAGTTTTCTGCATACATGGGGTGAGTTTGCTATTAAAAAAAACTATGTGGGGGATCAATTTGTAAAACAATAAAAAATTATGTTCTAATTTGTTTTTATAAATTACAATTTACAAATATTAGTTTTGATTCATCTAAGAATCACTAAGCCTCTGTGATATATGTAAAAATTGATCAATAGATGTATATAAATGGAGGTGTCCTATCTAATTCACTCCCCATTCTAGATCATCACTCACATCAGTATGAATTTACCATGTTGTTTCACCACAGAATACGTGAGGCTCAGAGCCCCTCAGTGTTTTCTCTAGGCCTCAGTTCACTCAGTTATGAAATATGATAGCCAACCAGACGACCTCTAAAGTCCTTTCCAGTTTGTATTTCTTTGGCTTCTATCCTCAAGGATACTTCCCAGTCCCATCCTAGCAATAATTCTGTATCTCAAATTCATATTCGTCCCCATATATGATGATTAAGATATATTTCATTTCCGTCAATTCCTTAAATATCTGTCATTATCAAGTAAAGATTCCCTAAAACTCTTCTTAATCATCTCTATGTCTTTTTCCTGAAACCTCTCTGGTTTTGCTTTGTTCCTTTTGACCAGAACTTCATGTGATATTCCAGGACATTCCAGACATCATCTTGGCAATGGGGCTTATCGTCTCTGGGCCTTGGCACAAGTAGAGGAAATTTGGACTTTGCGTTGACACAGATTTCCAAGAGATCTGACTGTCTAGTCAACAGTCTTGCCATAATGGGCATCCATCATAATTAGCAGAAGGGTAACAGAAAAAAAAAAAAATTAACTATTATTTTATTATCAGTGACTCCAATTGTATAACATCTTCCCAGAAAACAAAATATGCCTGTCCCCTACTTTATTAGTTATAATTTAAGTGACAGAAAAGTAACTCCATCCAGCTTACATAAAAAAAGAAACAATGGTTCATGTGACCGTGGAGTTTGAAGGCAGATCTAGCTTCAGGCATGACTGTTTCTAGAGCTCAAGAGATTATGTCTGAGTTATTTCTCTTTCCCTCCCACTTTTGCTTCACCCTCTCCAACGGCATATGACACCTTTCAAGTGTCTGGCTCTGGCTGTTCATCAAAAATCTGTGTTCCCATCTTCTTGGACACCATGTAGCACGACATGTCCTGGCCCCTATTGTAGTTGAGTACCGTATGTGATGGAGTATGGAACATAAACAGAAGTTTGGGTGCCATCTCTGGGCCAAGGCAAAGAAGCCTTTTTATTTATATAATTACTTTTAAGAATTCTAAAGATTTGCCAGATTTGGAGACCACCTTGCAAATACGTTCTCAAAAGAGCACCGATTTAGGAAATCTGAATTCTAGCCCTGCCGCTGTGTAACTGACCGTGTGACTGTGGCTACGCACTTCTCTCCAGTCCCCTGAATCAAAGCTCCTTTACCTCCACTGCTGACTCCCACACTTGGCGAGAAGCTCTAATGAACATGAATGGGGTTTAAAGCTTCAAAGCTCTTGTAAATGTGAAATATTACTATCAAATGATCTCAGAGTGGAAGAAGATGTTTCCCGCTCTACTTCAGCCTCCTGGGAGACCATTACCCGCTAGCATGTCTCTTTCATTTCTTCTTTAATGAAAAACCTTCTGAAGGACACCTTGGGTTCTGCTACCTTCTTAACTTTCATAATCAGCTAGAGATAAGCTTTGCCCTAGGAAACTCCTATTGTAGCAATACCTCTCTGCAGGTTCCTTTCTCTCTCCTTCTCTGCCTCTCTCTTTTCTCACCTCTTTATTTCTTCCTGTCCTAGACAGCATCTGTCCATTTCACCCTCTTTCTTTTATTATTATTATTTAAGGGCCATAAAGTGGAAGTCAGGTTGCTTAGCTTTCTGAGACAGATGAGACCAAGCAGTCCGAGGGGAACGCTCGGCACCAGGACCTCACAGTATCCCAGCATATGGAGTTGAATCTCCAGGCACTGACATTAACACTCCTGCTTCAGGTAACTCATTTAGCTTTGGTGTCATTTTACAATAAATATACCATCCACCGACACAAATTAGACAGCTATTGAGATTAATTTTGAGGCACTATCGGCAACATCTTAAATCAAAAATCATTCTTTATTAGCATGCTTGGCGGTATAGTGTGCCTGCCCTCCCCCCTCCTGATCCCTGCCACAAGAATAAATGAGGCCCCATGGTTGACATAGCGCATCAAGTGTTTTATAATAGTCTAATTGTAGCTAATGGTTTGTGCAGCTAATTAAGGCCCTATGAATTACAGTAATCAGTCAGGCTCATCCTTTAAAGCAGATAGTTCTATTCAACCGTTCCTTTGGTAAGAAACAAAATATATAACTATATAGCTATAACTACACACACACATATACACATGCACGCAAGCTGTAATGATCAGCTAGGTTCATTTGAGTATAAAGAAATTAATAGGACTGATTTTTTTCTCTTACTACAAAATATTTATTTAAAGGGATATAGGTTTTCAGCAACAGCTATAGTTCCTTGAGAGTGGAGGGCAAGGTGGAGACTTAAGTGTGTTATCTACCTGAAAACTGAGAATTGGGTTGATGCCAAGTGTAGCATCTCTCCTCTCACAACTACCATAACCCATCCTTGCTTATAGCCCGGGGTTACCATCTGACGTTTGTCATGTTGTAAGAATTCAAATGCCTCAGAGAAATGGTGACAAAGAAACCACCTGAACAGAATGGTTGAAAATTTAAAACAGACAACTCCATTTGTCAACTGGATGGTTGACAAAACAGTCAACATGATTAGGTGTTGTTTTTTTTTCTTTTTTTCTTTCTTTTTTTCTTTTTTTCTTTTTTTTTTTTAATAGCAGTGACCAAAGACACAAAGGGAGAAGTTAATGAACAATTTGGGGGAAACTGGTAAGAGGAGAGGGATGGTTTTCTTTTGGAATGAGTTTGTTTTGAGGAATATATTCTAAATAGAAGATCTATTAGATGACAAAAGAGCTCCCACAGGCCCTGAGGGATACTTCCTTTCCTGGCTTATTTGAAACTTGACTGGACATAGCAGGGAAGAACTTTGGAGCAATTCTCTATGGCCTCTGGGGAACAGAAGAAGGGAGCAATAGGTCTTATCCAGTGCTTGTATCTATGATTCTTTGAGAAGAAGGAAAAAATCTATACAAATGTCATCAGCCTGACCTCTGTTGGAACAACATGTGCCCCAGTCCCTCAGGGTCCCACTATCAATAAAGAGTAGGAAAAGAAACAGGGTTTTTCATGAAGGTCATATGTTTTCATTCTTTCCAGCTCAATCTCACAGAACTGGGTAGGACCTTGAAAGTTCAACCAGTTGTTCACCTTGTTTTCAGGCAAGATTAGATTTAACTGCCTCAGACAGAAGATTGGAGACCCAGCTCTATTATGTGAAATGCATTCCTGTTGCATATGTTTACTGCAGATTCTCACTCCCAGCAACCCCTTGCTCCTCTCTAGTCAAATTTTTCTTACTGTAATGAAGGGTCATTTCTTTATGTTTTTAAAGAAAATGAGTCAATATCTGTTATAAGTCCTTGCCACTCCCTCTCATTTTCTAGGTCAAGTTATTCTTGTTTCATTAAATCCCCATGTAGATCTTCTTAGCTCATCATTGTGGTAAAGTAGAAAGCTCATTGGTCAAGAAAAAAATTGCTCCTTCCCTTATAACTGGAGTTTTTAAGTACTTGATTTTTTGATATTCACTGCATTCCTCCCAAGATTTACGTTTCTAGGTGGCCACTTAATCTGCATCTTCATTCTAAAAGATTGAACTCTTAGGCATAAATGTTTTCTCATTGCTGGAATGGTGGCTATCTGACTAAAATGCTTCCATTTATGCCTATCTGCTTAACAAAAGTCAGTGTGATTTTTTTATAAAAATGTTATCTACTTATTTATTTAGTTAGTTAGTTATCTATCTATCTACTTATTTATTTCAAAGCTATGGATGCATTTTTTTATGATTATCTGTGATGGCATTAAAAGTTTTCTTTCTATCTACTGAACACACCTTGTGAAGCATTCACTGCATGTTGACATTTGATAACACATACTTCAAAGATTTTTATGAAGTGCTTTCCCTTGAAGTTGACCAAGTGTTGGAGGAAATCAGGTTGATGGAGATCAAAAGTGTGATTTGCCCAGTTATCCTCACTGCCCCCTCTCCCTCTTCACTCTTCTTTTCCCCCTACAATGGTCCTTTCACTCTTTGTGGTGATTAAAACTCAGCCTGTGTTGACCCAGGTAATTTCAAAATAGATGTTTCTTGTTTAGGCCAAAAGATGCACCACAATGCTTGGGAAGTTGGTAAACAGAATCTGGGACTTTATTTATATTGCACCCCAACTGAGAATTGATGACAGCTCTCCCTCACTTGCTGTTTGCATCCTTCTACAGATAAGCATCCACAGCCCTTTCAATATGTGAAGACTTTCCTAGTCATTTTGGGAATGACTCATGCTGCTACTTCACTCTTTCGGTTTTGGGTGACATAAGGGAGTAAACACTCTTGCATCACATCTCACACCCTAAATTTCAAGCATCTCAAAAGAAAGGATTGATACATGCATAATTTCATTTATCCACCACAGTGCTCACTTAATCCCATAGCCATATAAAGTATAAAACACCCATTGTTGTCTGAAGGAATGTCAGCTCTATCTAAAGGAGGTTATCATATTTGTGTGGCTGGGATCCAGGGCATTCCTCTTGGATAGGTATTTGCCTGTCTAAAAGTGCAGATCTTGGCCAGCTGACACCCAAGTTCCCTTTAGCTCCAGAACTCAATGATTTTCTGACTCTACACATCAAAGGAATGAAGGCAACAATTGCTCATAAACAGTTGACTGGAGAGTCCAGCCAGCCACTTTTGGTTGACTTAATGTTATTTTTTTGCTTTTTTTTTTTTAATCCCATTGCAGAAAGTGGACACCGTGATAATTGTATTTATAAATACTGTACGCACCAGTTGCAGAACTAGTGGACTTATTTATAAAGAAAGATTAAACACATAAATTATTGTAATGAATTAAGCTGCCAAACTTCCTTTACTCTCAGCACCCAGAGTGTCTAAAAGAACCTCAGTCCAAATCCAGGGTCAAAGAATGAGCCACAGAAACACCCACCTATCATGGGAATGTTTCAGAAAATCACCTGGCATGTGGATCCAGCTTCAGGATGACTAAAGAATTCTCTGTAATAGAGAAAACAGAGTTTCCCTGCATGTGTTCTACACTTTGTTGGCCTCTACTTATTTCAGTAATCCTTTTATCTCAGAATTCAGAGATGTGAGCTTTGATTGTCAGTATGAGCCAGGGATGGATTGACTACTGCTGCTGCGCATGCCCATAGCAAATTTAAATGTATTACTGAATTGCTTAGTTTAGTGTATGAAAGGTCTCTAGTTCCTGCAATCTAGAATTTATTTATTTGTTTCTTTAAATTTGACAACTAGGCCTAGGTTACAGTGTTGCTGGTGCTAAAATACAAAGCACTCTAGGTAAAAAAAGCATGCATTATAATCTTCTCAATTATGTTGTGATGAGAAACAGTAGCTTAAAGAACATAGGGAAAAATATAGGCTAGAGCAGCAATTTTCAACCTTTTTTGTCTCATGGCACATATAAACTAATTACTGAAATTCTGCAGCACATCAAAAAATATATTTTTGGTTGATCTGACAAAAAATAAAAGTGGGGTATAATTTGGATTCATCCATACTGGAAGGCTATTGTGTTGGCTGTTGTCTTTTTTTGTTTGTTTGTTTTTTATTTTTACAATCTAAGGGAAAAGAGGTCAGTGTATCTGACTAAATGGCCAGGTATTGCAGGTTTTAAAAGTTCTTGCAGGACACCAGTGTGCCGGGGCACATGGGCTGAAACTCGCTGGGATGGAGTTATCCACTGGTTTTTAATAGTGGTCATCAGCTTCAGCAGCCCAGCTGATACGTAACTGTCCAGGAAGAAGGGTCTGCAGACCTTGGATCTGTCCCCTCTGCTCAGCACCCTCTCTAACTCTTCCAGAATCCAGAGCCTATCCACTTTTCAGGATTTGGTGAACATCTGTATTCCTCCAGCAAATATTCCCAGTGCATGACAGATTATGCCCCCTCTCCTTCTCCTGAACAGGAAAGCCTCTTACTGTGCTGGCTGTTTTGGAGTTTCGTCACATGCACCCTTGGAGTTGTTTACCATTCAGGTGGTGGTTTTTGTAGGCTAATGTTGAAATTAATCCACAGCTCAGGGATCTACACGGATGGACAGTAGTGAAGGTAAGGAGACTGAGAAAATCTTGGGGGAAAATTAAGGCAAAATTTTATGAAAAATAAGAGATAATTGAGGTTGGAAAAATACAATAGGGACAGTAAACTGAATTTAACTCAGCTCTTCCAGGAAGGTAAGCTTATCAAACAAGGAATCCAATTTATAAGCTTATTTGAAAGCTGGCTCATTTAACTTTTAAAAATACTTTTCTGAAGTAAAATATACTGACAATGATTAGCAAAATATAGTTAATAATTGCATTGGTTTTCATTTTGAGAAATAGCAAAGCACAATTCTAAAGCACAGACTCTGGAGGCAGATGGCTAGTTTGTCTCTGAGCTCTGCCACTTAGGAGCTGTGTGACCTCGGGAATGTTACTTAACTGTTCTGTGTCTCTCTTTTCTCATCCATAAAATACTAATAATGTAAATATCTAGTTCACAGGGGCATTAGGAGAATTACAGGGTTAAATGTGTTAATATATGTACCGTTCTCAGAATATTTCCCAGCACACAATAAGTTCAATATAAACATAAGCTGTTAATATGTTTTGAGTAATTGAATGCTATTGGAATATCAGTATAATTTAGAAAAGGCATGGCTAGAAAGTGGGCTGTAACATTTCTGAGATCCAATTAATATTTCTCTAAGTACATCTTAGCTCCAAAGATATGTTCTATTATTTTTGTGGCATGAGGAGTTGAAATAAAAAATTCAATCCATTTTCTAGGACTACGGATATAGAGCAAGATGTTTAAACAGAGAATTTCATAATATATTTAATAAAGTGATGAAACATTATAAGTTTCCATTATCACTCACTATCTACAAAATTGTAATTAGTGTTTGTTAAAATAACACGAGTGACAGGGCCACTTCTGTGCCAACTAAAATCTGATTGTGGGAGACTGGAATTAAATTCATTTTGATGTGATTTGGATCAAGACCATAGTAATAATCAGTTTTGTCCTGAGGCCATGTTTTCAGTTCTCTGCCATTTGGACTTTTTAGAAGGCAGTCTAGGCACCTTTTGATGTTGTAGGACAACTTGAATTTTAAGAACTGATTATGTCCATGTTCCTCAAATGCCTCATTGTTTCCATCCAGGACATGGAGAGGATCACTGGCTTAAAGTTATGGTAACTCCAGAGGAAAGGTCAGTTCCTAGTTACCAGAAGTTATACGTAAAATTTCCACTCAGTCACTTGGCATGTATGTATAACTCTCTTTTATTTCCAAAAATATAGTCATGCAGTCGGAAATTGGTCAATATTTGTACAGAAAAGGCAATACCATCTAAAAGAGGAAGGCATTGCTGCTGTGTCACATGGGGACCATCACCATATTTTTCTCAGCCATACACTAGAACATATAAAATGATACATATTTAAAGGATAGAAGAGACTAGATTATTAGAAATAGACTTCTTTGAAAAAATTAAGTGTACAGATAATGTGTATCTCAAGTCATGTGTGTGAGCGTCTATAAAAGAGGCTGTCTTAATAATAATAATAAAAAAATAATACTCATAGCAATCACTTACATGGGATGAGGTGCACCCACTCTTTCAAGTTCTTTAAATGTATTAACTAACTGCATGTTGGTAACAGCTTATGAAATAGGTACTATTTTTATTCTTGTTTTACAGATGAGAAAATTGAGGCACAGAGGAGTGAGAGAGCTGCTCTGAGTCATTCGGAATTCAAATCCAGACCCTCTTGCTCCCAGACTTTGTGCTCCTAACCACAGCTGCACAAATGCTGTATAGGGGATGGCCAAGTTGTAATTAGAGATGCAATCAATCAGTCAAACACTCTCTTATTTCATTAAAGAAGCCAATCTGCATGTGCCCAGCTTAGGGATACAAAATGGACTCAACCTTGCCCTCAGGAAATGTGTGATATGCCAGGATGCAGGCACTTCACACATAGTTACTTGCCTGGCTATTTAATTCAAAACGTGAGTAGTGCTATACAGAAAAGCATCAGGGAAAAAAATAAGTTTTAGAGAATTTAACAGTTCAGAAGGGGTAGTTGCTTATAGTCTACCAATTATATAAGCAACAAATAAACTAAACCAAACCGTGGAGATGATGAAGTGATAAAGAAAGGGGAGCTTGTCTATTTTGTCTTATTCTTTATTCCCAAACCTTACACCACGCTTTTCCTAAAGTAAGCACTCACAGAGCATCTAGTGATGGCACAGTCCTATGAACCAGCAAGACAGGCAATCCAAAACAGAAGGCCAATAAGATCAATCACTTCACTGTCAGAGGTGTCCTATCCCAGCCTTGGCATCTATACCTATAGATCTAGGCTAACCCGGACACATGCCTCTAGTTCCTTTCGTGTCATTGTTTGTTTTATCAATGGGCATGCCACTCAAAATCATCTCCCAAGTAATTCCTATACAACTGCCAAGTTCTGATTGAGAAATCCCATCATCTAACACTAGCTTCGTGGGTTAGGCCGGTTGAGTCTTCTAACAAGAGTTGACTCCCTTTCGCTTGAGCATATATTAGTGTGTTCTTCAATACCTCTGACCTGGCTGGGAGTCCCCATAGGACATTACCAGAGACATCCCCTGTGGCTGCTGGTGCACTGACAACACTGCAGGTTGTGCGATATGGAAACACTCTCTCCATGTTTCTGTTCCCAGCTGTATGTAAAATTAGTTTGCAACTTTTTAGGAGTGATGGCAAGAATTCCTTTCATAATGGGAGATGCTTATTGGCTTCTGCACAATCCTCAGATACTGAAGGAGGAAAATAGTTTCCTACACTTGCTAAGTCAACTTTCTTGGGAGAAAAAGTAAGAACCATGTTGGCAAGTTTCCTTGCCTAGAAAAGTTTTTCTTTCTCTCTCCTTCCTTGTTCTTCTCTCTTTCTCCCCCACTACCCCACCCTGTCCCATTCAAAACCTGTGATTTCCTTTTTGATTTTCCTGATATGAGTTGCTTTCTGGGGATTGGGGCCTTGATTTTGGGGATCTTTGCACAACCTGACTTTGAAATATATTGGGCAAATGGCCCAACCTCCCAATGGGATTTAAAATCTCCTAATATATCTAATGTATCAAACAGCCCCACCCTCCCCCCACCTTGGTTCCAATAGGTAACTGTTCACTTTAGGAACTTCTGGGTCTTGCCTAGAGTTAGAGATATTTTGTCTTTTTATTTCTATTTATATATGTTGGCTTGAAATATACTTCTCAACACAAACTATTTACTTTAACCAAATTAACAAACTATTCTCCTACCTGCCTACTTCTAAGCATTGAGGGTTCTTTTCCTGGTAGAAATGCCCCTAATTTCTTTTTCTTTCTGTCTGACCAGAATCTATTCTCTAAGAAATGCTGGCTGCCGGCAAGGCTGGAAAGTCAGTATTCTCCCCTTGCCCCTGTTACTCTGTCTCTCTGTGGAGTCCCATCCCTGTTGGTGATCTGTGCTGGTATACTTTTCCCTCTCACCTTCTCTTCTGCTATGAAGAAAAGATCTAATTTCAGTAATTATACTTCATTGTCAATGTAACTTAATGTTTTCCTATTCCCAGGTATATCACTGGGCTAATGATAGACTTTTTTTAACAGGTTTAAAAGAAGAAGAAGAAAAAAAACAAAACAGGAGAAGAGAAATTACAGTAATTTGATTGAGATCAGTTATTTGTCAAAAACTATGCTATAAACTTTACATAGGTTAGCCCATTTATTTTTACAGTATGTCTTTCTATATTATTATTAGAACCATTTTTAACCCCCCCACCAAAAAACACTTTGTTCTTTATTTAAAGTTCCAGAGCCAAGACAGAATTTTAACCCAGTCATAAAAATCCATTTATCTTTGCAGTCTCACCATGGAATGTGGTTCTCCTTATTAGGGCAATGCTCTCTTGTATTCCACTTGTAGGTCAAGCTTCACCTAGTTTTCTGGAACTTTCTTTGTTATATGGTTTCCTTTTTCCTTGTAGTTTCCATAGCACAAAAATTTTAATGTCACTGTATATTGACACTATGTTATAGTGGTGCTTTTGTTTGTATCTAACAACTTTATGATAAGACTGTAGGCTATTGCAAAAAAAGAACTACATTCCTTGTCTTTAAAAATATACTGAGAGACCCTGGACTAGAGATTTACACATAACATATGTTAATCCCTGATGTTCTGAGGATTTATTAAATATGGTGGGATGGGACTGGATCTCCAGAGAGGATTGGAGAGAATATGAAGGAAGAAAAACAGGTCCCATGACAAGTTTCTTTTGTAGGGTATTTGGGAAGGTCCTAACTATCTTATCCATCTTACATTAAAGCAGCTACGGGGAACATCTTATTTTCTAACCACCACATTTGTAAATGACACCTCCTAGAATTAGGCAGTGCAGGGATGGCCCTGTCCACCTAACATACCTTCCTAATGATGGTCAAAGTTTAGAAAGATAAGCCTCATGCTTGTAAGGGGATAACAGAGCAGTGGAAATATGGAGATCTCCCCACACCAATGTGGCCTCACCAAATTCTGCCTTTGGTTTTACCAGCACTGACATTGTTTCATTGATGTCCTGACTTAAGATAATTCTCACATAGGATAGTTTTGGCTAATCATAGCAGCAAAACAAGATGAACACAGAAACCTGGTGAAATTATCATAAAACTATTTTAGTTTATGGGAAGATGAATATTGACGTGTGACTTGGTTTACATAGTAGAGGCCCCAGAAGATATTGCTGACTAATCACCACTCTATTCCTTCTGAGCCTTTTACATAAAATTCTCAAGGCAGCCACTTTCAATTAATGATGATTGAGGTACATTATCAAGTTATAAAAATGTTCTCTGAAGAAAATGCTGACCACAAAAATCACAATATATAAAGGATCACAATATGTCCATCACTAATTGGGACATGGTCATCAGGAAAAATAAATTGGTAGATGGGGAATCAAAACTGGGCTATAGGAAAGAGATACTTGAAAGTGTCCAGATGCCTGTGGGTATCTGGAAGTGCCCAGTATTGTGATAAGTGCATGGGACAGAAGAAAGAATAAGTCATAATTCCTGCATATAGAAGGTCATCACCTATGGGAATGACAGACTTATAAAGAAGCCATTTAGATATGACTTTCTGAATTAAATCCTCTTGTTACTCCTGAATGTGATTAAGGTGGAAAGAGTGATTCTGAAGACAGGGTGCTGAGAAGGGCCTTCTAGACAGGGTTACAATGTAGGGAAAGACATAGAGGTATGTTTAGGGCACAATAAACTCTTGGTATTATTAGATCTTGGCCAGCACATTGTTGTTAGGGGACCAATTAGCTGGATCTCACCACTGCACTGCACACCTAGAGAAACTGAAGCTAAATATAGGGTTCAAGATAAAAGAAGTTGAGACCAAAGCAAAAGTCTGGTCTTATGAACTGAGCCAGAGCAAAACAATGGCTTAAGGGGAATATAAGAGTTACATTTTCAAGTCCTCAGGGTACAAGTCCAAGAACTGATAGGCGAAGAAGCAGATTTGAAAAAAAGATAGAGATCAGTAGTCATAACTAGAGCAAGGGAACTTACCTAAGTCCCAGTAGAGTTTCCTGATTCAGTTAAGTTTGAGTCAGTGATTTGAAATTTCTGAGTCCATAAATTGTGGGCATTAGTGTGAGAAGCTGGGGAAAGTGTAGATTTGGGGATGGCACTGCCCATTCCTCTTGGATCTTTAGAGGTGGGTAGGGAAGAACAGGAACTCATCTTACCCATTGTAAGTATGTGCAATATAGATTTATTTCTGTACACATTATCATGAGAGTGATTGCAGTAACTGACTATTGGTTGATATTAACATCTTTAATTTTAGTTCCATGGTACTTCAGATGGTTGTAAACCTCTTAAAATGCATTTAAATTGTCTTCTTATTTCAATGTAAAGGAGCTATTAGATCTTATCAGAAGACCAATAAGATTCAAAGAGATCTTATCAGTTCTTTAAAAAAGCTATGATCCCAAAATGTTTAAAATCCACTGGTGTAGACACAGTGAGTCTTATCTGCCTTCTATAAATCATACCCACTCTTTCTTATGAGGTACAATAGAGTTAAAGTGACAAGTGAACATATACATATTATTATTAAATGAAGAATGTGGGACCACACTTTTTTTTTCTTTTCTGAGAATTATGTGTTCCTTTAGTAGGTCAGAACACTGTGGAAATGGTGGACTCAAACCCAACATTAACTTTTTTTAGAGCATCTTGGAGACTCCTTATTGAGTGAGTACTTGCTATGTATACTCTGTTGACATTTTGTTTGAAGATTTCCCTCAAAATGCAAATTTGACTTCAAGATTCAGAGTTTAGTTAATTGGAAAGAGGCCGAACACAGGTAGTTATAACTTAGGCCTAATGGCCCAAACCCAATACAGATCTGAAACATTTTGTGCTCTGGGAACCAGGTCTCCTTATCTGGAGTTCTGTTCAAGATGCTACAAGGCCAAGGAAGCTCCCATTTGAAGTTATGTCTGGAGTATCTGGGCTCAATATTGCCTCATTGTTCTCTCATATTCAAAAACCCATGTTGCCAGAAATACCCTCAGCACAGTAGGTTCCAGAAATAACCTGGCTGAATGTATAACTTTCAGAACAAAGAGAAAAGTTGCCTCTACTCAGTGCTCTCCATGCAGGAAAGGTCTCTGAAATTAGAAATTAGAAATGTTGTCTCCTAAGTTGTTACCGATGGTGCATTTCTCATTTTCTATGTTATTTCTCAGAATATTTAGGATTCTATATTAGGAAAAGCTGTCCCTCCACCATATCATAGTAAGTCAGGTTCTTTTATAATTCACAATCAGAAGAAAAAGTATAGTATTATTTTTATATGAGATGCTATAAAGAAATTCTCTGATTAACAAAATGTATTTGAGAATCCCTGGAAGACCCATCATTGATCATAGTTCCCTTATCAGTTCCTAAGGCCATAAGCATATTCAGGTAACAGGTGTTAGAATAAAGTTTAGAAGCAGACAATGCCACCTCTGGAGCTGTTACCACATATCTAGTCAGGTCAGAGACAGACTAGGGCCTTCCTAATGATCTTGGATATGCCTCTTTGAGATTCATTTTAATGCAATTAAAAGCTACTGCCTGCCCTGGCTGATGTGGCTCAGTTGGTTAGAGCATCATCTCATGCACCGAAAAGTCACAGGTTCGATTCCTGGTCAGAGCACATACTCAGGTTTCAGGTTCGATCCTTGGTTAGGGCACCTCTGGGAGGCAACTGATTGATGTTTATCTCTCACATCAATGCTTCTTTCTCTCTCTTTCTCTCCCACTCTCTCTGAAAAGCAATGAAAAAAAATATCCTCTGGTGAGGTTTTAAAAAAAAATTTTTTTTAAAAACAAACAAAACATATCCTTGGGTGAGAATTAAAAAAATAAAGTACTGCCTTCCTATTAGAGGGGCACATTCATAAATAACTCCATTAATATAATTTAAAGAGCCATGAAAATCTTCCAGGGGTGGAGTAGAACCTTAGCACTCATCCATTTTGGTCTTCTTCCAAACACATGACAGGACCCTTTCTGAGATCACTTCACCTTCTATTTGGGTACAACCACATAGCTGGCTCTGGTCAGTGGGTTGTGGAAGGAACTGATGTGTCGCTTCCAGGCCAGAGTATGTGGTTGCCCATGGCAATTGTGTAAGCACTTGCTGATGTGGAAGTGCCATTTCAACACGTTTTCTCCTGGATACTGACCCATCACAAGAAGGACAGTGCCCTGGAGAGTGACCCAGACCCACAGCAGACTCCTCATGAGTAAGGAATAAATTGTTGTGTTTAGCGTTTAAATGTTTTGCCTCACTATAAGCCTGCTCTGACTGAAACAACAGAAGAGGTGTCGTGAGGTGTTGTTTGCAAAAGGATTTTGATAGTGGATAGTAGAAATAGGAAAACAGTTTTAAAGAAAGAAAAACTATGGGTAAAATCATAAAAAGTGGACAAGTGTAGTTTTCATTGGGGACTAAATGAACAATTAAATTTGAGAGAAATACAGTGAGAAGTAGATAATTAGCCAGAGGACATAGATTAGAATGTTAGCACTGGATTCATACTCAATCCTGCTGGCAACAGATAATCATCTATTGTAGTGAGGTGCATATTAAGCAGAACATTTAAAGTGAGAAGAGAGTGGCAAAAAAATGGAATATTTTTTAAAAGAGTCTAGGTAAGAATAATAACATCTATAGCAGAATGGAGATAGGCAAAAAGGAAAATAGGAAATGTATTTGAAGAATATGGAGGGCAAAACAATTTACTTGACAATAGACTGTTGGGGTGAGGGAGAGAGGATGTCTCAACATACGGTGAAGGCTGTTATAGCACAGGGACATTTAGTTAAATTGACTTTATGTGCCAGTCTATGCACCGAACATCTTGTCTATGGGATACTCTCCTCTGGGTTTTAAGCAAATAATTGATATTTCTAAGATGGAGCTGTCCTTTCTGGAGAAGATGGATTTGATATGCCCCTAAGCCCTCACTTTGCCTCAGCCTGTGCTCACAGTACTGATCCATATTATATTCAGGATAATCTCAGCATAGCCCATATCAACCCATGTGATTCATGATTTAG
This sequence comes from Miniopterus schreibersii, assembly GCF_964146895.1. Lineage (NCBI taxonomy): Eukaryota > Metazoa > Chordata > Mammalia > Chiroptera > Miniopteridae > Miniopterus > Miniopterus schreibersii. Next base: position 28,491,796 of record NC_138110.1, read on the forward strand.
GTCAGTTTGTCCAGCTAACACGTATGCATGGTGAACTGACATCTGTTTTCCACACACATTTTCCCACGTTAGTTTGTGAATAAAGCAAACATTCAGATCTCCTCTAATTCATAAATATTAAGGGAACAAAAGAGAAGGAGATTGCTGGAAAAGAGAGTGAAAGTTCTTCTAAAGTCATAATGTGACTAAGGTTTAAAAGAAAATAGGAGGCAAAAAGAATTGTTGGTTAAGAATATAGTTTGGAGATAAGCATATCTGATTTTCAATCCCTAATCTGCCACTACAAGACTCTATAAAGCTCAAATTTCATCTTGGAAAAAATAATCCACCTGTAGGGTATGTAATTAAATGGGTTTTTGTTCACAAAGTGCTTAGCACAGTATATTTTCCACCAGAGTGACTCTGTTATATGTAAGTCAGGTCATGTCACTTGTCTCATCAAAATATCCCATTTGCTTGGCAATGTCCATGACTCTCGACATGACCTGGGCCTCTGGTACCTCTTGGGCCTCACTCAGACCTCTGACCACTCTTGCCCTCAGGTTCTGAGTCCCGGTCACTCTGATTGCTTGCTGTTGCTAGACACACCAAGCTCTTTCTTAGCCAGGCCTTCTCACTTGCTCTCACCCTAGGCTTCTTGCAAGAATTTGCCCAAATACCACCTCTACAGTGAGGCCTGCCCTCAGTATCCTGGCTAAACAAACTTCTTCCAATACCTTCCTCACCTCTATTTTCTTCTATAGCAAGTTTTACCTGAAACACACATCTAACTTTCTTATTTATTTTGTTGTACATCAGCCCTTAACAGGCGATAAGCATTATGATAGCAGAGATTTTGATCTATATTTTTCAGTGAGGTGGAAAAGTGCCTAACACATTCTAGATACTTAATGTTTGTTGAAAGAATAAATTTCCAATATCATTTTAACAGAAAGGTAACGCCAAAGCAGGATGAGTGCCTTGTATCTCATCCAATGCACTGTTCTATTGATATTAAACCATTCACATGTGTCCAGCCTCTCCCCATAGTCTGACTCACCACACCTCCCCTGGGCATGCGCTTTGTGGGAGAGCAGTGCTTGGTGCTGAACTACATAAGCAGGTAAAACTAAAACAAACACACATTCCAAGGTTCAAATTTAGTTAAAAAGAAATAACAGTTGAAGGACCTAAGTCAGATAAGTGCCTGAATGGAGATAGAACTTGAATGAGATTCAAAAGACCCTTGTGACTTTTTCCACTTAGGGTATTCTCAGTGCAGAAGTCTTAGAATTTTTGTATCAGATAACAATAATAATCCATTCTTATTTAGCTCTTACCATATGCCAAACATTCTTCTCACTCTTTACATGGGCCCACTCACTCAGCCCAGCAGTAATCCATGAAGAAGGTACTATTATTATCCCCACTTTACAGATGAGGAAACAGGGAAGCAGAGCACTTTGCCCACAGTTACATAGCTAGTAACTGATGGAGCTGGGCTGCAATCCCAGGCAGGCTGACTGGACAGATTGTCGTCTTAATTACATCACACGAGGCATATAATAAATACCCTTTTCATATGTGAGTCAGGTGAGGCATAGTTAATATTTCTCAGCTGAATCCTAACTATCCATTTTGCCCTTCCCTCCACTGTCATCACAGTGGGAGAATGTGACAGTCCGAATGGAAAGAGAGATAGAGCTGTAAGATAGAACAAGCCCTGGTTTAGGGGTCAGGGAACATGCCTTCCTGGGGATACCACTAAGTGGCTGTGTGACCTTGGCCTAATACTTCAGCGTCACTAGGCCTCCGTTTTATCATTATAGAAAAATGCTGCTATTGGATGCAGTAACTCTTATGGTCTCCTACAGAATACAATCTGTGATTCTGTAATACCACCAGAAAAGCCCTGTGCTGTTTGGCAGCCAGCTTCGTGAATTCGAGAGCAATAGGGAATATTATGGTTAAAGGATAGAGTCATCCATATTTCACTTTAAACTCAGATCAGCCTCTCTGGGGGAATTTAAGAATTGGATATATGTGGGAACAAACATGATCAAACATAACAGCTTTGGAATTATATCCCATCGCAGAAGTGTCAGGAGACGAGGAACCGCCAGACAAAGACAGCAAGAAAATGAACCCTGCACTGACTCCTTATCAACTGGAAATATCCCATCACTCTCAGAAAAATTGTTTCAAATGCATAATACTGTTAATGAGCTCCAATTGCACTCTCTCCTCCCCACCGTCACTCAGTTCCCATTGGCTCAGGAACCACTCACCTTTAAGAACAATATGGCAGTAAGTCACTCTCATTTAAAAAAAACAAAAGCATTCTTGATGAATATTTTAAGAATCAAGGTACAGTGAAATGGAGTGAACAGGAGGGTTTTATCATTACAACATTTGTCACCAGCTGGAAAGAATGCAGGGCTGGAGCCTCTGATAGCAGTGGAGGAAATGTTGGTTGGTGTGGCTGGCACCAGTATTGTCTATGCTCAGAGTGACAATATTTTGGAGGAACGGGAACAAGGCCTGAAGGGGCAGAAAAGGATCAGATCAGCTCCAGCATCTGAGCTGCTGCTTGTCAGTGAGCCTGGAAATGAGGCTGTGGATGCCGTGAGTGGGAGAAGGGAAAACACTCAACAGGACGTTACCTGAGGCAGGCGTTAGAGAAGAGGGCTGTATGTTTAGCTACCTGTGCAAAGTATAATTGCAAATTAAAGCTTGTCACTGTGAGCACGTCAGATACTCTCAAAGCTCAGCAGTGTATGCCCTTTCAGAAAATTTTCTTTTGATTGAGACTACAAGTCAAATCACAAGAGAAAACAGGGAAAAGAAATGTTGTGGTTTTCTCATGTCTTTATAATTGCGATAAAGGTGTATGAGACAGTAATTTTTGTAATCAAACAGAAGTTAATGTAATGTGCCAATCAATATTTAGAAAGAATTGTACAATAATAATAAAAATATTACTTTATTGTATAAGAAGATAGTGACTGTTTCCCTACGCATCCAATGTGAGAAGATGGACTAGGCAGAGTAAATTGGCATATCGGTCAGGGCGTTTGTGTGTTTCCCAAGAAGCCCCTGTGTCATGTCTTGAATTTAGGGAACTCTTGCTAGGCTACCTGACCAGGGGTATGTGCCCTCTGTTCCAAGATTTATCCCAGTGGTGACTCATCTCTATCTTCATACCACCCTTCATTAGATGTGTATGAGGACTCAGAGATAAAGTTATTGAATAAATTAATTAGACAGTGCTGTAGAATTACATCCAGCACCTACCAGAAAGGAGGAGTTTCCCTTCCTAGGCCGATGGTATTTGCTACAAGACCATGCCTGAGTGTTGTTTACTTCTCTATTCCCAGTGCCCAAAACAAATGATTAGTAATTATTCACTAATCAATTATTCGTTCAATGAATGAATCAAGGGATGCGTGATTATCTTATGTATCCAACTCCTCACTCTAAAAGACGAAAACAAAAAATAAAAAGCAATACCTAAAAACAATTGATACAGACATTTCTGCCAGTGTTAAATACCTGTTCCATTAGACATTCGACATGCATGTTATTGTTCCTGGCCTTCTCTCTAATGGTCCCCCTCCCCACCCCCCCTCACACTTCCCATCTCTCTCCCCCTACTAAGCAACCCTCTGCTTTCCACCACCTCATTTCCATTGTTTGGTGAGAGAGTGAAGGGAACAAGAAAAACAAAGAAACTTCATCCCCCAAACATTCATATTTTATTATTATTCTAGTCAAGTTGAGGTGAAATAAACTCAGAAAAAATGGAAGTCATTATTAAGAAAATGAGAAGTTATGTGTGATTTTTTTTTTTCTTTCTGTAATTTCCACATGGTTATCAGCACCTCTATTTTATAGTCGTTTTAAGACTATTGTAACATGGAAACCTGGCTACAAAAATACAGATTTGCTTTCCATCATCACAACATGGACCTCACCATGTGAAGATGCAATTTGTATTTTGAAATACATATTAAATTCCATTCCAGTCCCCAAAGCAATGCTTCCCGGCTTTCTCTATCCTGCCACATACAGATCCTCACTGCTTGAAGTAAACCTGATATATGGAAATCAGAATTCTCTTAAACTCCAAGGTGATTCTTTCCTTTACAAGAGTATTCACCAAACTGTTCCTAAGAAATAGCTAGTTCCTCCTCTGCATTTAAATGATAATATGGCATACACAAGTTCAGTCCACAAAGAAAGTTGAAGTAGTTCAACTATGCTTTTAAATGACACAAGGACATTAATATACACATAAATAGTGATTTATATTTTCTAAAGTCTTCTAATAAATGATCACAATCCAATTTAAAAAATGAAGACTTCTAAAGATAAAATAGGGTGCTAGGGGGTTAAGGGTTCAAAAACATTGCTGTGCTTTCAAGAAGCATATGTTTAACTACAGAGAGATCTAGGTAAACATTTAGGGTGTTCTGTGTCCCCATGTTAAAAACAGGACAACTGGCCCAAAATGGAGTTGCTTATGGTAAGACCCACATCACTAAACTAAAACTTAATTACCATTTCATCTCTTGCAGAAATGAAATTTTGAACTGGTCATTCAGAAATCAACTAAAAGCAGCAGTTAGGTCATCTGCCCCATGTACTCCTGCCATCCCTTGGAGGAAGGTGACTTTGCAATATCCAACCTGCTTTATTGCCTAGTTTAACTTTCTTGTTCCCTCTCCCTTCTGGCTATAAAAGTCTTTCATTTTGTTCAGCTCCTCTGAACTCCTTTCTCTCTGCTAGATTGGATGCTGCCCCATTCAAATTGATTTTTCCTCAAATAAACTGAAAATTTTAATATGCCTTAGTTCATCTTTTAACAGATCTGGGGGCAGAAGAATGGACCAAAGGAGACCCTTGACAGCCTCCAGGAGCAATGAGCAGCCAGGTGTATTACCTGCAGAGCCTCTCTGCTGTTTCCTCGCTGGGGCTGGATGTGGTGAGTAAGTCTCACATCCCAGATCTGCAGCTTTTGCATCCTGAGCTTTTCAAATTTATTTGAGTTTGTTGTGTGTGTGTTTTTGTCTGGATTTCATCCATCCAGAAACTGGCCCAAATCAAACTGGGTCTGACTTGGAAACTGAACCAGTGTCAAATTAATTCCAGGGCCTGACTGGGTCCAATTTAGAAATGAAGCTGAGTCTTGGGTGGGGCTGGGCCTGACTTAAACTGGGCTGTGTCCCATGTGAGACCTCTGGTGGATAAAGTTTTGTTTTAAGGCAGGTTAACCTTACCAAAGATAATTTTGGATTGTAGTGGCCACAGTGGTTAACTTTTAACTTTGATAATCTTATCATTTTATGAGGTGCCCTAGAGATTCAAGGGTCTCAGCCAAACACTCACTATAATGGGTGGAGAAGAAAATTAGTTTCTTCCTTCACAATTTCTTGTGTCTAGGACGAGACCTGTTGGGACAGCCCACTTGCTCCAGAGCCTGCAGACGGGACCCTGGGAAGTGACAGCTCTCTTCCTTGCCCTTTAGCTTGAGGGGTGAGAGTGGTTACTTGTTATTAGTCCCAGGAGTCTTGATGCACTTTGTTATTTTCTTAATCCTGTTCAGTAAATAATTTTCTTTATAATCCCATCTCTGTTGTTTTCTTCTGGGAGGCTGGCTAACTGTCTATTTTCATTTCCTTATAATTGTCTGTTTTTTGCCTATCCATCCATTTATTTAACCATCCACTCAAATTAAAACATACCAGCTGGGACATTGGGGAGCAAATAAGAGAGGGGAATTGGAAGTATTGTAGTGGGTCCAAGTCTGCACCCTGCTCTGAAACTGCAGAATATCCAAAGAGACTACCAGCACTCTGGTTTACCTGAGGGGTACTTGGTTGGTTGTTTTGATGAGCTAATAATATGTAGAGAGATTGCAAAGAATGGGATTAGAACTCATATTTAGAGGCAGGATCTGCATATCCTTCCCCCTTTTCTTCAACATATACACACACATACACACACATGCAAAATCTAATGGGAGGGTTCCTGGAACTTTTCTTGAACTGAGAATACAGGTTCTAAGATCCAAATTTTTTGCTATATTTAAGATATGTCATCAGATATGCAACAGCAGCAATGGAACCAAATTAGTACTTTCAACGTATGTGCTGATAATGATGATGGTTTGGAATGAGCAATATTCAGAAGCCACCTGTGTACTAGGGAATAGCACACGACATCAGAATCACAGATTCTGCATGAAATCACAGAATCTAAGTTCCAAAGAAAAGAATCTTATCGAAGATCACAAGCTAGTTCCTGGCATGATTAGGATAAACCTACTTCTCATGACTCCCTGTCCCTCCCTTTTTAGGACTGATGATTGCAAATGGAGTTATATTTTTAACAAGAATTAGAGCCACGAGTAAGGCATGGTGAAATTTCAGGAAATAAACTACATCTGGAGGAATACTTTAAAATTTAGGGCTTTGCTGTCCCCTCACCATCATATAGTGTGGGCAGTCAGTTCCTCCACCTACACATATGGACAGCCCTGCTTCTGCTCCTGCTGACTGGGAAGGGCTCAGCTGTGATTTTTACAGTTTTCTTCATATCTGAATGCCCTCAGGTGAGGGTGGATTAACTTGCCCTCGGCTTTCTTGGTGTGAGGCATCATCTGTCATACCGTATGTCTTTTTAAAATTTTCTTGGCTTGAACCTTCCCATTTTGTTATCACAAGTAAGATTGCAGGCAGTTCCAACTGTGAGCTATTTGAGTTCTCAGGTATGTGTTTGAGGGGATTCAGACCTGTGCCAGGAATATAGGTTAATGCCAGTGCCAAACACAAGTCCTCCTTTATCAGATTCTGGAGAAATTCTAGAGGTGACTGTTAGGATAACAGCAGTCACAAGAGGTTCTCTTCTAAGAAAAGATCCAGTGGGCTCATCCACACTATTTTTTTAGAGAAAGATGATTAACTGATTAGTCTGAACTGAATTTTTGGTACAAGTAGCACTTTGTAACCTGATCATGCCTGTTTGTACTGGATGCTGTGGTAGTTCACCAGATGCCTACCATCAGGACTGAAATATGAATTTCCCCAGGTGCTGTGAGTTTTCAGTGCGGACACTCTCAGCCCAATCTGTCCTTTCCAAAATTGGCTTTTGGCAGCTCTGTCCAAGATTATAACCCCTTCCTAGGGGCCAAATCTCTTTATTATGCAGAATAACAGTAAAATACTGAGGGAGATAAAAGTCTGGCCCTTTTGCCCTAATTTGGGATAATTCTTCAGGGCTAATCCCAGACCCCCAATAGAATCAGCTTAGACCTCTGCTGTTACTGTATTGCAGCCCAACTTCTTCTGCCTGCTCTTGCATCTTTCATTCACTCCTTCCCACAGGTGTTGCTCCTTAGGGCACTTTCTAGTGAAATTTGTGTCAATCTCTGTCTCAGAGTGGGTTTCCCAAGGAAATTAACTGATGATACCCATCATTCCAGATGCTCCTAAAATGCTAAGACATATTCTGTATAACATCTGCAAAACATTTTCCTACCCATCGTTTCATTAGAGCCTTAGCACTATCTCCAGAGTAGAGAGCGCCATGGTGGCCCCTTACAATTCACAAGTTATACATCTTGACTATGCACCTCATTTCTCTGGATGAACTGAATAGCCCCCTTGCAAATCTCCTATCCTATCTTTCTGCACTGTTACCTACTCCTCCATTTTTATTCAGCTTTTTGCTCCAAGGATCTCCCAAAATATTGCTCTGAGCTATATGTTCTTTGCCCTCCTACTTTATTAATAATGACAATAAGAATGGAAAATATTTCAAACATATACAATTATACTTGTCAGTTTTTCCTCAATAAAATTAAAAGAGAAAAAAATATTTAACTGATTATTTAGATTCTCTAGCATGTGATACCTGGGAAATCGATAATGTTGCAAGACAGGGACGATATCATTGGCATTGCTGTGCAACTCGTAAGGAAAATAAAGGAAGAAGCCCTAGCTCTCTGCATGCCTGTGTCAGGACCTGCAGGCATTATTTCTCCAGCCCTCAGAAGCCCAGGGAAGGAGAGAGATGCCTGGAAGGGACAAATAAACTCGTAATTGAATGACTGGACAGTTACAGAGAGTTCTAGCCTATTAGCCTAATAAATGAAATCCCCTCTTAAGAAAAAGAGAAATGCGGAAGAGGTCTTTTTTCCTAAAGTGTGATGTGATTTTTGTTTTCCCTATTGAAACTCCCCATATGCAATGTTCCCATTTGGAATCCACAGAGCATAAGAAAATCCAGTAAATTAATCAAGGTCACCTGGCTAAAAGATATCCAGGTATCACCTCCTAACCAGGCCCGACCCTGCCATCTCAGATGCTCTGTAGTTGACAATGGTCTCCTCAGTATGCAGGAGAGCAAAGTTGCTTAGAAGATGGGTAAATGGAACTCTCATTTTAATTTAGATAACCTTTTGATAAATATTTGTTTCCGCTAACTCTCTCAGGGTTGTCTTATAAGGCTGATTTATGTTCCCTTTTGCTTCTCTACCTCTCTCTGTGTCCAGTATTATATTCATTCATCACAGTAGTCATCAAAATAACATAGTAAACTATTTTTTAACGGAAAAAAAATCAAAAGTAATAACTACAGACATCTTTATTGCTTATTCTTAAATTTAATAAAAGCATATTTTGTATAGGCAAGAGATTGAAATGGCTCAAAAATGAAAGATATAAGTAAAAGTAGAGTGAATAATTTCCATGTGAAATCACGTGCCACACACCAGTTCTTCTCATTCCAAAAACCCATGATCTCAGGTTCATGGCCTTCCTTCCAAATATCCACCATGCATATTCAAACAAATTATACAAAAATATGTATAAATATATTCTGTTCCCTGCTTGTTACACAGAAGTAGTTGACTATAATAGTTTACACACGCTTCTTCAGCTTCTTCTCTCCCATTAACAAGGTATGTTAGAGATCATTCCCATCAGTATAGAAAGCATTTCTAATTCTAATTTTTACTGCTAAATAATATTTCCTTGCATTGATCTACCATAAGTATGTGTTTTAATTTGTCTCCTATTGATGCTCATTAAAGTGGCTGCAAGTGTTTGCTATTAGAAGCACACAGCGATTAATAATAAACATCATCAGGATATAATCCTAGCAGTAGATTTGCTTCCGCAAAGAGTAAGTGTATTTTTAATTTTGACAGGTATTGCCAAATTTCTCCCCATACAAGCTACACTAATTTATATTCTCACCAGCAATGTGTAAGAATTCCCCCACATCTTTACCAAGGCATGTCATGACATTTTTTACATCATTACTAATCTAATAGATTGAGCATAGTATGTCAAAGCTATTATAGTTTGCATTTCTTTATTATGAATTATGTTTATAATTATTTTACACATTAAAAGCCTCTTAACATGTATTTTCTTAAAATGTATATTTTGTCCATTTTTCTATTGGTCTTTCATTCAATGATTGAGAATGTTTTCATGTAGTAGGACAATTAGTCTGTGATTTGAATATTGTGTGTTGTATTTTTTTTCCCTAGTCTCTGATTTTGCTTTTGGTGCTTTTCATCATGACACTTTTTTTCTAATTTTCATATCTTCAAATTTATTGGTGGTTTATGAAGTTTGGGATTTTACAAGTTCAGAACTTCTCACCGTGGTTAGAAAGAATTCACCCATACTTTCTTCTCATTTCCTTAACTTAAAATCGTTGTTAGTGTCCTTCTGAGGGAATGCTCTCATTCATAAGGAGTCCGATCCATTTGCTAGTTGTTTCAAAGACTCTGCATGTACTGGATTCAGGACAAACACTTCCTCAAAGATATTTTTAAAGTTCAAAGAAAACACATTTACAGAGATAAAAGGTTAAGTGAGTTCAAGAAAAAAACATTATATCTAGCAGGGCGCAGAACAAAGGTTTATAAGATCCTTAAACAAAAGAGAAAACCTCAAATTGGGTGGCCAGATCCCAAAACATCCACAATGAAGGAAACGCTTGAAGCAGGAAGAAAAATATGTCTGTGACTTCACTACAGCTCATTAAGACTCAGAATTAGTTCCTGTGAAGAGGTGGCATAACCTGAAACTTAGGCTCAAAAGCTTCAAAATGAAGATTTCATGTGCAACTGATCTGAGATGTTGTGGAGTTATCTCACTCAACAAATCTGATGTCAAAAGGGAAACAATGTATTTTCTGATTTGTGTCTCTGACATAGTGTTTCAAGGTGGAGGAACTGTGGGATCAAACAAGGATGGTATTCACATTGCCTTGCCTTTTTTAAGAGGTAACATAACCAAAACCTATCAACCCAGCAATTCCTTGATAATAAAATTATCATTATTTTTTAATAATTTCTTGATTTTAGAGAGAGAGGAAGGAAGAAGGAGAGAGAGAGAGGGAAAGATCAATCGGCTGGCTCCTGCCCACTCCCTAAAGGGGGTAAAGCCCACAAGCTGGACATGTGCCCTTGACCAGGAATTGAACTGGCAACCTCCTGGTGGGTGGGGTGATGGCCAGCCAACTGAGCCACACTGACCACGGCATAAAATTAAATTTTTAATGCTACAGGAATACAATGGGTAAGATGTTTAGATATCAGTTGCAGTGGGTTTTATGAAATATCAGTGTGTAATAGTTAATTTGTACTGTTTATTGAAGGTTTATTTTGTGCCAAACTCCATGCAAAATGTTCAACATGCTTTACATACTATCAAAGGTCTTAACAGCAATAAAAAAGATTGGGTACATTATTGAATTCCATTTTTAAGATGAGAAATTACAGTGCAGAAAGGCTATATAAACTTGACCTAAAATCATGTAACTTAGCCACAAACTCAAGCCTTTGAGGAAGCAAATCCTCAACTTTTAATAATCTCACAGTCTAAATTTGCTGTTAACCTCCTGTGTGACTTTAGACAAGTAACATAATACCACCAATTATTATTTACCTACTCCACTAACTTTTTAGGAAGATTGTGAAAATATAAAGAAAGATTTATTAAATATGAGAACAAAAGTAGGAACAAAAAATAAGTCAGCACAAATAATAGGCTGTTATTTAAATAAGTCCAATGCAATGAGAATGGAGGCTTATGTTTGCAAATTCAAATCCACGGGATCTTCCAGGAGAACATACACCAAACTACCAAATAACTCACATTTACCTGTTTTTCTTTTTAAGTTTTTGGTAAAATTGTAAACTAGGCCAAGACTCGCCTAATACCTTATCTGGAAGTGGGTCTAGAATCAGCAGATCTAGGAATTTGCTCCCTTTTCTCTCTTTCAGTTCATTATACAAGAAAGAAATTGGGCTTTGCTACTGGTTCCTGGGAGGGGAACTCTAAATCCTTGGAATATCTTGCGTGATGGAAGTGTTTTTGTTATTTCTAATCCCCTTGTGTCACACCTGAGTTTATGCTAAGACATGAGTTGACTCGGGATGGGGTGGTCCAGAAAGACCAAACATATGGTTAAAGAGTTGGGGTTTTGAGCCAGTCTGACCTCTGGGAAAGGGAGGCAGGCTGGAGAGTAAATCCAGAAGTCTATCTGACTGATGGCTTCCCTTGTGCAATAAGAACCACGGAGGGGCATCTCCTCCTTCTGGATACAATGATTCATGTGCCCAGCCACAGAAGCCCATAGGCAGAAGAGATAACGCTGTGTCTTCTTTCCTACCAAACATGGTTGTTCTTGTTTTTCATATCACACATTTTGCTCAAGCCCCTGTTTGTGTGACCCCAACCACCCATATGTACCCTGTATTTCTATACTCTCTCCTCAGGGACTTTGTGGATGTCCTACTGACCAAAGAATAATACTTTGGCTATTTTAGGATTTGGTACTGCCTGAATGTCTTCACTGGATATAAAATCCTCCATTTCTGCCACCTCCAGCAACCTCTCAGAGTGCATTATGGCTGAGTGGAGGGATGGAGAAAAACTGGGGTAAGTCAGGAAGGGATACTAGTTTGTCCCCTAGATTGTATGATATGACTTATCTTGTGCAAAGCTCTACAGAAGAAATAATTGCCTGCCATTGGCCTCACTACTCTTCCTTGGCGCATCACTTTTCAATCACAATCTCTGATCCTCAGTCACTGGGCTCTGCTCTCTGACTTCCAGTACCTACCATAGTCATCAGGATATGATAACTGTTTGAGAGAACCTTCTTGAATTGTTTCTGGGCAGTCTTTCCTGTACCCTGTCATTACATCCCTATAGTAACACTCTTCGGGCTCAGGCTGGGCTGCTCGTCCCACCCAGCCCCTTAATGAAGAGAGTGATGGGAGAGTAACATGGGCCTTATTCCATGTTACTTTACAGGTTCTAACATAGATCCTACAATAATAACATTTGGAGAAGTATATTTTTGTTTACTTAAAAATTGTCATTTTTTTTGAACCTCAGTATTTTTATTGAGATGGAATAGCTCCATCAGACAGTCAAACAAATGTCATTTAGACAAATGTTTATTCTTTATTCCATACTAGGCAAATGAAAAATAATATTTAAATCCTTCAGCAGCCATCCATCAATTGGTTAGGCGAGTTACAGATAAGTTTTCACATTGTTATCTCACCCCGTTCCTCATAAACTCAAATGTCTCCCGTAGTTACATTTCATCGTCCCATTTAAAAGCTTGGGCAAGTTCTGAGATGGAAAGCCATCTATGGTTGTATCTGTGATAGAGTTCCAGTGAAGAGGGTCATGGGGAGCATTTAGCTCGGCCCCTATCAAAGAAATGAGACTAAAAAATAAGGATAAGGGGTTAATTTAAATCGAGGTTATTTTTATTGGTAATTTCTCACCCACAGAAATTGGGTTTGTCCATCTTCATTGATTAAAGCAGAGATCTACAATCTGTTTTAGGTTTCAAGAGCCAAAAAGTCATAGATATGGCTTCTTACCTCAGCTATCATTCCGGATTGTCTCTTCAGGAGTTATTTAAAGAAATAATTATTTTTAAGCACAAAAGTTTATAATATTCATATCAGAAATGACACAGAAACCCAAACTGGGACTTCATATAGGCAAGATTTTAATTTTCTCTCATTTTCTATTTTGTTATCCCTCCAAATATTCATTTGTACTGATTATTTTTAGAAAATATAGTTTAAGGCTCATACAACTCTGAACAGCCCTGCCCTCTATATTCTTGTCTTTCTTTTTATTTCTCAAACAAACTAAACTGGTTTCCACCTTATGGTTTTCCTTTTGTTCTCTTCTCTTTCTATAAGTCTCCTTCCCATGTCTTGATAGGAATAACTGGCCTTGGATCTCAGTCCAAATGTCACCTTTTTGGGTGGCCATCTCAGTCCAAGCAATCTAATTTTTCACTTATCTTGCCATTTCCAGCCCTATGGTCCAATTTTATTTTATTTATAGAAATTAACCTTATATTAAATAATAAGACTGCTATCTAATATAATATGACTTTAAGCAGGATTTTCATTGGATGCATTGGCCATTCATTATATGAGACCCAATGAGATTAGGATATGAGGTTCCTATACCTCCTCCCAAAATAACTCAGTTTTCCACAGTGGCACTTTCTTCTGAGATCCAGTTACTCATTTTCCATGCCATGCCTTCCATCTGCATGTATTACAGTCCCTGTACTGTTGCATGTATGAGAAATCCTCCTGTAGGGAAATTTTCCAGTACTAGCAAGCTTCAAAAGGCAGGCACGTTTGTGGGATACTATGCACTTCGTCACAATTTCCTCTTCAAGCTGGTTCTAGTAAACTCGTTACATTAATATCAAAATAACTGACCAGCTGTTCTCCTCCCCTGAAGTATTTGCATGTTAAAAAGTGAGAAAAACCTAAAATGGAAACACTAAGTTTCTATTTGTCGAACCCAGACATGGAGAAGAAGGCAGTGAAATATACGAAACAAATGCAAGGAATTATGAGAGGGCTATATTATCATTGGTGGGACTCATTCGAGCTGGCAAAAGGGACCGCTGAAACTGCCCTCTAAAATTCTCAAATCACTTGCAAGGGCCCTTTAGGGAATCAATTGGTCCCTAAATTCTGACTTGGTTTTCGTATTTGGCAGAGCCTTAAGTTCATTAAAATCTCAGGGGTCACTGTGGAGCCTCAAGTGTAGTGGCCTCCTTTGGGGCCAATTCTGTTATCATGTTGGTCACAGGCTGACTCCCAGTAGGGGTCACAGCTGGCCTAGGAGAGTTAATTATCTGCAGGATGTAACCACAAAGCCATAAGCCTGTCACTCAGGCCTTTGCTCCTGCTTGCCAGGAACTTTGGATTATCAAGAAAGGCAAAGAGGAGCTCCTATTATCACTATGATGAAATGCATTTCTTCTTCAGGGTACCGAGGGACTAAACCAAGAAAATGCAAGAGGCAAATATTGTGCTATTTATTCAAATACAGCACATCTTTGTTGAATGTTTGTTCTGTGCCAGGGACTATTCCAGAAATATGTAGAGTAGTTATTAAGATAGACCAGGTTTTCTATTCCTTTGACAGGAAATAGGTGCCAAAATAGAAAAAGAAACCTAACAAGAAAATATCATGTTAATCACTATGAATAAAATTAAACTGTGTGGCATCATAGAGAATGATGTTGTAAAAGAGAAAATTCGATTGCTTGCTCTGGTATGGTCATTCAAGAAGGTAACATTTAAGCTGAGATATAAGACTGTTCCTGTAAAGATGTGGTAAGAGTCTGAGGTAGAGATAGGTACAAGGTTGGTTTATTGGAGGAACCCCCACAAAAAAAAAAATATTATGAGAATTTCCACTTTCAGGAAAATGAGTAGACATAATTTTCCTTTTATTACTACTAAGCATAACTGATAACTAGGGACATTTTAAAATACGGTGAACAGAAGATGGTTCTGAAATGTGCAGAAAACAAGATTATGTTGAAAGACCTCAGGACTTGAGTAACAATAGGACAGTGAGTGCCCTAGGTTTTCTGCTTTTGTCTCATACATCCCAGAAATTGGAGCTGACGAAGCTACCAAACCAGAAACACCAACAGGTGTTCCAATAATAAAAATGTTACCACAAAAGCCTGCTCCCTCTAGCCAAAGGGCCAGGAAGAGAAAAGTCTAGCGAAAAAGAAAACTTTCAGACAGTAACTACTCTCCTGCAACCAACACCGCAGAAAACAAAAAACTCCACCCAGGTCAGCAGAGGCTGAGTAGGAAATCTACGTTTCTAACCTCGTGAAACTGTGATGAGGCACCCCAAGATCCTACTGCGGTGTTGTCAGAGAAGATTAAGTAACGAGCTTAGTGTGGAGCAGGAAATATCCCACAATGAATGAATAAATGCAGCACTGAGATGACAGAGATCTTAGAATAATCTGACAAAGATTTTAAAGCAGCCATTATAAAATGTTTTCAACAAGCAATTACAAACACACTTGAAAAAATGAAACAAATGACAGCAAAAGTCTCAATAAAGAAATATATATGTGTATATATATGTGTGTGTATGTGTGAATACCAACAATAAGAAATATTTATTTACACCATGACTAAATTCACATACACACACAGATACGTTTTTAAAAGTTTCGTGCGAAAACATTTAGCTTGCTGAGGTGCAAATCATTTGATATGTTTTGTTCTGTGCTATGCTTTTATTGTTAACAAAATTCTGTCCATGGGCTACTAGCAATGAATTCACAGTTTGAAGATATTGTTCAGGTGACTTGTTTTTTGCACGACAGTGCTTTCTGACGACCAACATGTGGGATTTCACATGAATTAAGCAATAG
Source organism: Miniopterus schreibersii (assembly GCF_964146895.1). Classification (NCBI taxonomy): domain Eukaryota; kingdom Metazoa; phylum Chordata; class Mammalia; order Chiroptera; family Miniopteridae; genus Miniopterus; species Miniopterus schreibersii. Next base: position 28,507,546 of record NC_138110.1, read on the forward strand.
AAAGATCGGGAAGAATACAGCACTCTCTCATTATGTTTTTCTCCTGATTCTCTTCAGATAATTCTCTTAAGCTTGTTCAGCTCAGATTTCTAATAGACAGGAAGAAGATGTATTTTCAAGAGGTTATTGAAGGAATTTCTGCCTGAAGGTAAGGTGGTACCACACTGATTCCTTAAATCCTAATCTATCAGAGGAATCTATTGTTTCAGTATCTGGTTTGTTCGATATTCCATATTTTTATGTTTTTCGTCCCTTTGTTGAGAAAGAATTAAATTTCACAAAAGAACACATTTCATTTAAACCAGGTGGGTCTTTGGTGCTGTGTTTTTCTTCTGTGTTTGAGAAAAGCCATTTGCAAACTTATTTTTTGGTTTAAACCACTGAATCAAATATATGGGCAAATTCTAATTCAAATATAAGCCACATTTTCATAGAACTGCTTGACATCAAGCGTGAACATCAACAATAGCCTGTTCTTTTAAAGAGGGCATGGGATTTGCTGCACTGAGGCTTTTCTCAATGGCCACTATCTGTAGGTTTGTTTTCACATCAGTGCTTCCTGCCACCATTTGGGACATGGCAGAGACAAATCGGAGAAAATATTGTTGGAAAGAGTTAATGGCAGGTGCCATACTTGTTTATTGCTTCCTGCAGCCTTCAGCGGTTAATGCTTTTGCCATTAAATATTTTCATATGTAGTTTTCTATTTGCCTTGAATTACTGAAATACACTAAGCATATCTCTCCAAGGACCCAGAGCCCCAGCGTAATAGGCTCCTGCTAATAGCTTGAAACTGTACAGCAATCTAGTTTTAAAATACAACACAAATCTTTATCTAAAAGCACCAACACCTCACGCTTGTGTTCGCAGACTATGTTTTCACATTTCCTCTTGCGATGCATAGGAAGGAGGGAAAGCTACAAGAGAAATGATGCATTCCAGGCAAGGAGCCAATTTAAAAAGTCTGTTCTTTCCAGTTTGCTGTCACTTGTCGTGGTTAAACAAAACACGGAGGAGAAAAAGAGAAATTGGCTTCAGTGTAAATGTCAACATTCTGATTAAAGCAAACACAAAGCATTCAGAACTCTTGACAAAAAAAAAAAATTAAATTGAATTATGAAGCGTATGCAAATGGAGCTCTTCCTCTGTCTGATTACCAGGACTTAACGCATTTTGTATTTTCTGTCTGTGTTGGATAAATCTGTGCTGCAGGACAAGGTGTTCGGGTGTTCAGAAACGGGGAAGGGAAGGTGAACAACACATTTCCCAGCTGATGACAGCCGGAACCTACCAAAATATTGGTTCGGAAATAGCCCAATACTTTGCAAACACTGGGGAAGGTTATAAAGCTGACAGTAAGGCCTGGCGCTTAGAGTCTATTGTTTTTCTAGCTAAGCAGGGTCCTCCCCTAGGACACAAACCCCAAAGGTATTTATTAAAGGATATCATTTATTAGAAGGGAGGGCATTAAAAAAAACTCATATTCAAATGCAGATATGTAAATGATACAGTGTCAGCTTATCCCTATCTCCTTGAATACAGACCTTAGAAACTGAATTGTTTGAAAGGCAGTTTGAAAGGGCTCTCAGCGTGCATCCATGAAATGCAGTTTTAAAGGTAGCCTAATACATTCCACTTCTGTAATTAAAATGAATGGGAAAATGAAAAATAAATGGTGTGCATTGGTCCTCTTTCCCAAGGGGAGAATATATTTGCCTTCTTGGGTGAATATGCATGGTCCTGTGCAAAGAGGCTGTGGAGTAGGGGCGTGTGTGTGTGTGTGTGTGTGCGTGTGTGTGCGTGCTTGTCTCTGTATATGAAAAGGTTATATGCTAAATGCGAGAGAAATCTTTCATCACCCTCCATTCTTTACTCTCCATGAATACTGGTACCATTGTGCTTCGGAACCTTGCCTTTATCCATAATTGTACAATGTCTTTCTGATTCATCACGGCTCCTGTCTCTTCCCTTTCTGGGCTCCAGTGAAACTCCTTCCAAAGTTACAGTGTGCTCTCAGCATGTCATTTCTGAATGAAAAATCTGAAGCGGTTACCCAGGGCCTGCTAGAAAAGTCCCAAACCTGGCCTGATAGTCCAGGCTTTCTCAATTGACCTCAAACTAATTTTGTATTCATTTCATAACTATTTACTGGGTATCTAATGAATGTGAGTCATTTTCCCCTTTTCTCACCTGTTGTCCATATGTTTATTTTTGGTTTATTTACCCCCCCCCCCCGCCCCGCTCGCCCCCTTCATATTTGGTGTTTTTCCATTCCTGCGACTATATTCTGGCAGTGCCTTTTTCTTTAACAGGCCTTTCTACATCTCTACGTACCAGATCCACACATCTTTCAGGGCTAAACTTCAAACGTGCCTCTTTCTTGAAATTTTCCCTTTTATTCTACTTGAAAGTGACCTATCCTTCCCAGACTTTTATAGCTTTTGATTCATAACCCTGGGAGGTTATTAACATTACTATGTATTAATTATATGTGTACATCCTGCATCTGGCTTAAAAGAATCTTAAAAATTGAAGTCTTTGTTTTATATATTTTTATACATTTTCATGTCCAGCCCCAAACTAGTACATTGTAAATGGCGAGATGTAAATCCAGATAATATTGTCACTTATGTCCCAATTCCCTTTTCCATGAAATCTAATCTCTCTCTCTCTCTCTCTCTCTCTCTCTCTCTCTCTCTCAGGGCATAATGAACAGTAAAGGAGATAATATTTGTAAAACTGTGTAGAGCTCTAAGTATTAGCTATAATTTATATTATCTCAATTTTTATGCTTGATAATATATCCAGATGAATAAATAAATGAATGAAGATAGTAGTACATGTAAGTAGACACTAAAGCCAAGGTACCAGCTCTTTGCCAGACACTTTTCATAGATTGTTGAATAGAATTCTCATTATAATCTTTGAAAGCCAGTATTAGAATATTCACTGTATAGATGAGGCTGGGCAGGCTATGTACAAGTAACCAGCCTGACTCCAAAGCCTGTGATTTTACTCAAACCCTCACAAGAACTTTGCTGAACTAGATATAGGGACTATATACCCCTAGCCCTCCCATGGACCCATCCTCTGTCCTTTTAGTGTATGAAATTAAACAACTGCACCTCAGGGAACGGGACATGTTTATTTTGAATCCCAGCACCCCTTTTTCAGTGCTGCTCTTCTTCCACCCAGATCCAGTGCTGTCTAGGATTTCCCAAACTGTGTGTACTAATGCACTAATTAATATTCTTCTTTAACAATCTTCTAGACTACCTGTTACAAGTGCAGATCCCTGAACTTGCTTGAAACACGTGTTTGAGGTGATATTGATGAAACCTGTTCACAGACCACAGTTTGATAAATAATGCTATGGACAGTCAAGTTCAAAGGTATTTAGGATAGATAGACTCTACTCAGTCATAAAGGAATTGCAAATGTTTCCATGCAGTGTGGAGTGAGACTCAATGTTCCACAGGATGGAGAGGCTAGAGAGCATCAAATATTGGTCTCTATTCTATTCAGGAAAATGAGAGTGAAGTTGGAATTAACCAAATAAGGAATTAGGGTCAGTAAGAATTCTTACAGTGGTTTTTAATGGAATTCCCATTCATCCATTCAATATTACCTTCTTGAACCCCCACATTATAGTGCCATTCGATCAAGAGAGCATGACTAACCTTATCACTCTGGGTGTTTGTTTACAATCTAGACATGGAAGCCACATTATATTATAGACAAAAAGCATAAAACTTGAACAAGAATTCCAAAGGGATTTTCACAGATGTAATTCAAGCAGATGAATTAAAATCTCTCTCTCTCTCTCTCTCTCTCTCTCTCTCTCTCTCACACACACACACACACACACTTTAAGCTTTTATGTGTAACATGGGAGCTGGTGTGAAACTGGGCAGGTGTTTGCAGAGAAGGTGAGGGCTCCTCTGCCTCACCACCAGCACAGTCCTCCCTGAGGGACCTGGACAGGAGTCAAGGCCTTCCCAGCACTTTCACATTGCCTCATCTGTGCACTCAGACGTGGGAATGATGGCTTTTTGTTGTTGTTGTTTTCATGTGGAGAAAAATACATGTTCTGTCCTTCAAAGTAAATATTTGGAAGCTGTTGTGATTGTTCAGATTTCTTTAAAGACCTTGACGCCACTTACCATTGCTTTTTAGACTGCAGGGAACATAATGAAACTGAAGTCTCTCATGGAGCTTTTATTCCTCTTCTTTCAGACTTAATAGAAAGCAGTAGGGGACACTTGGACCACCAATGTCAGTGCCATTTCAGGGTCTGCTTTGGTTTTATTCTCAAGAAAAATGGCACTGGATTATTATTATTTTATTTTTTGTAAACAGATGTTTTGCTCAGAAGAAGCCCTGACATTTACCATTTATCTTCTCCTGTCCCCTCTCCTCCCCCATACCCCTTGCCAGCCTTTTTTTTCCCTCTGGGGTAGGACAAAAGCCTGAGACTGAATGGGCTCCTATCCTGATAGTGCTTTTGGCAATGGCTTTAGAACTTTGTTTGACCATGGCCCACAGTATGAAACACATTTAGCATGGAGACCCAGCACGTAAACAGAGGCACACACATACACTTATCTCTTGACAAAAGTTTGTGTCTTTACTGGACAATTTATACATTTTTTGCCTTTGCATATGTCCCACTTCCAAATTTTTTACTTTGAAACTATCTCCTGATATTTGGCTTTTAGCAGTGCATCTAACTTTTCTTTTCTTTTCTTTTTATGTAGAATCACACTACACATATATTTCATTAAATAAGGATTCGCTTTTCCTGATTTTTCAACTCCTTTTATAGAATTTAAAACACAGCATTTTCATCTCTGAGTTCTGAAAAACCCAAAGCAGCCATCACCAAAAGAGTAATAAGAATTAACAAAAACAAAAATCATAAACCTTGGCCTTACTAGAGTCATATTTTCTGAAATTTTTGTTCCACTTAAGAAATACTAAATTAATTACCATCACTAATGGCTTACAAGAGGCAAACTGAATACCCTGCTCTGTGGTGTGGAAGTAGAGGTTGTGACTGGGGGCAACAGGCAGTGCTGAGAAGCATTCCAAGGCTGAACTCTGGCTTCAGTGCAAAGTACATAGGCGTTTTTACCCAATTCTGCCAAGGGAGTGGCCACAGAGCCTCTGGAAGGAGCAACATCCTTTGGTCTTCAGATAGGTTTGAAGTCTTCTGGAAGCTCAGCATTTTACTCAGGCTATGATCACTCAGGACTGCATTATGACTTTCAGGGACCCTAGACACTTTCCTCCATAGATCCTCCACCTCAATTAAAAAATGATTTTATGACTATGTTGGCATGAAGACAAATGGAATCCAGGGTGGATTTACGATGGGATATTACTCATTACTATTATATTCACTTTTTAATTTTGTTTTCAAAAGTGATAAAATTGAAACATTTTCATGTTGGTTTGCAAACTGGCCCCCATAGAGGGAGAGCAAAGAAGGATGGAAGAAAGAAGCAGACCACTCCTGACTGGCAGGTGGCAGTTTCAGTAAACAAGCTTCCCTACGTATGCGGCTTATCTTAGGCATACGTAGATGAGTAGATTGCCTCACCTGGCCACCAGAATCTTACAAGTTTATATAAAGGTCTTAATGGGCTTCAGTCACATATTCGGTCCAGATGGTCTCAACAATACTTGACTCTTTCAAGACTGCATCCTCGAAAAAGTTCCTAGTGTGGGAAAAGTGGGTAGAAAGTACAGTCCAAGGACATAGTAGGAGTTTGAGGAGCTACCAACTACCCAGGTCCAGCTGTTGTGTCAGGTCACTTCCTATCCATGACCCCTTCCAACATTTCATGAACTCCTAAATGTATTGTAGGGCCGGGGCACTATGCCTATCATCTGGATAGATAGTTTATCTAGAATCTCCAAAGTTTTATGAAGGTATAATTAGCGATTCAAAGCTGAAAAGACTATCTCTCTTTAGAGTAGAAAACATGCTCTAACTAATTTTTGAAAAAATAAAGATTAGTTTGTGTGGTTCCATCCACTTCTTAGTTAATAGTACAAATGTGGTTGTTTATTTTTAGGAATATCATCATGGCTATGTGTAGCAGGACTGTGTAGGACTTGGGTTAGGGACCAACGACTGGAGGAGAGGAGTTGTAGTTTAGAGAAGGGATTCAGAAGGTTTGACAAAAAATAGAACATTCTTTGCTTTCAACATTTTGGCCAGGAGAACTTTTCTAAAGGAAAAGAGAAAAATACCTTATATAAGTAATACATGTCATAGACAAATTTCCTATCACTAATTTTCCATCTAAAATAGAATTCTTAATCTATGGTAGGATGATCTATCATTTGTTTAATGGGCCTCTTGCCTGTAGAATTCAGGTTTTCCTCAGTTGTTAACTAATATGCACAGAGCTATCCTAAACTTACATAGCCTGTGAGCACAACTTCAAGCATATGTATTCCCTCAGGAAAAATGTGTAGAAGTGGAAATTATGAAGTAAATTGTTATATACTTCACATATTTGAGTTTTTATGTCTTTTTTATTGAACTATCTACATGTCCATATCCTACATGTCGATGACTTTATTTTCTCTGACTTTATTTCTTGATTAGAAATCATGCTTTATATAACAAAAGTGTTAACCTTCTCATTGTTGTGCATATTGAAAATATTTGTACTAATTTATTTATATGTTTTTGAAGTTATTTTCTTTTTCTCTACAGGTATTTAAATTTTTTATTTGGTAAAAATCTATCAATATTTCCCATCTGAATTTCTCCTTTGGTGGTAATATCATATTAAAAGCACTTCCAGACCTTAAAGTTATATGAATATTCACTAATATGACTTCTATTTGAAGTTGAAAAAATACGTCTGTGTTTAAGATATTGGTGATTGATTTTGGTATAATATTTGAAATATAATCCAATATATTCCAATTTTAATCTGCAATAATTTAAAAATGTATTCCTACTTTTTGAGATAACTTTCATATCATATAGTAAATTCTGCTATGAAGTGTGGCTAACTTCTAGACTTCCTATTGTTTTTTACTGATCTATTTGCTTATTTCTGTCCCCAAACCATACCATTTTAATATTTGAAGTTGCAAAATATAATAAGACAAGTACCCCTGATTAAGCTTTTCTATTTTTTCCAAAAAGAGTTACTCAATCGTTTAAATTTTTAAGAAGAAATGCTTAGATTTTTGAATTAAATATTTGGACAATTTATTGAAATTGTACAATAATTAAAATTTAATTCAGAAAAATGCACATTTTCACAGTATTTTATTTTTCCAGCCAGGATCATACATTGCTCTATTTATTTTTACACACATACTACACATGCACAAGCATCACATACACAGATACACACATGGGAGTACATACACACAGGTACATATATAGATGTAGATGTGTAACTATATATCTAGGTAAAGTTTTATAGACCTTCAACTAATACATTTTGCTTACTTCTTGATATTTTTTATTTTGGTTACTATGGTAAATAACATCTGTTTTTCTTTATAATTCTAAGTGGTTATTGCTGCTCTATAGAAAAGGTTTAGTGCTCTCTACTTATTTTGTAACTATAAACCTTACTGTGTTTTATCGTTAGCTCAAAATAATTTTTATTTTGATTCACTGACTTTTTGGAGTTGGCAATCTTATAATCTATAAGTAATGGTATTTTGTCACTTTCTTAACAATATTTACACCTCTTTGTTTTTATTATCCAATTTCATCAGTTAGAACTTCAGAGACTTGTTGAATAATAGCAGTGCTAGGGGCATCTCTGTTTTGTTCCAGAAATTTATTGTGAGTGCCTTTGGAGCTGTGTAGTCAAATAAGGTGTACATAGTCAGTTTGGAAAACATGTTTTTATTCACACTCCTAATTCATTCTGAAGTTTCTTTCACTTTAGCCTGTTTGTTTTAATAACAGAAATACATGTGAACATTATGTAATGCACTTTCACATCTATTAAGTCAGTCATGTTTTTTCTATCCATTGACCTATTGTTGGGATAAATTATACTTCTTGTTTTCCTTATGGTGAGCCCATCTTGCACACCTGGAGTAAACTTTATTTGGCCACAGTGATTGCATATCATTCTTTTAATACATGGTATATTATTTAGTTTGCTAATAGTTTACTTAGCATTTTTGTAGCTATATTGAGAGCTGTGATTATTTTTCGTGTGTGCATGCATAAGCGTTTGCATACATGCATGCTCTTAACCAAGCTTAATATCAGGTTTATGTTCACTACATAAAATGAGCTGAAATGTTTTCTATTTTTATGATGTGGAACAACTTAGATTGCATGGAAATGTAGTTGTCCCATCGTACTCTCACACAGATTACTTTGTATTTTCAGTCAGTTTCTCCAGCATTAAAAATGACTTTCTCCCTATAATCCACTAAGTATTTATCAAGCTTCTATCATGGTGGATGCAGCTGGGCGACAGAAAATTGTCACAGTAGGTCCACATCAAAAAGATGGTCTATAATACAAAACAATTCATTCTAAGCCCTAGTGGGTGAAACACACAATGAATTTCATTGGAATTCAAAATAATGATCTCCCTGGCTTGGAAAGTTTGTTGTTTTTCTTGTTTAGTTTTGTGTGGTTCCCCCCGCCCCCTCTGAAAACAGGAGGAATTTGAGCTGAATTTCAGGATAACCTAGCTGAGAATTGCTGAGAACACTTTAGCTGTAAATATGAACTGCTGTTTGGGATATTGACTTGTGTTCCAGAGGTACTGCAGGGCATTCTGGCAGAATTGAGAAGGCACATTAGGAATATAATGTTAGAATGAAAGATTGGAATTAGGTGCCCAGGGAACTTCTAAGACATATAATTCTTCCATCCCCAACTACCTACATATTTCCATCCAGAGGTGCTTTATTGGAAACCTCCAGCCCACTGGCATCTAATGTCAAAGTTTCATATACGTAACCCGCAGACTCCCTTCTAATTTTTTGACCGTATAAGCTTTTGAGTTTCTAAAGCCCCATAGTGCCTTTTGGCCTCTGGAGTTGGGCATGATTTGACCCAGGACTTGGGTGAAGCGATGATTTTTAGTTTAGCCTCTCTAGTCCATTTCATCACTTAATCATGAATTTCCAACTCCTTGTAAGCCAATAACAACAACAATAGTGGTTTGTATAAGTCACATAAGAGAAAGGTGCATCTATATCTTATGAGTCTATTTACAAAGGGAATTATAGAAGATGTCTGCTTACTAGAAAAAAAATCACCTAAGTTAACATAGAGAAAGTGCCATTAAGTCATTTTTCCATCCCTCAGAAACTGGCAAGGAATTGTTCCCTGTGGTGCATTTTCCTGCTTCTCTTGCAGCCAGGTTTTAAACATCTTAAGCTATAGCACTCCCCTCCCCTCTCCTGAGCAGTGACTATACTGCCTCATAAATCTCTTTGGTCGGAATTCTTTCCAATATAACTCCAGGTCCCTTGTGATGGATTCTTCCTGCCCCTGGGAGGCCCTGTAGTTTTGTCATGTGCTAAAGGAAAGAAAGCAGGAATTGGATATGTGCAAACATCAGAAAGTGAGTCTGTTGCTATCCTTTGCTTACTTTCTTAACTATACATTGAAAACTTTAGATATAATGAAATGCACCACTGACATTATCACCCAGAAAAACCTCATATATCAATTAGTCAAGCAGTTCTGTTAAGTTGCACGAGTCTAAAAGAGTGGCTGGCAGATAGTAGGTGGCTGATAAATGCATGTTAAATGCCTGGATGAATTAATGGATTGCCACATGTTAGGCACAATATTATGCCCAATGGGAATGCTAACAAAGGAAACGTATAATTCCTGCCCCACAGAAAACTGTCTGATTTGGGAGACAAGATTCATACTGGAGATGAAGAGGTCTGTGAATGATCAGGGCTTAAGAGTCACACGGCAGACTCTGAGGCTATGGAATGAAGTGCAGTGTAAATGGAGGTGGGTACTCAGTGGATCCTGAACTGATAGGCAGATTTTAAATTGCCAGAGGAGGAGAGGGGCAATCCATGGACAAGATCATTCCTTTTTCTGTTTGTCTCCTTAAGCACTTTGCTGAAAACACCTCCAACACCTTTGGGTTTAGCCCATTAATCTACAATTCCTGAAACCTGGTTTTATAGCCTATGATTGGAAATATTTTATTCAAATGAAATCACAGCCAGGCACCCAGCTGGTAAGTCGATGGGAACACGCTGCTCTGACTGAAACAAATGAGGGTGCATCAGTGGTGAATCCCACAGGTTTCCCAAACTCAAAGACTTCCCACGACCAGTCCGAACTCTGGTCCTCTAAGGCCCTTTCCCAGGACTGGGGACGCCTGCCACCTGAGGACAGGTGGGGACTCTGGTTCTGTCTCTCCACTCCTCTACTTACACAGATTTTTCCACCCCCACAAAGCCAGCCTTCTACCCAGCTCTTTAGCCTAAGACTATTTCCTGTGAACATGTGGCAATCCAAAACCTGGAACGGAAGCCTACAGCTGCTGCTGTTCACGTGCATCTGTATTTGTGTATGTGTTTTTCCAATTCAAATCTCTAAGTAAATAGTATGTAGGCAGTCATGACACCACAGAATAAGGAACCCATGCATTGTAATTCTCTTTTCTGTTGGAACAGCACAGTACTACAAGAGTGGCTTTTCGCATAGACATGAAGGTGATTGCTCATATGTTCGGTGCAATTTGGGGTATCATCAGAATCCATTCATTGCCTTAAACTGCCTCCTGCCTCAGGTTGTCCTAAAGCTGAGAACTCTTATATTAGACATTGGTTTACGAAGAGCCCTGTTATTTAGAAAATAATATCAGGAGAGGTTATACATTACCTTTTTTTTTTAACCAGTTAACCCCTTTGCCTAAATTAGTTTATCAACTTAGCCATACTCACTTAGCTAAACACTAGTAAATGGGAGATAACACAGAAAAATATCTGATTCCTTTTTTTATGAATTAGATTGTATTCCTGTAAAATTTATATATTGAAGCCCTAACCCTCAATGTGACTGCATGTGAATATATGGCCTTTATAGAGGTAATGAAGGTTAAATGAGGACATAAAGGTGGGGTCCTAGTACAATAGGATGGATGTCCTTATAAGAAGAGGAGGAGAAGAGACAGGAAAGGTGCCCAGAGAAAACCCATGTGAGGACACTACAAGAAGGTTGCCGTCTGGAATCCTGAGAGAGCACTTAGAAGCCATCAAACCTGTGGATATCTTGATCTTGGATTTCCAGCCTCCCAAACTATGAGAAAATACTTTTTAAAATTATTGTTTAAGCCACCTAATCTGTGATATTTTGTGATAGGAGCCAGAGCAAATTAATGCACCTTTTAATTTTATGTTTAACATAGACATTACCAACCTTTAAGATAATACTTTTTTCAGCAGGTATCACTTTGCCAGTCTTCTTTCTCCACACAAAAAAGTAAAGAAAACAGAGATATGCAGCTCTTCCTGGGTCCCCTTTACAGGCCTTGTTGCAGCACTTCTACACTGGGTTGAAGACTTCCCAGTCACTCACCTGGTTGCATCTATCAGTTGAAGTTGGTTGATGGCAAGTGCTGTGTCTTGTTCACTATTTTATTGCTGGTATGCAGCACAGTCACATTCAATAAAAAATTGTTAAGTTTAACAAAATTTAAGGTATGAGAATAATGGTATGTAGATTTTAGAGATGCTTTAAATTCATCATTTTCTCTTTAAGAACCCATGGACTATGAACAGTGGCATCATGGTTTATTTGTTCTGCTATTGTCAAGTGATGTTCTTATTGTTTCACCACACAGTAGGTCTGAAATGAGAGAAGATTCTCCTGGGTAAATAATGGTGCTTCATTTATGGTGTGTATATGAAACAATTAGTGTACCCATTGTCATGTGCAACTGTTCCACATTCTTCACAAAATTTGCTACTACGTCACATCAGTAAAAATATCCAAGGTCATCCTATGGCTTCCAAAGAAACATCCCATGACTTTGTGCTGGAAGACATGGCTAGTCATAACATGGCTCCTACCTAATTTTCTAGCCCTTCCTTAATGTTCCATAATTGCCATGCACCCTGCCTACAGAATACCACATTAAACCTTCAGATATGCACTATACCCTCCTTTTGTCCATCTAGAAAGCTCAATTCATATTCTAAAACTTACTATATATGTCATGTTTTCTAAGAAACCTCAAGGATGATGCAAGGAAGTTGGTCTTTCCATTACTTTCCCAAAGCACTCTGAATATTCATTGAATGTATACTTCCTAAACTGTGCTATAATTTAATGCAAACACCAGTCCCCCAAAGTTCCATAAAGTACCAATAACACTATATCATCGTTGACTAAATAGTAATTGACAAGTAACTGTAGAAGTAGATGATAACTTTTGCCTAAATTCTCAACTGATCTCAGAGCCTCTGCTCTCTTCTCTCTCTTCATTGCCTCCCATGTTTTCCTCCATAAAATGGATAATGCACTATGACTTTCCTTTGCTCACTGTGACATCAAAGAGGACTATACTAGCCTGGCTTTCTGATTCACAGAAAACCTGGCTGCAAGATACCCATCTTCACAACATAACTTTTGACAATAAAAATCTTAGATAAGTTAAAATTTTCTATAGCAACATTAATTCATTTCCTTCTTTCTTTCATTTCTGTACTCTCTCAGTCCATAATGATTGGAGAGAACATTATATAACTCTCAAGAGAAATATACATTAAAAATGTGATACATACTAGATGTTTCTGACATCATAGACCCTAAGATACAGGTTGGATTCATATAAGCCTTCCTAAATATCCAATAGGAATATGTCATATTAGAACTAAAATTTCACAGAAACTACACATTAAATATAGGAAAATATCTCAAGACAAAAGAGAATGCAATGCAATTTAACAGAGCAATTCTAGTCACAAATAAATAAATTCAAGTTTTACAGTAATCCAAAGAACTTCAATCTCCTAGTCTTGCTCCAATAAATGAATATCAATTCACTTTTTATCGCTTCCATTTTAGAGCTCCTCAGTCAAACATGCACCTGAACATGAAACCTGCCTGCTTCCACACTCATTTTGGCTTAATTTCAACTGCAGTATAAAGTCCAATTCCCTCAGCAATCCATTTTCTTTACATTGTGACATAAGCCCAGTTTTCAGGACTTGGACTCCAGAGCTCAACCCATTTTACCCTAACTGGACTCCTTGAAGTTTTCCAAACATATCTTGTATCTTCATTCATTTGGGTTTCACTTTATTTCAACTCCTTCTGCCACCTGAACTGGCCTCCCACTGCCAGACTGTGTCTGTTCATTTTCAGGGCCCAACCCAAATCCCATCTCCATGACTTCTTCACTCCTTTCCCAGGCAAAACAAACAAATTGCCAAGACACTACACGTCGCTCTTCATTCTTTATTTTATCAGGTGACATGCTTTCTGCCATTTTCACATAGCTTCCATTCTCTTCACCCTACCTGCAATGCTCTCTCTCATGGGGACATGTGCTGGATTTCCTTTTTAACCACCCACATTATGTTTTTTCTTCCTGTAGAATAAAGTCTTATTATATTCTATGTTACCTATTTTATCTGTATTGGATATAAACACTGAGATTGTCTGAACAATTTTCAAACATTTTTTATAATGAAATCTAGAAAAATTTAAAGGACTAAGAAATTTTACATGTGAAGGTATTTCCTGTTGACAATCTTGGTGAAGGTAGATTCTCAGATATTTTCAAGAGAAAATGTAGAGTGAATCTTTAACGAGACATTTCAAAAGGTAAAATTTGCACTTAAGGCAACGTGGCACCATAGCCCACCTTATAAGATTGAGAAAAATGTGTGTGAAAAGTACAGAGCTCACAAGGAGGGGGGGAAATATTTTTATCTCTAAAACTCTTGAGAAAAGCAATATGGGGAAGGTAGTCTTTGACATAACGTAGTTAAGATCAACATTTGTCTGGTTGAACAGAGCAAGTCTTTCCATAGATAAGTAAAATTAATTAAGAAACCCTAAGAAGTAACAACCTAGGGACCATAGTGACTGAAAGAAAACATACATTGAAAATCACCCTTCAAAGACTCAGAGGAGTTCTTCGGGAAAGAAATTCATTCATCTTTGTTTAACTAACATTTCAAAAAAGTTATTTAAACATGGAACACTGTGATTTTTCTGCAAAGTAACCTATATAGCCAACTTTAGAGAATTCTTCCTGCCAGGGGTCCCCTGATGTTTACTTTAACTAGATTGTGTGTGTGTGTGCATGTGTGTGTGAGTAGAAGAGATATATGCACTGGGGAAGACCTCTGAATACCTTGGGCCATTTCCTTCCTGAGGAGGTCTGATGAACGATAAGAGGAGGTGTTTGAGCTCTTACTGAAACCTTCTCTTTCTAGTTGAGTGAGACCATCCTTACTTTCCATTACCTCTTAATCATGCCAAAAGCTGAAGGCAACAAAAAGATAAAAAAAATTGAACATCAGAGAAAAGAGAGAAAGAAGAATGGAGTATAAAGATGAATAAATGATTTAAAAACTGAATACCAACAGTAAAGCATTAAAAAAAAGAAAAAAGAGCCCTACCTGGCTTTGCTCAATGGTTAGAGTGTCGGCCTGTGGACTGAAGGGTCCAAGGTTCGATTCTGGCCAAGGACATGTACCTCGGTTGCAGGCTCTGCCCCCGTTGGGGTGGGAGCGGGAGAGGGAGGCAACTACTCGATGTGTCTCTCTTGCATCCATGTTTCTCTCTCTCTCTCTCTCTCTCTCTCTCTCTCTCTCTATATATATATATATATATATATATCTTCCTATCTTTCTCTCTCTCTCCTTTCTACTCTCTCTGAAAAAGCAATGGAAAAAATATCCTTGAGTGAAGATTAACAAAAAAAGAAAGAAAAAAAAGTCCCTGCCAGATGTAGCCAGCTGAAGTCTAACTGAAGTTTCGGTGGCAGGCATTTCAACTGTCATATCCAAACATTTTCAATACCATCGACTAATACAGCACTAAATTCTGGACTGCCATTAACGTCAACCCATTTATAATTTTGGCCTGAAGCACTACAAAAAGGCAGATGACAGCCTACTATTTCACACCTGCTGTTGAAATGAATAAAAATGACTAAAACCCTTAAAAGCAGAAAAAAAGAGGAAGGGGGAAAATAAAGCCAACAACACTGCAAAATGAGGCTGGAGAGAGTTCCATGCCTGCCTTGCGTTTTAAATACTAAGCTTTGGCTGACATGTCCTTTACAGATCTAATAGCAGAAGAGCAGAGTGGCCCAGGCATGGAAGCTGACCTGCTTGGGGGTAATTTCTGCTCTCTTTGGTACTATTTTACTCATGCACTAGACTTTCATGGCTAATGACTGTTCACATTCTTTCTCCTTGGCCTAACGGGCTATGATACACACTTCTGTAACACTCCTTTCTGAACTTTGTCATGTATGGTACTGGGAACATTTTGATAGACCTGTGCCCTCTGAAATGTTGGAACTGTTTCTGGAACTTCATTTGGATTTTTTTTACTGTTCTGCCCCCTAACACAGGCATCACAGAGTGTTAGACATTGTCATGACATCTGATCTAACTTTCTTCACCCCACCCCAGCCATAGTGGAATGGTGAATATAACTTAAAAAAAATTAATGCTTGGGTTGCTAACCCTTTAGGCTTGCCTGACCTGGCCAAATGTAGTTATGACAGTGTCTAAGGCAGTTGTCTTCAAAGTGTGGATGGGAGACCCCTATTTTATTTTTATAGTATTGAGATACCATTTGCCTTTTTCACTGTCTTCACATTTGCGCTGATGGTACTGAAGCAAGAGTGGGTGAAACTGCTGACTCCTAAGCAAATAATGGTTTCTGTCTTGATATTATCTGATAGTTTCAGTTTAAATCTCAAATTATTCATGAATCTGTGATTTGACCATTTTAAGAACAAAGAGAAGTTTTCGATACATTCAGATTCTCTTGATACAGCACAAATTCAAATTATGTAGAATTATACTGAATGAAATTTTCCACTCAGATTAGATTAAAATCAAAATCACAAAGCTGAAAACGAGTCCCAAGTATACACCATTCTAAAGTAAGTCACATACAATGCATATTCCTGTAGAACCCAGTTCTGTTTTTTAGAACTTCAGCCAATCTAAAGTGAAAATGAGAAATTCAAGAGAATTTACTTAACTATGACATGTCAACTAGGAAGAGAATGGTATAACTTTTATCTTTTTATTTTCCTGATGGGAAAAGAGTGTTTCAACATCTAGTTCTTTGTAGATATTGGTGATGTCTATCAGAAAACTAATTTTTATCCCTTGGTTAAATATCTGCTGAGACATTCTAACTGATCTGACTTTGGGCCTATTGGAGCAAGGGAGGAAAGAACTGGAGTAAACTTGTAGACAGAGAGGAGGCATCCATGCACTCATACCATCGAAGTAACAAAGGTGTTTAGAGTGAGTTTCCTTGGGCCAACTGACAGCATCAAGCCAGGGTAGGCTTGAAATGACTCGCTTGCACATATCTCACCCAAAGGGTGCCTTTGATACTAGAGGACTCCTGATGTAAAATATCTTGTATATTACCTAAACTTGGAACTGAGAGGAAGCGATGAGAAGCTAAACCATAGAAAACATTTTCCACATCAGAGAACTTGTTCTCTTATAGGACTTAATGTGTGTCCCCCTGAGCCACAACTTGAATGCCCACCACACTGAGGCTCTCTACAGGTTCACAACTAAGTAAGAAATGGTTGACCTTTTCTATTAATACCCTAGGAATCAACACACCATAGGAGAAAGGGAGGAGGCAGAAGGGGGAGAGAGTGTTGATGAGCAGGCCCCACTCACCACCACTAAGGTCCCTAATGGAGAGAACTGAGTTTTATCTACCAAAAAGTGACCAGTTAACTGTAGGATATGCCTCTATGTCTTTGGGGGGGAAGAGAAATTTAACAGAGCACAGTGGAAAGTAATAATCAGAAAAACTAAAATTATTTCAAATTTGTTGCCCTACTCAGTTCAGACTTCAATCTATGTTTTATACAGTTGATTTAGCTCAAAAATATGATAACAGGTACATTGTATCTCACATCCCAAGTTCACACAACATTTTTAAAAAATATTACACTAGATTTGCAAATATTCTTAATAAATGAAAATGTCTCCTTGTACATAATGCTAAGTGAGAAATGCCTACCAAGCAGCATTTTGGTATTTATTGCTTTCCATAGAGCCAATAACAGCTTCCCCTGAATCTCACTAATTCCAGTTGTATTGGCTTCTTTGTTTGTGTCAATGAAGTTACAGTGAGTGTTTGTACCTGCAAATAACCAATATGCTGTCTTTAACTATATGCTGTCAGAATATTCTAATTAAAATAAATTGGTCTCTGAGACACTCATCCTTGGGACAAATAGGAAAACCTGTCAACAAAGCAAATAATTTGTAGAATACACAGAAAAAAGAATCATGGTATTATCATCTGTCCTTACGTGGAGAACATCTAGAGGTAGCCTGGTAACATCTGTCCAAAGAGTGAACACTAAGATGCCTCAACTGTCCTGGAATTGTCTACCTACATTAGGAGTTCTCTTTCTGAAAAATACATAGGTTGACTTGCAAGCTCCTGTCAGGGAGCACTGAAGCCTGGTAAGTGCAAACAATGGAACTGTAGGAGGGATCTTCAAAGCTATTTAGCATATCCGTCATAATTTGTAGGTGAGCAAATTCTGGTACAGGTAAGTTAAAGGACTTGCCCATGGGACAAATAGGACCATTATTCAGAGGACCATTATTCATCGGTCCTCATTGCAGTCTAGTTCTTTCCACTAAGATTCCTATTCCTAGTAAACTTGCCCCAGAAACATTTCCAAATCTCAGCCTAAGGAGCTTAGCTGGAAACGGGGGCTGGGAAGATTCGCTTTTATTGTAAAAAGCAAGGGCAGCAATCAAACTGGGAATCTCTCTCTTCTCCCGGGGAGACACCAGAGGACTGTCGAGTACAAAAGATAAAATTAACAACTGTCAAACAAATGGCATCTTGGATGCAGTTAAAACACCAGACCCTAATTCCTCTTAATCATATTCCCCAGCTCTTAGAAATGTTCTAAGAACCACAGATTCCACCCAAAGTGAACTTCTAGGCTGTGATCCACAGGCACGGAATAATCCCAATATGAGAGAGCAAAGAGGGTCAACAGCAGTGGGTTATTGTTTCTCCTAGGAGTTCTTAGGGTCTGATAGCTCAAAATGTGTGGCAACTACAGATTCCTGGGTATGTGTAATCCCCTGCCTGACCTGATGGTTTGTAACAGATGGTAGGGGCTGGAGACTAAAGAGGTTGTTGGGAAGTAGATTGGTTATTAATGTCAGGAGAAACTTCCTTGGCTAACTTAAGAAAAACATTGAGCGTCTGTTGCTGTAAAAATATATCAGCGAATTCTGAGTGGAAATTGGGCCGGCCAGCTGCAAGTGACACCTGGGTAAACAGAGAAGTGGAACCAAAACGAACGAATGCAGAAAGGCAGCCATGTTGTTGGGTAACAGTGGGTTTATCAAATATTGACAAACATGAAATGATTGTAATCAGTCACTGTCAAAGCAGAACAGGTCCCCTCCTCTCTTTTACAAATGATCCAATTAAAGGAAACATGTTGGCTATAAAAGTCAAAATCAACAATGCACTATACACTGACAACCCATCCAACATATAAAATCAATAGCGCATTCTGCTGCCATCCAGCACAAAGCGACAGTAGCAACTTCCCCACCTCTTTAGTCAAATATGACACTGTATCAATCGATCAAAACTCAGTACTTATTGAGCAAGGCTCCTGAAGAATGCAAACTGCATTGTACTTCTATCCCCCATCCCCACCCCTGCTCATTTTATTTCGATAAATTTTAACTTAAAGGCATAATACCTGAGAATATTCTGTTGGCACATAGAGTGTTCTTTTGTATAATCACCATACAATTTGACATCGGCCGTATTTACAAGATTACAAAACACTGTAGGGCTAGAAGCACAAATGACATTAAATCGGGAGCTGTAATTTTAGTCCTGTCTTTATACCATGGCTTTGTCCAAGCCCTCCATTCAGTGTAACAAACAAGACATAGATGGCTCTAATTAGTCATCAAGCTTGTACTAGAACTAAAAATAATCTGAAAGCAAACTGAACAAGGACTGGGCATGGAACACATTTTCAGTTTGACAGAAGAAAAACACAATTCACGATTTAATATCTGGTGCAGTGTGGAAAGGGCAGCAGAGGGGAGTCAGGTTTTGACTCTGTGTGTCCTATAACCTTGAGAAAATCATTGTTCTTCTGTGGATTTTAAGCTTCTATAAAGTTAAGGGATAGGTTCAATGGACGACATTAACTGTGCAAAGACTAAAGTTTTAGTCGTCTTACACAGTGTTTCTTAAACATTTTTCTCCCAAGATCTATAGCCAGAAATAAATATTCTACCATGGCAGAGTGCATAAAATAACTGAAACAAAATTTCATAAATAATATTTACCAGTATTATGTGGAATGCTCTCTAATATGTTCTCTTCTATTCATTTTTATTTTTTTTATGAATGCTGATCATGATTGCTGATGGGCGACAACCCACAGCTTAGAAAACACTGTTTTAAGGCTTTTTTGCTCCCCTTTTCCAGTCTTTCCCCCTTGTATCGCCCTTCCTCCCTCCTTTTCTCTCTTTCCTCCAATGCCTCTACCGTGAATTCCAAACCCTGATTCTTCATAGGCCAATGACTCTGTCTTCTTTTGGAAGATATTTAAGAACTATATAAATTTAAAAATATAATAAAAAAAAACAAAAACATACCTCTTTGCCAGTGCTTTATGTTTCTTTTACTATAAATGGGCTAATAATACTCCGTGGTACAATATTAACAATAAGATACAAACAAATCAATCTGTCAAAACAGTGCAAAAGTGGAACGTAACCGGTTACTCCACCTTCTCTTCACAAGTCTGCACAGCTTTCCTTTCTGCCATCAAAAGTTCCCAGCCTAGTCCATGGCACAGTAGCTCCCCCTTATTCACAATGTAGCTCTCTCTGGTTTCAGGTACTCTGGGCCAACCGGCATCCAAAAATATTAAATGAAAAATTCCAGAAATAAACAGTTTGAATAAGATTTAAAGTGCATGCCATTCTGAGTAGCACCATGAAATTCCCCACCATCCTGCTCCATCCTACCTGGCACACGACCCCTTTATCTAGCACATACCTGCCGTGTGTGCTAGTCATTTAATAGCTGTCTCCTGTATCAGATTGCCTGTTGTGGTATCACAGTGCTGTGTTCAAGTAAGCCTTATTTTACTTAATAATGGCCCCAAAGTGCAAAAGTAGTGATACTGGAAATTCGAATAAGCCAAAGAGAAACCATGAAGTGCCTCCTTTAAGTGTAAGCGAAAGTTCTCAACTTATGGAAAGGAAAAAAAAAAATTGTATGCTGAGGTTGCTTAGATCTAAGGTACGAACAAATCTACCTGTGAAATTGTGACAAAAGAAAAAGAAATTTATGCCAGTTTGTTGCAAGAGAGGTCATATTCACATACAGTGTGCTGTTATAATTATTCTATTTTATTGTTAATTATTAGCTATTGCTAATTTCTAAATTGCTGTGCTTAATTTATAAATTAAAGTTTCTCCTATGCCATACAGGAAAAATTCATAGTACATATAGTGTTTGGTACTTTCCATGGTTTCAGACATCCACTGGGAATCTTGGGATGTATCCTCTGTGGTAGATAAGGGGGGACTTACTGTGTCTGTATTCCATTTCTTTGCCTCCTTCAGAATTTCACTTATTCCCTTCAAAATTTTTCTCAGCAGTACAGTCCTGTTCAAAAGCCTCACGGACTCTCCACTGGCAACGTGCAAAGTCAAAATGGCCTAAATGACCATGTAAGGCTTCCTACAAAGGAACCCTAACTAGCTTTTTCAATCTGATCTCTCACCTCTCTTAGGGGCAGGTCTATGATTTAGGTTACTCAATATATACTTCTCTGCTTAGCACACTGAAGAGAGTAATAAAATTTTAGAGCCAGGAAAGACTTTAAGGTTCATCTCTCCAAACCAGGTAATTTAAAATAAAATACTGGTGCTAGAGAGTGTCCTAGGTTGTACAGAAGGTTAAAGGTCAAGGTGTTAACAGAACTTTTCCTTTTAGCTCCTAGACATGTACTTTGACCAAAAAACATTTGTTGAATTAGTTGTATTACTTGTGAAATGTTTTGGATGCATTTTGTGAGCTGGTAGAAATTGTCATGTTTGAATGTCAATGAATGGAGGGAGCCAAGATAGGAGACATATGTACAGACATTCAGCAGTTCAATATCAGTAAAACATGATAGGTTTACCTGAAGACTCTTACATAGATTCCTCATTAGAAGGAGCTGATGCAGAGAGAATGAAGAAGAAAAATATCCAAATCTTAACTTTCTCAGGGTATGTATCTTAGCAGACTTCTTATGAAATAAAGCCACGTATAAGACGCCCATCACTAAAGATTTCCCACCTCACTTTCTGGTTGAGATCATCAGTGGAACCTGGATCCCAAATTATTAAAAGAAGAAGAGATCTTACTGATAAGCCATGTAGTCCAGCCACTTCATTTTGAGTGAGGAGACTGAAGTCTAACAGTTTAGGATATGATACACAAGGAAGTCATCATTAAAAAACAACTCTAAGAAAAACCCATGAGTGATCTTAGCAATGTTTTCTAAACTGTATCCACAAAACCTTCCGGGCACCATGAATATTTCCTTTAGTCTGCTTTTCACACCTGAAAACAGACTAATGGGTCCAGCTCTGGGTCCCTCAGTTGCACAACAACATCTACAGCAGCAGCTTTATTTGTTCTCAAAAATGGGGTTCTGGATTAGATTTCCTAGTTGAAAAACAGATTGCTGATTAAAACCACTAATCCCAGGGTAGGTAATTCAGAAAAGTAACATAAGAGATGGACAGACTCTATTTTACTCTTCTCTCTGTTAGCGTGTCTGTCCCACCAATGTGGAGCTTCCATGTTTTGGAATACATTAGGTGTGGTAATTGCAAGAAATTTAATTAGGCATGGAGGCTAAATTTTTAAAAAATTCATGCCAGTGTGTAAACCTTAAAAAAAGGTCCTTTCATAATCAAAGCAGTCAATCTAAGAGGCCATACAATTATTTCAGTGACCTGAGCTGCTTCTGGAACTGCTAATAGAATTATCTTCACAACCCAAAGCATATTGTTTCAACTGCTCTCAACCACAACAAAAGTATGTCTTTTGAACATGATTTTGTTTTCTCACAATTAAAATGATAACTGGAATCAACTCTTGTTAGTAAGTATGGAATCAAAAATTAGAAAAACATTTGAACTTTAAATAGGCTGTGGTTAAAAAAGAGTAAGAGGATTTCTTTATGTTCTTCTGGAAGCAAACTTGGAAGAGGGATACCAAGAAAGATTTAGATTTCAGGAACTGAATAGGTGTTGTCTCTTGATAGTATCAAACTGAAAATCCAACACCAATCTGGATACCTGAAATGCCCGAGTTTAGGGAAGGCTCCATTTAGAGCCAAAGAAACCTGGGTTGGAATTCCATTTCACTATTTCTGATTTGTGGGACCTTGAAACCTATCCAATCTAAAACTCAGTTTCCCTGCCCTAATGCAGGCTCTTGAGGGAGAAAAAAAATGCTTTGTATAAAGCACCAGCTCAGTTTTGATAACAATATGTACTTGTGAATAATAGACATCCTAAATATTAAGGTACATTTGCTTAGGCTATTTATAGTTCGTAGTCACATTGTTATCAGGCCATGTTCTCTGTGAAACTATGTATATTTTTGCAAAATCCCTGAGATGAAGGCCTGACCTTAGTAAAAATTTCAGTTAGATTTTGAAAGATGCCACCTCCCTTCTAAGCAACTTTTTTTTTTTTCTGTACAGCTTCCTCCACAGCTTTGTGTGCCATGTACCTTTTTGAAGATATCTGTATTCTCGTTTGAAAATGAACACTCTCATTTCTCAGCCAGGAGACTGAGGCACAGAGAGTCTCCCTGCTGCTTTTATCTGGGGCCACACCTAAGTTAGCTGCTGTATGCAACATCCCGGTCTTTCGACAGCAAATCAAATGATTTTGCCACTCCACCATCTGCTTTATATCCTGCCAAGATATTGAAAGGAAAAGATTATCATTCACTAACACTCACTGTATATACCTATCTAAAGAATTAACATTTACTTTATATACTTAACTAAATCTATTTCACTTTCACACCCATAGCTCTAATATAATAGCCTCACTTGACATGTGATAATACTTACGTTCAGAAAGGATAAGCAACTTGCCCAAAGTTATACAGTTAGGAAGCAGCAAACCTGGATTTGAACCCATATCTTCCTGAAAGAAAGCACTCAATCCGAGCTCATTCACCATAGAGATAACAAAACATGGAGGGACAGACTTTATGATGCTCTAGAAAAGGCTTGGTAGAAATGTTATGAAGTATGTGAATTAAACTATGATGATGGGACAGCATCTATTCACATCCATCCCCATCTTCATGGCTCATATCCCAGTTCCAGGTTGAGGAGATGTACAATCATGTGCAGTCATGCCCTTTTGCTACAAAACCCTTCTTCTTGATCATTGCTGAAATGGGTCTCTAGGCATGGCCTGAAGGGTAGAGAAGCCACTGAGTTTTGTAATGATTCTGAATTTAATGAACTCTAGAGTCATGCCATTATCTAAACAAATAGTATATATTAATTTCTTCTTTCCTTTCAGTCTTGGCTATGTGTGTCTCCCGTATTCACTGGACTTTTGTCCACCCTTCTTTGCCTTTCTTCTGCACCAGACGTTACAGACATGACTAGGAGCATGAGAGCAGGAGAGCATGGTAGACTGTTAGTACAGAGCCTTATGAAACAAACAAGCCTTAAACTTGTCCAAATGTGCTTAGCACCTCAGCCTCTCAAACCCATACTGGTGTCAGATGTCCAGTAGAGGATTTCAGGGTCTGGCCCAACATCTCTGCACCTTAGCAAAACTCACATTGTTTAAAATGTGTTTGAGAATCTTTAATAAATGACACCTGGGGGAAAGATACTTTTCTATAATGGTTTGGCCAGCAATCTTACAGAGTCAGGATTATAAACCATATAGCAAAGTGCTCGCATTTCAAAGCCCTTTTTATATCCCAATACAATGTTAGGTGTTCTGAAACGCAATAGAATCATATGACACTTCCGGCCACAAAGACATACAGTTAGTCAAAAGAAATGGGATTTGCCCGGCTGGCCTGGCTCATGAACCTTGTTCGACTTATGAACCAGGAGGTCATGGTTCGATTCCCAGTCAGGGCACATGCCCAGGTTGGGGGCTTGATCCCCAGTGGGGAGGGGTGCAGGAGGCAGCTGATCAATGACTCTCTCTCTCTCATCATTGATGTTTCTATTTCTTTCACTCTCTCCCTTCCTCTCTCTGAAATCAATGAAAACATAAAAAAAGAAAAAAAGAAATGGTATTTGGTTCACTTTTCCACTGGAAAAAAACAAATCCCAATCTCAGCCATTAAATAAAAGGAGAGAATTCATTTCAGCTTCATTTTCTCTCAGCCTGTATATTAATATCTTGATTTCCCTGATAGTATCTAGGCATAAAAGTTATGCTTCCAATTTTTCATTTAGATGAAAGATATTCCATATTGCCTGCTACACCACTAAGGACTAAGTAAGTGCTTTTCAGCTCTCCTTTAAAAAAATAATAACCCACACTTATTTGGATGATTTTCTCCACTGTGGCTCGAGAGAAAGCAGTATTGGGGCTGTGGTAACATTGTTAACCACACAAATGACCTTATAATTGCAAAGACCTCCTGGCTCAACTGGGATATCACTTCTAAAATCATATCCTGGTAATTTATTCTCTCTATTCCCTGAAGAGCTGGCTTGAGGTCAGCGTCATCGTGTGAGAGACAGCGTCTCTCTTGCCACTGCTACAGTAAACTGTCATTTTCTTTTATTCTTTCATTTCCCCTCCTCTTCCTTTACTAATCTGTTTTAAAAGGAATTTCATATCAGACATGGTCAAATGATGATGATTTCATCTCCTACAAATGGTCCTCCCTGGAGATAATCAACCAACATTTATAGAATGAGTTTTCACAAGATCACAGAAATGGCTTCTTAGTGGAGGATCAATCCCCTAAACTTAGTCTGTGGGACACCAGAATTGCAGAAGCAGTATTATCCAAGAAATTGCAGGAGAGCAAATAATAGCATATTAGCTTACCTTTTCCTCTCTTTGGAGTTGTCTTTTCATTAAGATGAGGGTTTCGACTAGAAGTCACAAGTCTAGTGGAGAAGAAATATGCATCCATGGATAAGCTGCCAGGGCGACATGGTCATTCAGAGATTCAATCAATCTAGCTGGAAATTTCTACCCTACTAGCCTGTGACCTTTGGGGATATCGCAAAGTTCCTTAGTTTCTAAATATCAGTTTTCTCATCTGTAAAGGAAAAAAAAAATAGATCATATGAGCTAATGCATAAACATCAATACCTAGCTCATTGTAAATACTCAAAACTATAAACTAATACTGTTTTAAAAATTAAAAGGTAGAGAGCAACCAAGGATTGTCTCTTGTCTGTGGTCTGAATACTGTCTTGCTTTGGCCCTATGTAGCCGTTTCCTCTTTCTGCCTGATTTCCTGTTCTTCCTAGCAATCCACAGTGAGCTGGTGCTGCATTTGGGAGACTCAGAACACGTGTAAAATCTACCCGAAAAAGACCTTCTAGCCTGAAGCAATCACCTTTATAAGTCATCAGAGTGGCTTTCAGCTCCATATCCCGCATCCTGTCTCAGTCAGATTAAACTTCCTTAAACAGGGCTTTCCTCATATTGTTCACATATCCCAAGTCTTTCCACAGTTTCATATTTCTTGCCTGTATGTTTAATACTTTTCTGCCTGGCCCTGGACTCTCCATGGCCTGGCTTCATGCCACCTGTCCACTGTCTACCTCTCCTAGCCTTTGGAAATCTCCACCCTACATCTATTTTTCACCCCATGCCTGCATTTGCATTCTCTCCTCTCTAGAGGTGCTCTCTTCCTTCTTTTTTCTCTCCAAATGCTTCCCATCTTTAAATACCTATTTCAGTTGTCACCTCTTCTCTGAGGCCGCTCAAGCCTTTTCTGAAGTTATTTTCTAAATCAGAGTTGACAAACTTTTTCTGTAAATGCACAGAGGCCCAAACAAAATACTAGCAAATGGAATACAACAATACATTTAAAAAATAATACATCACAACCAAGTGGGGTTCATTCAGAGGCACAGGATGATTCAACATACACAAATCGATCAATGTAATATACCATGTTACCAAAACAGAGGATAAAAATCATATGATCTTGTCAACTGACGCAGAAAAAGCATTCGATAAGATACAATATCCATTTATGATTAAAACACTCAATAAAATGGGTATAGAAGAAAAGTACCTCAACATAATAAAAGCCATATATGACAAACCATCAGCTAATATTATAGTCAAGGATTAAAAAATGAAAGCTTTCCCTCTGAGATCAAGGATGCCCACTCTCACCACTCTTATTTAAATTAGTACTGGAGCCCAGCTGGGCGTGGCTCAGCAGTTGAGCCTAGACCTAGGATCCAGGCAATCAGGGTTCGATTCCCAGTCAGGGCACATGCCCGGGTTGCGGGCTTGATCAATGACTCATCATTGATGTTTCTATCCCTCTCTCTTGCTCTTCTTTCCTCTCTCTGAAATCAATAAAGATATATTTAAGAAAAAAAATTAAATTAGTACTGGAAGTCCTAGCCAGAGCAATCAGGCAAGAGACACAAAAGGCATCCAAAATGGGAAGGAAGAAGTAAAAGCACCACTTGGTGCAGATGACATGATTCTTTACATAGAAAACTCTAAAGACTCCACCCAAAAACTATTAGAAACAATAAACAAATACAGAAAAGTTGCAGGTTACAAAATCAATGTGCAAAAATTCACTGCATTTCTATACACTAACAATGAAATTTCAGAAAAATAAATGAGAGAAAAAAAACACTTCCTCTTGCAATTGCAACAAAAAGAATAAAAATACCTAGTAATAAACTTAATAAATTAATAAATGGTGTGAAGGACATATATACTGAAAACTACAAAGCATTACTGAAAGAGACTGAGAAAGACATAATGACACGGAAGGATATTCCGTGTTCATGGATTAGAAGACCAATTTCATTTCTGATTTTAGTAATTTCAGTCTTCTCTGTGTGTGTGTTTTCTTAGATTAGATAAAGACTTGTCAATTTGGTTGATCGTTTCAAAGAAGCTGTTTTTGGTTTTATTGATTTTCTCTGTTGTTTTTCTATTTAATTTAGCTTTGCTCTAATCTTTATTATTTCCTTCCTTCTGCTAGCTTTGGATTTTGTTTGTCCCTCTTTTTTGAGTTTCTTAAATGTGAAGATGTTTGTTGATTTGAGATTTGTTTTTGTTTTTTTACTGTAAGCATTTATGGCTATAAGTTTCCCTTTAGCAATGTTTTCCTTTCATCCCATACGTTTTAGTATGTTGTATTTCATTTTCATTTCAAAGTATCTTTTAATTCCCCTCATGATTTATTCTTTTATTCAATAAATGTTTTAGGGTGTGTTGTTTAGTTTCACAAATTTTAAGTTTTTCCAGTTTTTTTCTGTTATTGATTTCCAGTTTCATCCCATTGTGATTAGAGAAGGTAATTTAAATATACTCTCTCTTTTTAAATCTATTAAGATTTAATTTGTGACATACTATATAGTCTAGTCTGCAAAATATCCCATGTTCATGAGGGAAGAATGCACAGGGGTTGACAAAAGTAGATTTACAGTTGTTGGTATGAAAAAATAATGCAATAAAAAATAAATAATAATACAAGAATAAACTGTTTCACATACTCATAACTGTAAACCTACTTTTGCCCACCCCTGTATGTATTCAATTCTTCAGTAGAGTGTTCTGTATATGTCTATTAAATCTAATTGGTTTATTTTATTGTTCAAGTTCTCTGTCTCCTTACTTATCTTCTATCCGATTATTCTATTATTTAGTGGAGTATTCAAGTCCCCAACTATTACTGTAGAACTATGTATTTCTCCCTTCAATTATATCATTTTTTGCTTCATATATTTTGATGGTCCTATATTTTAGTGCTTCATATATTTTTATTTTGGTCACATAAACATTTAGAATTGTTATATATTTTTGCTGTATTCAACATTAATATATAATGTCCTTCTTTGTCCTTTGTAACCTTTTTTTATTTAATTTTAAGTTTTATCTTGCCTGTTATTGTTATAGCCCACCCCAAATCTCTTTTGGTTACTATTTTCATAGGATAACATTTTTATTCCTTTAATTTTTAGCTTATTTGTGTCTTTGAATCTAAACTGAGTTACTTGTAGACAGCATAGAGTTGACTCACTTGCTTTAATATTTTCTGCAAATCTCTTCCTTTTGATTGAATAGTTTACATTTACATTTAAAGTAATTACTAATAAGAAGGGACTTACTTCTGTTACTTTACTATTTGTTTTTTATATGCTTTATAGCATTTTTCTCTATTTTGGTCTCTCATGTCTCGCATTATCCTCTCTTTTGTTTGATTGTTGTTTTTTTTAGAAATAAGTTTTAATTTGCTTCTCATTTCCTTTGTATATTCTATAACTATTTTATTTGTGGTTACCATAGGGATTACATTTAACATTCTAAAGTTATAATACTCTAATTTAATTTATATCAGTTTAACTTTAATAGCATGCAAAGACTGCTTCTTTACAACTTTGTCTCCAAATATTTCAATTATTGACATCATAAAATTACATCTTTATGCATTGTGTGCTCCAACACATAAATTAACAATTGTTTTTTAATGACTCTTAAATTATGTAGAAATCAAAATGTGGAGTTATAAACCAAAGTTACAATAATACTACCTTTTAGATCTGTGATTTTCAAGCTGTGTAATGCAGAATTTTTAAATCATGCAATACCAGACTATTTAGTCAGGGGCACTGACCTCTTTTCCCTTAGATTGTCAAATTAAAAAAAAAAAAAAATGACAACAGCCAACACAACAGTAGCCATCTGATGTGAATGCCCTGTGTTGAACCATAAATATGTAGGTCTTATAATAGAGTTGAATCTTATTGGTCACATCACATAATAAGGTTGCATCTGATTGGTTAATTCTTGGTACCAGAAGTCTTTATATACAAGTATAAGCACCTGGTTATATACAAGTATAAGCACCCACTTTGGAGAAAAAAGGGTACTTAATTATTATAATTATTTTTTGTAAATCAATCAAAATGATTCTTATGTTTTGTCAGATCGGCAAAAAATATAATACATACTTTGGTGTACCACAGAATTTTAGTAATTAGTTTATGTGTGCCATGAAATGAAAAAGGTTGAAAATCACTGTTTTAGACTAATAATTGTTTTTATTTGTTTCTTTGTTTGCTTTAATGTATTACTCTCTTAGATCATGTGGAAAACAAAAACTGGATTTATTAACCATGGTATAATAACAGTAACTTTTATAATTGCCCAGCCATGTACCTTTATTAAGATCTTTATTTTTTATACAACTTTGAGTTACTGTCTGAATGTCCTTTTATTTCAACCTTTTGGGCTTCCTTTGCTTCTCTTGCAACTCAGATCTACTGATAATGACCTCCCTTAGCTGTTGTTTACCTGGGAATGTCTTAATTTCTCCCTTACCCAGGAAGGACAGTTTTGTCAACTATAGAGATGACAATTTATTTTCTTCAACACTTTGAAAATACCAGCCTCTTCTGGCCTCCAAAATTTCTGTTGAAAAACCTGATGATAGTCTTATTGAGGATCCCTTACATGTAGTGAGCCATTCATTTCTCCCTCAGACTGGATTTCTACAATTTGATTATAGTATTTCTAAGTGTGGATCTCTTTAAGTTCATGTCACTTGGAGTTCGTTGAAGCTTTTGGATGTTTATATTTATGTCATTTATTAAATTTTCCTTCATCTTTTTTCCTTTTTGTTCCTCAGACTCAATAATTTCAAAAGTCGTATTTTTAAGTTCACCGATTTCTTCTTCTTGCCTGTTCAAATCCAACTTTGATTCCCTCTGGTCATTATTTTTAAATTTAGTTATTATATTATTGGACTTTCCACCACTAGAATTTCTCTTTGGGTTTGTTTAAATTTCCTATCTCTTTATTAATATTTATACTTTGTTCATGCATTATTGTCTTTATTTTTTTTTTAAGTTTCTATATCTTTATTGTTGAGAATATTATAGATGTCCCCTTTTTATCTCCATTGACCCCTTCCACCCCACATCCATCCCACCCCCAGGCTTTTTCCATACCAATGTCTGTGTCCATGGGTTATGTTTATAAACATAAGTTCTTTCATTAATTTCCCTCTACCCATTCCCCCCTCCCCACCTTCCTTCTGAGATCTCAGTCTGTTCTATGCTTTTATGTCTCTGGATCCACTTTGTTCATAACTTTATTTTTTTTATTATGTTCCACATATAAGTGAGATCATGTGGTACTTGTCTTTCTCTGACTGGCTTATTTCACTTAGCAAAATACTTTCTAGTTCCCTCCATGATGTGTCAAAGGATAAAAGATCCTTCCTCTTTACAGCTGCATAGTATTCCATGGTGTAATTGTGCCACAGCTTTTTGATCCACTCATCTACTGATGGGCACTTGAACAGTTTCTAGATCTGCATTATTTTCTTTATTTTCTCCAAGTCTTTCTTTAGTTCCTGGAGCATTTTTAAGGGAGGCATGTTAAAATCTTTGTCTGGTATGTCCACTATTTGGTCTTTCTCAATGACAGTTTCTGTTGGTTTATTTTTTTTCTTCAGTGGGCCATACTTCCCTGTTTCTGTGTATGCCTTGTGATTCTTTTGTTGAAAACTGAGCATTTGAATTAAACAATGTGGTAGCTGTGGTAATCATAGTCTCCCCTTCCCCAGGTTTTGCTTTTTTGTTTTACTTGTTTTTATGGTTGTAGGCTGTCTTTCTGTGGAGGATCCACCTGACGTATAAAGTTATATTTTCTGAGCCCGAGCCTTCCTCTGAGCATGTGTGGTAACATTCTAATTTTCCTCATATATGTGGTTGCTTTTGAATACATTATTAGTCAATGTCTAGCACCCAAAAAGAGAAAAATGAAGGAGAGAAAAAAAAGGGCACCAGCCCTGTAAATTCCCTGAAAATTGCTTCAGCTACAGTAGGAGGGGCTTATAACAATGGAAGTGGGGTGCAACAATGCCTTCCCACACCTTTATTTACACCCTCATAATCAAAACAGCAATCAGTGATCAGAATACAAATTCCTGATCTTTGGAGGACAATCTCCTTGCACACCCAGGCTCCTGTGAGCTGTATGTAAACTGCTTTAGGAATACATTCACAGCTGCCTGCCATGGGGCTGGAGCGTGGGGGATGTGTATCTGCTTCTGCTAAAAGCTGAAATTGACTGAAAATAACCACAATTTACCACTGGAAGCTTCTCTTGGAAGCTAGAAAGCTTCAATAGACTCCAGAGTTCCAAAGTAATTACATCAGACAGATTCTGCCCTCACAATTATTGTCTAGGTGGTGAAATAGATTCCTGGTGCTTCCTACTCCACCATCTTCCCAGAATCCTCTTAAACTCTTAAGCTATTTTTAGAGGAAATGTTAACCTTTAGACATTGGCATAAATTGGCACAATTGAATGTCTTCATGAGCTTCTGTCCTTTCTGAAAACTCTAGAAAACTAATACTTCCTGTCTACCCACAAAAATTAAGATTGAGGTTGAGAAAATTACATAAGTCAGTTGGGAAGGCAACCTCAAGAAACTCCAAGAGAATCCAATACAAACACTACAGGTTTAATATTTTATCAAAAGGGCATCATTGTATTTCACGTAGGAAGTAATGAAATGATGAGTACCTAATTTACATTCACTTGAGCTATGTGCTCACACTTTTCCAAAATGAGAAATGTGATGTTTCTTTGGAATCTTAAAACAGGAGAATGGAAATTTCTCCCAGAGATCAAAGATTCATGTTAAAGAAAGGGCATCTTTCTAACGCAGTATTCCCAAACTCTTACCACTGATTTGGGCAAGTCAGGGTCTGTGCACATAATGAGCAGAGGACATTAGAGGTGGGAACTTGGTGGAAACAGAATTGCACTGAAAGAGGAGGTAAGAGACCAAATAAAATTAATTATGCTTTTTCTTAAATTTAACCAAAAAAGAACCTTAAGGTATATTGTCCCCAATATCCAAGAGACAAAGTTTCTCACCAGGTACCCTCTTCTACAGCCCTCTGATTTCTCTGATGACTCAACAGTGTTTAGTGTTATTAAAACTGCAACAACAGAGAAAAGCATAGCAATTTAAAAAAAAAAATTATCATTTTCCAGATAAATGACAATGACCCCTTTAAACTGACCTCATTTATTTGATAGAGGAGGGGGAAAGAACGATCTACTCTTCTGACTTTTTAAACATAACTCAGACATCAAAGTTTAACTCTTGGTGATGCCTGCTTGACATTACAGGCATAAATTAATGTGTAATGATAAAATAGTGTCTATTACAGAGAAAGGGATTGTCTGTCACCGCATAGTCCTTGAAATGAGCAGTTTTATTTTAGAATAATTTGGTCCTCTGTTGGGCTCCTTTCCAAGTGTCAGATTGTGCACTACTACTTCAAATCTCTTTTTCTCTTATTGCTAATACCTTATACCATACTGAACCTCCCCAGTTTCCCGGCTAAACATAGAACCTCTAATGGCCTTTTGATAAGCAGATGGGATACCCAAGATAGTTACCTTGTTGGTCTAATAAAATTAAATAGGTATAAGTGAAAGTTTGATTTTTTAATATATCAAGTTTATGATTATGGAGTGTTTTTTCTAAATGTTCAACTATGTTTTATGCTTAAAGCTTTAGAAGTTGTAATTTATAGATAATTGAGGTGTTTCTTATAAAAGAGAGACAGCAAGGATGAGAGAAAAAGAGAACAACACAGTGCTGACCACATGTCTGCTGTGTATACTTCATCTTTCCTCTGTTTGCGCTTTTCTCTGCCCAGTTCACTCATGCAGTGTACATCTTTCACATGCTGCCCGAGACTTTCTTCTTATTTAATGAATAGGCAAGTAGGTATTTGGGTTCTAAACATAATTATCTATAAAACAAAAAAAAGTACACACATACTATACTTGAAGGGAGAATGGCTAATGACCAGGACTTGAGTCTTAGCTAGAATATTATAAAAATAGTCTGTGTGACTTCAAACAAGACACTTCGCTTCTCTCAGATTCATGTTGTTTTTTCTGGAATGAAAATCTGAATCATCTCTCAGGTCCCTTCCAGCACTAATATTCTAGGATTCTACTACACTCTGAGATACCATCTTCCCTTTTACATGAAATCCTCCCAAACCATCAAAGAATAATTAAGATCACAGAATGATGCACATTCACATTCCAGCTTTGTCAGTCACACCAAATACATTTTGAGGTGTATCCCCCAGATCCTGCCAGGCTGGGAAGCTTTACGGATGGGAAATAGTATCAGCACAGGTTTGGCAGCACATATTTCCTTTGCTGCACTAAACCACTGTGCTCACTGGGAAACCAAGTCTTGTCAAAGCAAATGTTAGCCACCAACCTGCCAGTGCACATCCACAGAGAAGGGGAGCTGACATGGATCAGATGAGCACCAGAATAAAAATGTGCCCAAGCCACAGACCTTTGTAAATGCAGAAGAAATCCCATTGACCTCTTTTCCTTTCCTCTGTAGAAATGCTCCTTTGTGGTTCTGTGTTTAACCCGGGGCCAGACGAAGAAATATAGAAATACCACAAGGAAAGCTCCTCTCCCTACATGTCCAACTTGATTAAAACTGAGACACATGTCCAGGGCTCTCCCTCTGAGAGCCAGGCCTCCAGGGATCTCCAGACAAGGAAGGATCAGCAGGGCTGCTGCAGATGTACTTTCTGTAGCTCGCTGTGGCTGCTGTCCCGGGGAAGCTGGAAAGTGGGCTTTTATCCAGGGCAGAGATGAAAAGACCAAAGCCCAGGCTTCCAAGATGCCTGTACTTCATGCTCCACATCTATGGAAATGTGAGGCAGTGATAGAGGAGTTTGGAGACAGAAAGACTGGTTTGAGTTTGACTCTCATGTTTACGAGCTATATGTTACTCTGCATGTTACTGAACTCTGTGCTTCAGTTTCCCCATCTGCAAAATGTTGATATTTTTTCATTGCCATTGGGCTATAATATCAATTCAAGATGAGGACTGCAAAGCTCCGGCTACAGTGCTCAGGACATAGTTGTTCTGGACACCAGTGAATGTAGACATTCATTTTGCCATTCCTTAGTGTATTCATTTCTAAAATAAAGATAGTAATAGAAAATACCTTATAAAGTTTCAAAAGATTAAATAAGTCAACCCTTATAAAGTGATTTGACCAATGCCTGGCACATTATAAAATCTGCAGAATGTCAGCTTGTACCATCATTGCTGATATCACTGCGGTGGCCGTCATCTTTGTCAAAGGGGCCAGTCTAGAAGTCCAGCCTAAGGTTAAGACTTCCTGACACACATGGGTTTCCATGTGAGTAGACGGTGTTGGATCTCCATTTTCCCATCTCCAAAAAGACATTGCATACATACCTGCTGAGGTAAGAGCGTATGGGGGATAGGATTATGTCCCCTGGCTTCACATGCTCTTGGTTAAAACACTGGCTCCAACACTTATTATTTGTATGCCTTTAGGCAAATTATTCAATCTCCCTGTGCCTCAGTTTCTCCATCTGCAAAGTGACAGATTAGGTTAATGCATATCTCATGGAGTTGCCATTCTAATTACCTGTCAGAATGATTTAAGCTTCAGGTTTCAGAAATCTGGCTCCCATTGCCTCCTTAAGTCATGAATAGCATTGTTTGATCCCCTGACAGGTAGTTGGGTGTATGCTGCATGCCTGCTGTAACTAGGGCTCAGTTCCCTTTTTTTGTATTATTTTGCATCTCCCCAGTATGCATAGACTTTGATCTCGCACTGGCTTCCTCTCTCAGCCATGTATGCTATTAGCATCACCTGGGCAGCACACGCTCTTTTTTTCATGTTCTCCAGGAAAGAGAGGCAAAGTTCCCTTGCTTTTCCCTGAGAGGAAAACACTTTTTGCTGGGAGCTTCCAAATGTGATCATCTTCTCATTATTGGTCCAAATTAGCTTAGGCCTTTGCATCCTCAAACCAATTACTGGCAAGGGTGAAAAGGGAGTATCACCATCAGTTTATGCAAATTACCTGGGATAGGAGTCTACCTCCATGTCCACTATAAATGAAAGACTACTTAGGACTGGGACTTGAGGGTCTGAAGGTATAATGAGTGTTGGAAAATATTATTGCTTTTTAATGAATATATTTATTTGGAAAATTAAATTGACAATATATTAAAAGCATATATCACAGGACTTGGCAATAGTAAGTGCTTAGAAAATGGAAGCTGCCACCATGTAATTAGTTTCCATCCCTAACCAACGTACCCACCCACTCTGCCTAGGCCAGCATCCTCCATGCCCATTCCCACAGCTCCCACTGCACCTGGTGGGCCTGCTGCCTGGCATCTGGCTCTTCCTGAGCTTACCCCATCACACAGCCTTTACCACCCATCTTCAAAATCTTTTCCATGGTGCTCTTTCTGACTTCCTCAAATGGTAAGAATCTTTTTTCTCCTTATGGATTCTGATAGCACTTCTCTCTAATATATACACTTTTTAAATGATGCCACAAAATTTATTATCTAAATGAATGGCCTCAGCTTTCCCAAATTAGTAAGGTGTTTGAGAGCCTAGGTAGAGTTTTTATATATCCCTCCAAAGTGCCTCGCCCAATGCAGTGCAGCTAATGGGTAGTCAAGGAACAATAGCTAGCTGATGGCTACAGGTGGCCTGGTGGACGCTGGGAAAGGAAACCGTTCACCTCGCATCACTTGTTAAAGAATGAAAGAATAGTAACACAACGAGTGCACGACAAGGGAATTTTCCTGGAGTGAATTGTTCTTCCCCTCCCAGGGACTCTTGGCATTGCCAACTCCTCATCAGGGGAACAATTTTGCTCCTAAGAAAGTCCAAGAACAGAGAAAATGTTAATTTTAGGGAGTCAGAAGGATGCCATTGGAAATGAAATAGTATGTTCTTTCTGATGCCCCAAAACTAGTGTGAAAATTTTCTCCATGCACATCCCTGCGATATGAAGACTCTCTCTGTCCTCTCAGAAAAGCAGATATGCTCAGTTCATTCATGTTTTCTTCTTACATCCTAACTGCCACCATCCATAGAGCCAAGGACTCCAGGTCAAGGTTGAGGGGCATAGGGTGGGGTACAGATATGGTGACCATAGAGGACAGGTCACTTTCCATGGATTCTTGGCAGACACAAGCCAGGTAGGACCTGCAATCTCTTCCCCTTAAGGCTGGCACCTATTGAATGGGTTCCAGGTCACCTCCTGGTGACTTGTTGGCACCAAAACTAAAATACAAACTGTAGAGTGCCATTTTGTTGGAACACATTTGATGTTCAATTGCTCACTTCCCGTTGCGCCTTTCACTGAGTTCAAACTCTACTTCCATCTCTTCTTCAAATATTGCTTCTGCTCCCTGCTTAAATCTTCATTTCCGTGTCCCTTGGGCTGGAATGCTCCTCCTCCTCTCTCCCATCTCTTTAAACCCTACGCTGTCTGCCAGACCCAGCTTCAGTCATTCTCCTTATCCCATGTTATACTTCCTTCCTCTTCTTGATAACCCCAGCTCAGCTCATCCTGCCCTCATCATCTCTCTATTTGGAGAACTGCATTCATTCAGCATTTGGTAATAAAAATCTGTGTGGCTTCCCCTACTATTTCATGCGTGTTTGTCATTTTTCATCATTTTTCATTGGAGTGGATTGGGGTCTGGGATGGCCTGACTGCCCTTTAGTCTTTCCCTGGTATTCAGCCCCTCCCCCTCCCCAACCCCCTCTCTAGCACAGAGAATTTGTCTATAAATACCCATGTGTGTTTCATGAACTTTAAGTTATTGCAGGGAATTACAATTCACTCTGGCTATACCTGAACATGGTTGCTTTCAGAGTTTATTTCTTGTTTTGGGTGTCAAATTAGGGTAGTGATAGGAATCCCTCTGTTTTTTGTTCAATGCCTTACCAGAGGAAAAAGGAGTGGTCTCACTGTGACCAAGAAACAAAGCTGGTCATAACACCGAGTGGACAGGACTGGGAGAAGGGAGGCGAGTTCAAGAATCTGTGCGTGATAGTCCAGCCTCTTCCCAGCCTGCTAAGGGGACCATGACCGTCAACTCCAGTGGTCCTGGAATATCCCCAGCTGCAGGTAAAACAAACCTGTTTACATTCCAGGACTTGTGAGCTGGTCCTGCCTAAGTGACGTCACACAGAGATTCAGGGGGACCATATATAAAATTAATTACTACGTAAAGGGCATTGCTTATATACTTTTACATTTTATATTTTTTAATAGTTTCCATAATTTATAGTACAAATAAATATGTAACAGCACAAGCTAATGTTCTTATAGTTAATTTCAGAGAACTCAGAAAGGCTTGGTTTACACATGCGTATTACACATAGTCAGAAAAAAATTAACTTGCTATAAAGATACCAATGAACCCCCCTGAGCTACCACCTCCCTTTCCTGTTTCTCTTTGTAATATAACTAAATGTGATCAACCTAGTGCTTCATTCTGGGTTGGAGCAGGGGCAGGGGAGGGGCTGAGACAGCCTGATTCCTTTTTCTCTGACAAAAATTAATGTTCAATAAGGGCACACTTGCTTCTCTCTACAGTGATCTCATTCTTCTTTCCTTGGCAGACACCAAAATTAAACTTATTTCTGTTCAGATAATTATCCAGATATTTACATTTTTGTTTTTTTCTTTATACAAGCTAAATGTGTCTACACATTAAAGTGAAACCTGAGAAAAGCAAATCCATATAAGAAATACCTGTCTTTCATGGAGAAAATATAAATGCACAATACATAAAATTGGTAAATCAAAAAACTGCAACATCAGTGTTTACAAAATGATGAAAGTAATGACCAGAACAGACTGTTAAGAGTTGAAAGTAGATGCCTCTGCAGAATAGAATTCAGAATTGGGGAGGCATGGGAGAAGAAATGCTATTTTTAGTTGTGTTTTTTAAAATTATTAAAAATTATTTTTATTTTATTTTTTCAATATGTTTTTATTGATTTCAGAGAGAGAGAGGGGAAGCGAGAGAGAGAAATAGAAACATCAATGATGAGAAGGAGTCATTGATCAGCTGCCTCCTGCACACCCCCTACTGGGCTTCAAGCCCAAAACCCGGGCATGTGCCCTGACCAGGAATCAAACCATGACCTCCTTGTTCATGGGTTGATGCTCAACCACTGAGCTAAGGTGGCTGGGCTGGGGTTTTTTTGTGTGTTTTTTTGTTTGTTTTTTGTTTTAAATACAATTTGAGTTTTTAAAATCTAGCTTCATGTTTTACTAGAAATGAAAATTATTTTTTTTAAAAAGAGAAGTGGGCCTGGAATTGATCCTTGGAACAACCCAGTATTTAGAGGTCAAGCAATAAAGAAAGAACCAACAAACAGGAGCAAGAAGGGGTTGCCAGCAGAGTAGAGAAATATCCAGGAGAAAATAACGTCAACAAGATTGAGACAAAAAATGTTCCAGGAAGGAAGGGATTGGTAGCCATATCAAAGGCCGCAGGACAGAGATGTGGTCCTTGAATTTGTCTTGATGGAGTGTGTTACTGAGATTGACTAGTCAATTTTGGGTGAAATGAAAGATTGAACTCAATTGGAGTAGACTGAAGAGAGATTGAGAACTGAGGAATCCATTACAATGAATATAGAAAAAGTGAATAGTTTTACTTTAAGGGGAGCAGAAAAGAGAGGCAATATCTGGACTTGGCCATGGGCGCAAGGGAGCACCACTCACCCAGAATAGCAGGCAATGAGTTTGGGCTTAATTGCACCTAGTAGGTGCTTTGGCCCTTTACAGCTGAAAAAGTTTATGTCTGATATTTTTTCTAATTTCTTTATTAAACATAAGGCAAAGTCACAAGGTAAGAATAGATGGGGAATTTTAAGTATGAAGGTGAGAAAATGAAATGCATCTTCATAAGTGGTAAAATTAAGAACAAAAACAAATTATAGCAAGAGCGATTTGGACTAAGTGATAAAACAAACAATCTAATAGCCAAGAGACTCTAAAAACGATAATCTTCTCTAGTGCCTGTGTGACCTTGGACAAGTCACTGAAAAACTCATGTCTCAGCTTCCTCACCTTGGGCATGGCATATGAACGTGGTTGTTGTGCAGCTTAAACAAGTCATTATAGCCAAGCACATAGCAGAGTGTGGGTTCACATCAAGCTTTCCAACACCATCCCTCTCTTTCCCTGGAAGTGTCAGCCGCCAACTGAGCTGAGGCTGGGCTGCCACCCATGAGGGGTGCTGATAAAAGACCTCCAAGGATGGAATAGGTAGTTAAAATGAGTGGCCAGAAATACGGACATCCTACTGTTCTGAGCCCTTAGCTAACTCTCATCATTTTTGTGATAAAGTGACCCCAGTTACTGTTTCAAAGTAGCTCCTAGAACTGTTTTTTACCAAGAAAGGGAAGCCTGCTGCTTATACATGTTTTAGAAATTTGTGAATAAAATAAAGGATTGACTCACTGATGACAAACTAATATTACTGAATAATTTTAAACAGACACTGAGAGTTAGTTATTATTATAACAAGCTAAATTTTTACATGATCAGAGATTGCTTTCTTAAAAGTTGAGTTTAAAAAAAAAAAAACAGTTGAGTTTTGCAAAAGGATATAAAGTTGTCATTATTTTAAAAATAACTAGTAACCTGTTTTTAAATGTATTTTTCAACCACATTTTCCTCAACCAAATTATACATATAGAGGAACCTATATTTTCAGTGCAGGGAGAACTATTACAAGAAGGGTATTAGCCAGACTTTTTCATCTCCACAGAGGGAAAAAATGAGAACGGTCCACAAGTAAAAGTTTTGTTTAAATGTAACTTACCCATGAGGAGTGGGGTCTTACTTGTCCTGCAGAGTGGTAAGCCTGGCACATGCCTCCTGGTGTTATCTTATCCGGCCGAAGTGGGTTGCCTGAATGAGTTGCATTTTCCAGATTCCATCCCATACTCAGGCTAGAAGAGCCCATGGCATCCCCCAAGTCCTTTCAGGGATCTCAATTTAGAGAAAAATTTAAAAAAAAAAAGGATTTTTCAACTTATTAGGGAAATTTAGATGACAGCCCACCCATGCTGATTATTTGGTTTCATGAAGCCAAAATATCAAACTGCTTCAGTGGAATGTGGATTTTTTGCCCATCAAATTATGTTTTTTTGGTATAAATATTACCTTTATTAGAAAGTGCATGTATCATATGTACAGATTAAAACCCCTTCCAGAGCTTTCCTTACCCTTTCTATTTTATACTCCTTTAATTTTGCTAGTCTTTTTGTTTTTATCACACAGGTACTGAATATTGGTTATATACCATTGGTAAATCTCATCTTTGTAAAGCTTAAACAAACAAAAA
Source organism: Miniopterus schreibersii (assembly GCF_964146895.1). Classification (NCBI taxonomy): domain Eukaryota; kingdom Metazoa; phylum Chordata; class Mammalia; order Chiroptera; family Miniopteridae; genus Miniopterus; species Miniopterus schreibersii. Next base: position 28,548,287 of record NC_138110.1, read on the forward strand.
AATTAAACAGAAGATAATTTTGCTTTAGCTTCTGATTAAAATCCTCTCAAAGATTTCATATCTGAGTTCAGCCTATCCAAATCCTTGCTAACTCCCTTAGAAAACAAATAGACTTGGAAATATTTCTGATGAAACTCTTACTATCTGAATGAAAATTAAAAACTTTCAATGAAGAGGGGCTTACTACCCTCATGAACTACACATTCCTTTGGGGAACAATCTAACTCTTAGAAAGTAGTCTGAAAATCAGTCCAGCTCTTTCTGTCTATTAATTTTATCCATTGTTTCTTTGGATACCACTTAGTATAATAACCTCTAGCTATTTTAAGATAGCAATACCACTTCTATCTAGTTTAGTCAGAGAAGATATGTACTTGCAAGGATTCTGTTGATTCCAACATTAAGAAGTGTTTAGCCTTTACTGATCAGAAACAAATTCAGAAAGAAATAGGACATCCAGGCACTTCTTTTGCCTTTTGCATCATTTAATTCCCAAAAAAAGCAAATCAAGAATGTGTAAGGTAGATCTAATTTTAGCAAAATTATACTTTTAGCCAATATGCTACTAAGCAAGAAAAAAGTATCCTTTCTACTGCCTGTCAATCTGGGATTCTGTGGTATCTTCTCAGAGGGATGGATATCTTTTACAATTTTATCTAAATGCTTCCTACTGTGACTATATTTTCATGCTCATCTTTTGTATTACCTACCTAATGTTGGTCATTAATTGAATTCTATGCACCCAAGTGAACTATGCCTCATACCCTGTATCATCCCCTTACTTGGTGTTCCGTTGAGATAGTACCTTGATTTAACCAATGGAAGTGGCACTGTGGTAGTTCAAGGCTGAAGTCTAAAGAGGGACAGAAGCTTCTGCTTAAGTGCTCTTGGCAACCCATTGCCACACTGAGTGAAGTTAAAGGTACATGGAAAGTCCATATGGAGGAGAAATTTGGTTTTTTATTTGACCATTCAGCAAACACCAATTGCCAGGCATGCATCTTATAGTGAAACATCTCATAAGATCCAGCGTCGTTGATCTCCCAGGTGACTGTAGATCCTATGACATCATGATGTAGATCAAAGGAATTACTTAAGTGATTCCAGTCAAACAATACAATCATAAAAAATAAGAAAATGGTTGTTGCTTTCAGCTGCTAAGTTTTGGAGTTATTTCTTTATGCAGTGGGTAGCCTAAACATTCTATCAAAGAACATATATCAAGCAACTTCTACCCTTCAGCATTGTGTTAGGCCCTGGAATCTTATCTGGGTATGTGAATATGTGTATAATAAAGATTATTCTGAAATAAAAATCAGATCAAATTTCTGATCACTATGAAAGCACATATAGAGCAACTAAATCTAAGACTTGGAAACCAGTGGTGCTCCTGTGCCCACATTCTGCACTCACCATACACACTAGTAGTCATTGTCACCATGAAGTCCCTCCTAGAGTGTCTCTGTGACATCTTTTTTCTCCTTCATTCACTAATCCTCCTCATTGGTTTTTTTCTTTCATCTTCCCCTGCTTATAACACTCTAATTTAGGAACCAAATCTCAACCTGAGGCTGGACTTACCCATGTTCCACAAAAAATATGACTCTGTCTCAGGACCGATCCTGGTGATGGTATATGTACCTTTGCAAGTCATTGACGTTGACTGTCATGTCATTACTAGTTGACTTTTGGCATCTCTGCTGTAGGAGCCAGCTCCTAGCACGCCAAGGCACTTTCAGAGATAGAGTGCTTTGCTTAAGAGAGATAATCAGAGATGCTTAAGCAATGATCAGGAAGGCTATTGACAGACTAAGGAGAAAGAAATAAGAAAGAAAAAATAAGTGGATTGACTGAATTAAGTGGAAATTTTAAAAAGTGAGGAAGAGAGGAGGGGAAGAAAGGTGGAGGAAGAGAGAAATATATATTTTAACCATCTGTTCATTTTAAGATGCTTGTCAGTAATTCCCCAGCAGAACATTTCCTCCTCAGATTTTACTGATATTGTTTCTGTGTTTTTAATTTAAACATTTCTGAATTATTTCTGATAATAGTCAGGGCATTAAATAACATTAAACAAATGCAAAGCTACATATATATCTTGCATACATGCGAAGGAACCTAAAATTTCATTGAAGAGGCAATATCTATTTATGAAATATTTTAAAAATAGAACACTTTCACTGAAGTAACGGTATCATCCAAGATGTCAATATGAATAAGCCAATAATATGCTAACAAGCAGCCTAAAAGACTTGGTCTCAATAAGCTGATGAAGCTGGAAGCCAGGAGCCGGGGCTGTGAGCTGAGGCTGTGATTCCATCACTGATTGCTCTGGGCCTCCGGGTGGGTCATTTAACCTTGCCTGTCTTCAGATTTCCTATCACCAAAAAGGAAATTAAAACTGGAATTCATTCTCCTGGGTGGCAGCCTAAGAGCCAGAGAGCATCTTATCATCCTCTTTATAATTGTAGACTTACAGAATTTTAGAGTTGGATGGGTCTTTAGCCATCACCCAATTAATCCCCTCGTTTTACAGATGTTGGTGCTGGGGCTCAGCAAGGTGAAGCACCTTGTTCAAGGTCGAGCCTGCTGGTACCTGACTTTGAGCCTGAGAGTCCATCATGATATAACACAGACCTATGTCCCTGAAAGTGTCCTTTTCCCCTTTCTCTTTCACACCCATCAAAACATCTGTGATTACTTAAAAAAAAAAATTGACAGCACAGGATCACCTTGATATATGTATATCAGTTATGTGCTAATGATCAGTTCACAAATACTATAGCTCCTCATGTCAGGTTTGATATTTGCCTAAAGATGAAAGATCAAGGTTGGTACCACATTTCTATTATCCTGATTTGGGGATGACCAGGAAACACCTTTGCTTAGCAAATTATGTTTGGGGCTATTTAGGACTGTGACTATACCTTGGCTTCTGATTACTCCTTCTAGGACTATTCCACCACCTCTGCAGAATGCCCCCTCTTTGGATGGCTGAAGAGGATATGATAGCCCAGAAGTAAAACAAAACAGGTCCTGTGTCATTTCCGCACCAGGATAGTATGAAAAACTAGTGGAAATTTTCATTTGGATTTCTTTTGGGCACATCCTGACTTCTATTCAGCCTCACTTGATTTTTTTTTTTCTAAGAACTTGAGCAGGTACAAATGAATGATGGATGTGTTTTTACAGTTACGATTTTTATTTACATGCTGGAGAGCCAGCACAGATCATTTGGCCTAATGTCCTAAAGATCCTTCCCTTCTAGTTTTGGTAGAAGAACAGCACCAACTGCATTTCAGCAATGCTGCCCCGTGAGCTCCCAGCTTTGTGTATGGTAGCTTGTAAGGCATTTTCTATAATGTATGGAATGAACTGTTTCAAGTTTTTTTTTTCCTGGCTGCTATAATTTTTATATCTCATTTTACCTCTGTAATTAAGACAGGTCTGGTAGGTATTTAAATTAGCCCAGCTTTCATCTCTATCACACATTCATTTCAAAACTTTTATGAATATTTAATAGAGGTTTTATAATTCATAGTGATATGATGAACAGCCTTTTGGCCGTTAAGTCAATTGACAGAAAAAAAAAAAAAATCTCTCTCTTCAGGCAGAAATAATAACGATTCTATTTCTGTTCCTAGATTGGTGATTACACAGTCACCTGTTTTCACATTAAACTTTGATGATAAATTACTCAGCAACCATGATAATATCAGAAGTTTTACTGGTCAGAACAAATTGCCAGTAATTGCTTGCAAGATAAAGAGAAAGCTGCCTCTTTTCCCCTGTCTTCCCCCCAGGGGGTTGTGGCTGCAACCCCATAATCCAACTGCTTTGGATTTCTTTCACTTGTTCTTTTCTTTTTCTTGCTTCCTTTTAAACCTCTATCTGTCCTCCTAGTAAGAATATATTAATATTCCATTAGCATTGCTGCAGATTTCACACACACACACACACAACGTAGCATAGGCTGCATAAAAACAGATAACTTTGGGAGGAATTGCAGTCAAACAGGTTCATGTTCCACCCAGCTCCCCGCAGGCCACACATGTACATTTTAACAAATATTTGGGGAAATGCCTCCAGATGAAAACATGCGTCAAATGATGCTGCTTCCAAAACAACCTAGATGTTTGATTTCTTTGAAAAGGATCAAAGATTTAAGAAAAGAGTCTGATGATGATACCTAACTGTGTATCAGAGAACTGTCAACTCTAACCTTGGTGTCAGATCCAGGTAGCTGGGGCATCCTGCCTTCAGTATTCATGTCAGCACCAAGCTGGAACCATAAATGGTAAGAAATAGAGGAGGAACCATAAATGGTAAGAAATAGAGGAGTCACATGCCATCCTCCAGCTCTCCAAGTCTCTGAGGGGCAGGGGGGAGGCCCTCCCTGTAGCAAATTGGGAAACTGGACCATCCTGTCAGGCTTTTATGTCCCCCTTAATGGGGTCATAGACTCCACTATCTCCCTGGGGAGGTAATTCTGCTGCCTAATAGCTTCTAGTCCAACAAACTTTTTTCCCTGATATGCAGACAACTCCTCTCTGCTCATTTTCTTCTCAGTAATGCCCCTTTTACTAGCCTGCAAATTTCTCTTTGGGGGTTTGCAGCCCCGAGGCAGAGACTGTGGTAAAGCAGCATCACAGAGCTACACACTACATTCTTTTAACCTCACCTCATATGTTAGGGCCTTCGTCCCCTCCATCATTTTTGTGACTCCTCTAAGTACTTTGTCCAATTTGTACATATATATTACTTGTATGAGTGACAAATTTGAGTCTGTAAACTGCAATGCATCAATGACTACATGATAGAAAATACTCAACACTTACCTATTCACAGTGTGTACACACCCCAACACCACACACACTGGACTTAATATATTCAACACCCAAGGTTATAAACTCTAAAGGCACTCAAATGCCCTTGGTTTTACCCAAAGAGAGATGCAGAGAAACCTGGATTGCTTATATCTTACCCTCACTCTTTTCCAGCTTCATTTCTCAGTGAGATTTTGGAAATCTGTCCTTGGTAAGGGAAAGTTAGCAAACTACATAACAAATCCATATTCTGGTTATTATCAATGCAAATTTGCTTTCATTAGAAGGCATTAAACATGAGCATGCTCAGGTTGAGTCTAACTTAGAGTCCTATGTGAGAAATAAAGCAGGAGGTTCTGTGGTTATACCCCTATCCCTGGACAGAGGTCTCACAGAGGCGTGGAGTCCAATATTATCCAAACTTCAGATTAGGCCATTTTGGAAATTATAGCCTTTATCTCTGCTGAGGGGGGAGGGCCAAATTCAGAATCAACATTTCCACATATTCCATTCCCTTTTCCTTCAAAGGAAAACTCAGAGCTGAGCTACCAAAGCGGCATCATGCAAACAGGAGCCCATAAACATCAACTGCCTCTGCTGTACAGCTTTTGATATGTGAACAGTGTGTCATTGTGATGCTGGAAGAAGCCCAGCTCTCTCCTCCTTTACTGTAGGCTGCGGGGCCTAATAGGCATAAAATAACTGGCAACTGCACCCATGTGCATTTGAGTGCTTTTAGATGCTGAATTATTTTAAAATTTTTATTCCAGTGGGGTGGGTGGACATAAGAAAGCAAATGTCTACAGGATAGTGGTTGTGAATAGGTGGTCACTTGGCACATGCTTGTGCGTATGCGTGCACACACACACACACACACACACACACACATACAGCCTTGCTGACAGAGACATAAAACTAGAGAAGTGAAAGCAAGACTTTTTGTCACTTTCAATACATGTACACTTCACACTGGATAATTCAACCTTTCTTTTTCACTTGTGAACCCTGGACAAAAATACATATATATGTATGCAAAATGTAAACCTCATAATGGCTTTCATCTTTCCACTTAATTTTATAGTTATAATACATGGGGGGAAAAGTTAGTGTTGGTATTATTTCATTCTAATCTATTTCAAGGAATCTTACAGCTAAAGAAAAAAATCTTCAGCTGTTCCTTGGCATTGTGATAACTGGTGGTTCTTGTCCCTGAGTGAATGCAATTACTATACTTCCAATTTTGATTTTGGGTCAGATCTTTCTGAGAGGATATTTATAGAGTTATGTTTATATATATCTGTGTATGAAGAAGTAGATACACAGATATGCTGCATTGTAATCTACCTCTCTACTATGTGCAATCTAGACTCTAGCTTAGTCAGAGCACACGCTACTCAGCTAGAGCAGGGGGTCTATTCTGGATGCTCATAAATGTAAGTGTCTGAATAAGTAACTTTCTTTTCAGTGGCTCAGGAATTGATCACAGTTGTGTAAATTACAGGTTACTAAAAAGGCTGTTCCATATTGAATTTATTATATTTCTCTTACATAACCTTTCTTCTCCCTCCACCCCCACCACATACACACACACAGACTGAGATCTTGGGCAGGAACTAGAATGAAAATATATACAAAGCTCACAGATTTGGACTTAAAAAGAAATAGAGTAGAAATGATATATACAATAAGATCCTACAATCTGCGTGCTGTGCTGGTCTGGGAACTTTACACATACACTCATTTGATCCTGACAGAACCCTATGAAATATGGACTACACAACCCATATTACAGAGAAGGCCACCAAAGCTCAGAGTAACTCACCAAAGGGCCCCCTGCAATATGTAGGCCAAAATCCCGATTCTGAGTCCAGATCTGACCATACAGCCTCAGAAGCTGTATTCATGTCAGCTGCCATGAGGGATGCAGCCTCAGAGTTTGCATTGGTTTCTAAATTCAGACTCTGTGAGTCGCCAACATTAACAGCTGGAGGGAAGAACTGAGTCACTATTCAGATGTACAGTTGCTTTATATAGAAACAGAATAGACTGTGACTCTACGGCTGCATTTAAAGGGCTCTGGGGAGAACCCCTACGATCCCCCCAATGAGCCCCACCGCTTGCTTTTTAACACCTGCCTTCCTTTACGGGAATAACACCTTCCATTTCACAAATACAGAGAAGGCTTAAAATAAAATCTCCCAGGGAGTTGTAGGACACAGTCTGAAATGCACACCTAAATTAGACAAGATCCCTTTCTGGGAGTAAGTTTGATCAGAGAGTAAAAATTTATAGAAATTGTAGACTGGCTGAAGGTCTTCCCTAAAGGAAAAGGCTGGGACACTAAAAATAAAAACAATATGAATTTATAATTTTTCAAGGCCCCGCATGTTCTGATTATTTGATGAATTAAAGATGGGTATCTAAGTGCTGTGTGATATAGGCAGGTCAGGACCTTTCTATTGCCCCAACTTCCCATCTAGAACATGCAGGCCAATGTTTCTATGTACCAAGAATACTTAGCAACTTCCCTGGAGATGCCTCCTGCTTACTTGGGGAATGTGTGGCATGGAACAAACATCCATATACATTTCCCTGAGAGGGAATTCAAAATGAGAAGGGGAAATGAAAAGTTCAGAAAAATAGAAAAGGCAAGTTGTTTTTCCCCCCACCCTACATAACAGGGACTAGCTGAGGTGTGTTTAGAAAACACATGCAGGTATTAAGAAAATACATTAGGACAGTCTTCAAATAGAGCTATAAAAACAAAGGGAAATAACCACAGTCCCAGCACAGCAAGAATGCATGAGATCATACTGATAAGCAACTCTACGGAGGGAAAGCTACATCTTCTAGAGCAAAGAGAAACCTGAGCAGATCCAGTAAAAGGGCTTAAATAAATTGGAGGGCTCACGGTCAGACCTAAGAAAGGACTTATTGACAAATAAAGATCAAATATTGATGTGGGGAGGTGAGTAATCCATTGCCCAGAGATATTCTGAAACATAAATATGTCTGCTCAATTTCCTAATTGCACAACAGAATGATTCTTTTCCTCCTCAGAGACTTATAAAAGAAAAAAAAAAAAGAAGTCTTCAATTAATTAACCATTTTGCTTTATCTGTTTAACATATAATTAGCATTACTAATGTTATACTAGTCATTTTGCAGCAATGTTTACTAGTATTTTAGATTTTCTCTTACTACCACATATTTTTCATCCACTAGTGGTCATAACACGGAAAGTAGCTATTGCCAGGCATATGAATAATAAATGACATTGCAGAATATTAGCAAATTACAAAGTTCAGTTACTTCTACAACAGTAAATTACTTAAAAATATCAAAGTTTAGATTTCCAACTGTGTTTTCTCAAGCAGAATATAAAGTACTGGAGATTGAGGGCTACATGTTTCTCAGGCCTCACTGCCTTTCACATCTGATCATCCAGGTAATCAAGCTGGTCCTTTGCCCTCCTTAGAAAAGGCTGAGTTTAACACATCCTCCTACCCTCAACTCTGCCACCTTCACACAGGCCACACCATCGTCTTTCACGTGGGGCACTAAAAGGATGAACTAGCTGTCTCTTTCTTCCTCTGGTTTAGTCTCCTCAAATATTTTTCTTATTGATGCCAGAGAAAATTGTAAATTGTAAATCAGACCAGGTCACACTCTTTCCTAAAAGGCCCCAGTGATTTGAATTGTCTCCAGAATGCCACCTAACCCCAGCACACCACTCTGGGCTGTCCTGTCTCTTCCTTTCCTTCTGTTCCACATGCTTTTACACCCCTTCCCCAGAATAGGAGGCTCCACAGACCAGGCAGGACTCAGCTCTGATGACCCTCTTAGGAAGTCCTTTCTTTGTCTCCCAAGCTTCCTCTTTTAGGAATGGGCTTATCCTTGTTAGAGAATTAAAACATGGTATCATGGGTCAACTTTTGCCTGCCCAGACTGTTCTTCAAAAGCAAAAGCTTTGAGTTATATATAAATAAGTCCTCGCTAATTCCTTAAATTCTCAATAAATGTGTGTTGAATACCAAATCCATAGTAAGGCTCTGGGCTCCAAATTGGAGTTTAACATATGCTTCTTGGCTAACTTCATGTATTTATTTAACTCTGTAGGATCAAATTTATATTAATCAGACTTAGACAAAGAGAATTTCCTCCTTTTGAGGCACTAAATTTTATGTCAAACATAAGAAAGCACAGCACTAGTCCAACAACCAGAGAAGAGAATGACGCCTGTTATTTTCTGAACAGGAGAAAAGAATGTTCCATGTCCACCAGCTAATTCTCCTCTGTTGTTTTTCTCAAGGGTGCGTATATAAAGCTGCTTTTCTTGTAACAATACGGGTTTTTGGCTAGGAACCATTAACAAATGTGCTAAGTCCTTGTGACAACTGATTAATTTTAGTTTAAGGTTATGAATACAAAACAATGAGTGTTGGTATGTAACATGCATTTTAATCATGTCACAGCAAAAGTAAAGGATGAGAAAGATAATTTAATTTGCTTTCTCTAAAAGGTCAGCTCTCCGGAGATAAAAATTGTCCCCTAGGGTACCAATGCCTTTCTCGGCCTGCTTCCCCTTCTGCTGCCTCTCTGGGTTTCCTGTTCCTTGGGGATGTGAGCATTTGTATTTAAAGGCAAATAGGCTATGTTGTTTGGAATGAGAGTGCTTTGGAGACAACACTCCATGATTTTAAAATAAATAAAAAGTGTTTTTGCCCTTGATGTCATCATTATTCTAGCATAGTTTAAGTAAAAATAAAAAAAGAAAAGAAACAGAAATGGATATGGATATGGTCATTAATACTACATTTGCCAGTCTTTACCTATATAAAGACTGCATGTGGAAGGGGAATTTTCTGAGGAAGTTTGTATATCATTTGGTCAAAGTTTATTCTTACTGTTTGTAAGCAAGATCATGTCTTTCAGTAGGGTTGAATCTTTCATAACAGCAGGGCTCAGAGCAGGAGCTTCACAAACTTGAAGCTCAATATGGATTTGTGGAACCAATGGATTAATATCTGACTCTAGATATATTGGCAAACATTCAGTGCATGACCCTTATGACCCAACCAAGGGGATTCAATAGGTTTTTGAAACAAGAAAACAGATATTCAGGACACAGTTGTTTGTAGGCTGAGTAGAAATTTCTTTAGAAATAAATGTTCAGCTTTAAGTTTCACAGACTAATGCAAAAGGGAAATCTAAGTGAGACATAATCAAGTCATCAAAAAGTTCTTGAGTGTAAGTTATAATTGTGTAATAGAGTAAAAAAATCTGTAATCTTTGACATTAGAGATATCACAAATATTTGCATTGAATAAACAGCAAACAATGAGTGACTAAAAGATAAATGGAAGGTTGAAGAAAGGACAGTAGACAATAATCTGATTGCATTAGACACAGCTCCTCGAAGGAGGAGAGCTTTTTGTTACTGAGGGATATGCATGTTTATGTCGACTGGAAGACTTCCAGAAGATGGGCTTAAAGGGGTAAAATATATAGAGAGAAGTAAGTATGTTCTAGAGAGAAACTTGATTTGAAGAAGCTGAACATGAGCTAAGTAAAATGTAGGTGAACTGGAGATATTGTATTTATAACATTCATTGGGTGAAGATAGTCATTTTCATAATCATGCTGCCCTTCATTGGGTCCTGTATCATTTCATACCTAGACTGTACTGCAATGGAAAGGAAATGTCTAGTCTGAGGCCTTCCAAACATATGGATCCACTTGTGAGAAGAAAAGATGTGTCACTGTCATCAAGTGCCCCAGAATGAATCAGATTAAGAAGAGGGCATCTGGGTGGTGATGTGATGTGACAGGAAGAAGAGTGGAGTTAGCAACCCTGAGTTTGGGTTACTAATTAGCTGTGTGGTGAAACAAATTCTTTAACTGTACTGGGCTTGACTTCCCTTATCCTAACTGTAAAGATAATAAACTTAGAGTAACGTGAGAAATCAGTCTCCTAACTAGGAGGTGTTGCCCAAATATAAACCATCTCCTCCTCTTTGAAGGATTCTTTGAAAAGTTTGGTCAGAGGAAGGCTTATTGATAGAGGTTAGACTCAAGGGAGGCCTAAATATTATGATCTCATGCTGATGAATATTTGAAAGTAATATTATTTCTGTCACTGTATCAACAATTGCTTTTAGGAAATCCTAGTTATCAGAGATAAAGTGTAAAAATGTAGATGAGCAAAGCTGGTAACTCATTTTCTGACAATAGAACTCTCAGCAAATAGTAGATCTCTAATAATATTTATTCAAAAGGGAAAAAAATACTTTATTTTTTTTAAATGAGCTATAATTTAGCCTTATTCGTTTTAAATGCTGACATAAGGTAAGACATCTCTGCTGATACATCTATGCTTGTTTGCTCAACCCCATGGTGACCGCAGGGACATAATTTGGAGCAGGTTGGGCAGGAAAGGAGAAAAATCCATGATATCCAGATAAAGCAAAATAACTGACACACCTCTGTACCATTGGCCCCCACTGAGGAATGACAGTGGCATTGATGATGAAGATGGCCAATGAAGAAAGGGGTTCATAGGTTCCTGCTTTACTATCCTTAATAAAGGCTATCTGTAGATGTACAGTCAATACAGAGGACCTTGGGAAATAACCTCAGATGGGGATGAGAGGAGAAGGGAAACACAGGTAGAAAATTGAACTTTCTAGACAGAATTATTGGTTTCCTAAAAATTGTTTGCAAAGTAAATTTCTGTATACCCTACCATATTGTCTCCCAGTTTCATGACTTAAACTGCTGATTCTATATCTCTTGTCTTGTGTTTATTTGACCTTCCCATCCACCAAGCTATAACAGTCACAGAAAAATGTACAAATCTGTTCAAAATGGCATCTAATGGGAAATAACCTTTTTATAAACTATTATTACTAATAATCAATCAATGTCTCAAAAGATGAATTAAAGCTAGCTCCTTTCCCATGTGGCATAATAAACTCTGCAGTGAAGAACAGAAATATAGCTCAAGTGAACAGAGCACTCCTTAAAATCCCATGGACTCTAGCAATTCCTGTCTGGCAGTGGTTGGAGAAGTGAGGGTTGGGTAGCAAAAATGGAAATCATCAGAAAGCATTCAGCCAACCCCTTCCCAACTGCGGAGGGTAAAGGACATTTAAGGCACAGAGGGATTGGGGTGGAGGAAAATCTCAGTTTATAGAACACTTTCTAATAAAGGTTCAATTAAGAATATATAGTGGCAGGTACATACAAGAAACAATAATAAATACATTTTTTAAGTTTGCATTTTGGGAAGCACCTAATTCACTAAGAATAATTTATGTACTGCTAAAATGTGCATCCTCAGCCTTCAATCTGGCACCATAATAGTATCAGTATTTTCAGTTTGTAGTTACTGATAGTAATTAGTCAGGCCATTTAAGGGAAAATTAAATACTCCCATTCTATTGAAATTGTTTTTTTAAGCTGAAAATGGAAATGGTTTCCTTTACACTGCAGGGCAATTCTGTGGGAAAGAGAGGAGTATGTAAGCCACACCCTCAAAGTAATTTCTCACTTATATGCCATATGCCTGAATTTCTAGGCATCAAGGTCACTTTTTTCCAGCCTCATGTTAGAGAAATAGGCACAGAAAGAAAGTACTTCCACGGGAGGATGACAATGCCCTCTTCCAAAGCAAAATGATTGGTAGTAAACTACTTTTTACATTTGTTGGATGTAGAAGAAACCAAAAATGTTCTTACCTACAGCAAACTGATTTTAATACAATTTGGGTTGAACACAAGCTAAAAAAAATCTAAAAAATTATTTTAGAATTATTCCCAGAATCGGGGTCTCTGCATTTCACAAGTCTGGGAGGTGCTATTCTTACTGAGGTCTAGGAGGATGTTGTGGCCAAGTTGTATAATGCATAGCCTGACAGCTGTACATGGCGGCCCACCCAGATCTCTCTGGGCTTGACTGAGACTGACCCACATACATTGACAGCACTGAAAGAGAGTAATTTCAACCAATTCAGACAGTTAAGTAAGTTTGTTAAATATAGTCAGTGAATACTGGCTATATCAACAGGCCCTCTGTAAATTTTCAGGATTTTAATCTCATTTTTAATGATTATGGACCTTTTCTTATCATACTTTCAAGAAAAGAGTTGGCACCATGCCTGTGAGGAGAAGGCACTTATTATCATTGACACACTCCCTAATGTCCTTGAACAGTATCTTGTCTTGAACACTTATTGAAGTATTCAAGTTGAAGTTATTGACCAGCAAAACAATGAATGAGAATGTTTTAATTACAAAGGTCTCATTTGTGTAGAATATCTGTAATTTTGAAAATCAATTCAACATCCATTATTTCATTTGACTCTCCTCATAAGGGTGAGTGTTGCTTACAAGGCAGATCATGGGACTGAGAATCCAGATGCTTAAGAACGTTGTCCCTGTTCCACAGTGAGTGCCAGGGTTTCGATGGTATCCCACATTTTCTCTGTCCTAATTTACTGTTTTCCTTTCATCGACACCATCTCTTGCCTCTACCTGGCTCCTTTCATCAGCCAGGTAGAAATTAGCACATATACATTTGTTTGTTTGTTTGTTTGTTTGTTTTGCTTGCTTTTTGTTAAAATATTAAAGTACCAAACAAATTCACTTCTCCAAGGAGCAAGGGGGATAAGATCTCCTAGTTTGCTCTTATTTTAGTCTGGGTCACTTCATGAAACTTGAGTGACAGCATATTGTCACTTCATATATAGCATCTGCATGGCCTGACTCAGATATCTACCTCACCCTCATCAGTCCAAATCCAGTAACCCGTGTTCATTCTGTGACTGTGGCTTCCTGTCCCACCCACAAACCCTCTGCCAACTTCCAGTAAGGCATGTCCTTCCAGCCAGTTAATCAGCATCCTGTCCCTCTACTGCAGTCTGGCTAGACTAAGTAGACAGTGTCACTATTAAGCTGCTGAGAATCAGATGCCATGTCACACATGCAGTTTCAGAAGAGTGGTTACAAGAGGGACGGCAGCCTCCCTGCCTGCTGACACTATGAAGGCTGGGCCCGTGGACAAGCAGCCTGGAATCTCATTAGCCTCTTCCCTGGATGCAGCATTGCATGTTAAGCATCCATCTCCTCTGATTGCAGGTCTTAGCTTAGGGTCTTTGGGGAACAAGCCTCTAATCTAAGAGCCTTGTCACTACCCTAGTTTTCAACATGGTTGCAGGAAAGGCCTTTCAAATCCTTTTTGCGTCTCTGTCCAACTTGAATATCACCAATTAGTATCTTCTCATCTACAACCAAGTTTTATCATTGTCCAATAAAATATCTTTTCCGTTTGTGTTCTCTTAATAAATCACTGAGGGTTTTATACTCACCTTGGCCAAGACCTGGTGCAGAGCATTTGGGGGGGGGGGGGGATTATTTCATGATGCTTAACCAGTGTGCCTCCTATGCCAGGTGTCTCATTTAAACGGAGGTTCCAGAACACACCTGGCCCAGCTTCCCACTGATTGGGTTCTCCTAAGGCCAGCTGATCTGAATGGTCAGTTTGTTAGTTAAGAAAGCCATGTGCCTTGTACATATCAATATTCTAGACTTGGGTCAGTTAGTATGATTAGATGCCATCTGGGACTCTACTGGGAGCTGGTTAAAAATTCTTAGGAGAACCTGATAACTATGAGTATCTTCTCAACTTATAAACTCTACCACCAGCAAGAACTCTAAAACAAAGAGAGAGAACCATTCCTATTGCCCTCTAAGGACTCAATTTCTGTAGATCTTTGTGCCTCTTCAAATAGGTTCTTGATAGTTATGTTAACTGGAATTCATACTTTATTTCCTCAATACTGATTCCATTTGATTAATACATGAAAGCACTTACTATATTTCAGGCCTGACTGGAGTTTTAAGTTTTCAATTCCCAGCCTTGAAGAGACTGTGGTCTATAAAAAAGAGGCTTTGCTTGGCCTTGACACTCCATACAGCTTTGCTTAGGTGTAAAGCACAAGGATCAGTTAGTCAAAAAACACAATTGATGAACACTAGTATTTAAGGCTGCTTTACATGCCAGGGTGGAGTTTGTGGGCACAGAAAATTCAGAACAAGAAAAGGAGAGTCTTTAATCTGCAGGAGGTTCAATGGTAATTGTGGTAACATGACAAATTTCACTTTGGAAGGAAAGACCAGGACCTAAATAGAAATGGTCTTTAATGTCAGAATGTTTGGTTTGGTAGGTGATGAATAATCAATGTGCCAAGCACATTGGTTCATACATAATAATTAATTAACTTTAAAATATAAATGTTGGGAGTGTGGTCCCCATATCTGCCTCTTGCTTCAACAGTGTTTGGACCAAACAGACCCAGGGATACCCCTTCTTCCAGCCTCTGACCACCCTCCAACCTCTTTTTCAGTCATCACCTTTGGAACCACTTCAGCCATCCTCAGCCTCTGAGAGCAGCCAACACCTTTTTTTGGCCTTAACTCTTTATTGCCAAACAACCATGAGCTCCCAAGTTCATCAGAATTATTTCGAGGTGGAGGTTGCCATCAACTGCCTGGCCAACCTGCATCTGCGGCCTCCCACATCTACCTCTCTCTGGGCTTCTATTTCCACTGAAGCACTGTGGCTCTGGAAGGTGTGGGCCCCTTTTTCTGAGAGTTGGCACTGAAGCGCGAGGGCACTGAGTGTTTCTTAAAGAGGCAAAACAAGCACGGTGGCCACATTCTCTTCCAGGACATGCTGAAGCCTTCCCAAGATGATTGATGTGAAAGTCAGGACACCATGGAAGCCACCATGACCTTGAAGAAGAACCTCAACCAAGCCCTTTTGGACCTGCAGACCCTGTGTTCTACCCACACAGACCCTCAGCTCTGTGACTTCCTGGAGAGCCACCTCCTGGATGAGGTGGTGAAACTCATCAAGAAGATGGGTGACCACCTGACTAAGCTCTGTAAGCTGGAGGCCCCCAGTCTGGGCTGGGCTAGTCTCTTCTAAAGGCTTACCTGCAGGCATGACTAGGAGCCTCTGGAGTCTAGAGGCCTTTGAGGGGCAAACTCTGCATTCCCCTGGTGTCTGGCTTTTGCCTGAGCCTCTCCCTGAAACTTTTAACCATCCTGGAACCCTTTCTGATGCACTGAACCAAATGGAAACAATAAAGCTTTATGTAGATTATATATATAATATATACACACATACATTGTTCCATAAATGATTTAGTTGAAGTCTGGCATTGCTAACAGAGAAATAACCAACTCTGTAATCCTTGATAGATCCTAGTGGAATATTTATAAACTGCCCATCACATTTTTTAAGAAGAAAAAATTAGATTAATAATGGTGATATCCTCTTTAGTATTGACCACAACAGGTAATATATAAGGAATTCTGAATTTATGATTTATGATCACAACAGCCCTGTGAAGCAGCCATTTCCATCACCAAGGCAGGCTCTGAGGTTCAGAGAAGTTAAGCAACTTGTCCTGTATGGAATACATTATGAAAGTTGCGGTTGGGATTCAAACCCTGTCCTTCATGTTTTAAGTGTCAGTCTCTATCTGCTCTGCACAGTGAACCCCCTTAGGCTAGATCTGTCTCCTAATCTGTGATCTGATGTGAGAGGAGAAAGAAATCTGGGTCCAAGGAACAATATTTTCCTATGTTTCTTAAAGGTACTTCTAGGAACCTGTGGTTCAGCCCTTTCTCTGCTTTCCCATACAGATGGCTCATGCTGCATTACTGTCAGGTTTAATGTGTGTCACCTTGTGCAGATGAGAGTCCACAACACTAGGACCATGCCTCATTCACGTTTTTGTGTTCAGCTCCTGGCATCATACTTAGAACTTTGTAAGGAGTCTATTATTTCTATTGAATTTTATTGAATCATATCAGACATGCACTGGGGCAGGTATGATATGGTATATAGTTCATGGACTTGGAATGATGTTCCAGTCCCCAGAGTGTCGGATATTGATTGTGTGATTTGAGGCTCCCACTGTCTTTGAGCCTCAGTTTCCTCTTTTGTAACTCTGTACCTCATGCTATTGCAGTAAAGACTGAATAAAGAATGAAGACAAATGAAGCATCTGCCCCAATGTCTAGCACAAACTGGACACAAAAACAAATCTATGTTCCTTTTTTTTCTCTCTTTCTCCTTTGATGTTAATTTTGAAGGTGACTTTGGGAAATGAGTATTCTTTAAAACCCAGGCATTTCAGTAATCCAGAGCTTTCGTGTGTTTCAAGTATTCTTGGTTATATGATAAGTGGCTTAAATCCATTAATGATTTACTCATTGGTCTTAACAAGCTAATATACCCCTAAAGGTGCTTTTGTAACACAAGCAAGGGAAGCAAAGGGTTGAACCATTTATTCTGTGAATTTGATTTATGTCGACAGGCAATCTGGACAGCTGAGGTCCAAATGTACACTTTTTTTTTTTCTTTCCTTCATGGCAGGATTGATTTTGGCCTGAATCATCTGAATAATTGCCTTAGCTCCCCTAAGACATGTCTTTCACTTTGTGGGTGTAGACAGCTATAGAAAACAAGTATTATTTTAACCTCCTCAGAACATGGAAACTCTCAAACACAGAGAGGTTAATTGGTTTGACAAATGTCACACAGCTCCTCAATCGTGAAGCTGAGAGACAGCCTCCAGGTCTCCAAACTACCCCTCCTCTCAACACATTAAAGAAAACCATTACAGCTGCTTAAGCATATCCACACTTTAAATAGAAAAATAACCTTTACAATCACACATTTCTTCCCTTTTGGGTATAGAAATCATAGTCCAGAACTGGCTTAATAATGAAGTAATCACACATAGATAATTTTTACTACCCATTACCTAAATGTCACGTATTTTTCTGTCTTAAATTTATACTTTGCATTTAGGTAACACAGACAATAGATGGTTGGAAAACAAACGAAACAGGTTAAAGTCCTTATTTTTGTTTATCAAATGATAAACGATGCTCTTGGGAGTCATGGGTTCATCATTCATTCAAGTGTTTTGAAGCTCCATCGGTGAGTACAGTGCTAGGCTGTAGAAAGACCAAATAGACCCCTTAGGTTCCCACTGAAGTGCACTTCCCATAAGAATGAGTGGGGTGCAGCCCTGGGAAAAGATCAATGCCTATGGTGTGAAGGATTGTCCTGGTCCTGCACCAACTGGCTGGGCAAGTCACCATTACCCTTGAGAAGTGGAAACTACATTATCCAGATGGAATGACCCCCATAGGCTTATTTAGAACCTAGTGAGATCATGTAAAATAAATGACTTTGAAAATATTGAAGGACTATATGAATAAATTACTATAATCTTTCTATTAAGGGAAGAGGGCAAGATTGTGATTAATACAAGGCTGTATGTAAGCACGACTCCACTGAATGAGATGTACTCTGTGAATCTACAAAAGGAAAAATCCATATCAGTATTTGCAGTTGGAAATAACCCTTGTTGGGGCTGAGCTTTGTATTGAAACTTTCATTTATATGGTGCTTTTAACCTTATGATAATAAATATGCCATACATTCTCAATATAACCCCATAATTTTATTAGGCATTAGGGAACGAGTTATTAGCCCTATTTTCTCTTTAGGTAACTTGAAGTCCATATAGGTAAGTTCACAATCAAGCTCAAGATTACATAGCTAGCTACTCCATAAGGATAGAATCTGTAACTATGGGCAGTGGGATTGGAACTGTTTTCTACAAACAAAAATGTAAGATCAGAATGAAGAGGAAGAGTGTATCATATGAAGCTACTTGTCTCCATTGAGTGGAGGAAGATGCTGAATTAAATGGAAGTCTTTGAATTATCTATAGATTTCTATCACAGTTGTATATATGTCCACCACCCCCTCACAAGTAATTGAAAGTTTTTGTACATCACATTTTATTCTACCTTAAGTATTGATTGCACTTTCTGGTGGGTTGTTTCATAACACTGGAGCTCTATGAAATATAGAAAAAATTAGGCACAAGGTAGGACTCAGGACACTTCAAACCTACTCGTAATTCTGGGACTAATTTGCTCTGTGACTTTGAGAAAGTCACTGAATTTCCTTTAACTCTCCTGTATTTGAGGTAGAAATAACACCACTTTTCCTACTTACCTGAGAATGTACTAGGAGAATATTATTAACACAAAGGTTAAAATGCTATACAAATGCAAGATTTTTCCTATGACAATTCCTCTGATGGTTAGTATAAGAAAGGATAGCATACATAATCATCAATCAATCAACGTGTCTCGAGTACCTAATAGGGGCTCTAGAGAGGGCAAATAAATAGGGCAGGATCATGAGAGTTTAAAGAGGTGCATCAGACTAAAGAGGTGTAATAACTGCATAAAGGCAAGCTCACACTCAATGAAAGTGTTGCTTGCTGACCAAAGAGGTGGTTCACATTTAGAAAATGCAAAATTCCAGAGGAAATAAATGTAATAGACACAAAGCACAGTAGAGGTGGGGCTCTGGTTTGAGGAATTGGTAGGACAGGGAGGACAAGAAGTCAGTCATGCCTGTAGAGTAGAAAGTAACCCCCATGAGGAGAGGGCTTTGGGTCTGTCCTGTTCATTGATGCATCCCAGGACAAGCTGCCTTGTTGAGGTGCCATAAATATGTGTGAATGCATCAATGAGGGAAGGAAGCATGGGCAAGGTTTGCAGGTAAAAATGAACCAGTGCACCAGAGTAAACAAGGCAATCTTTCTTGACAGGAGAAGTTTCGTGATGGAGTTTAGTAGAAGATAAATTTGAAAGAGTAAATTGCAGCCAAACCTGAGAATAATACTGAATGGAGACCAAAGTCTCCTAGTATTTGGAGCTATGAAGAGTCCTAGCTATGTGAAATATCTTAATCTTCCCCCCAGGCAGGGGAAAGATTTATAGATGTGGTCTAGGGCACCTGTAACACTCTCCCCTAATGTGGATTGCACAGTTGTGTATATTAGTGTGTTTTTCACAGCTGAGCTTAACTTTCTGTCAGATGCCTAAGTTGGTGTACGCCCTAAAGCTCCTAGAGTCCCTGAAAGGCCACATATGCAGAAGTTTTGTTACATAGGAAATCATTTTATTACATGTTATTATTGAATTTGGAGAACCTTCCTAATTAATTATATCTAATTTGCATTATATGTTTCACATATGTGTGTGTTTACCATATTTCTAAGATGTCGACTGTCCCTCTACCTTTCTTGTGTGTGTGGCCCAGTTCCAGCCAGACAGTAGGCACTCAAGAGCAACTATGCCAATAAAAAATATGTCTGAATCCATCATGTAATACATCCAGCTGAAATAGTTGTTTCCCAACTGTAATGAAAGCACATTGCTTATTTCATAGAGATGATCTCTTCTGCTACATGGTTGAACATTTTGGTGTTCAAATACATCTTCAAGTGCTTCTGAGATGTATGTGCTGAATTCAGTTTCAATAAGCCCTTCTTAAGGGTTTCCTAAAATAGTTGAGGTTACTAAGATTGCAGTCTTAGAAAATATCTCAATGCCTGCTTTTTTACCTAAGAAGAAATAAAAAGCTCCTAAATTGAGCATCCCTTTCTTAGAAGCAGAAGTTATAAAAATAAAATGTGTAATATGAATTTTTCAGGTAAGGAGGCATGAATTTCCATCAAAATTAAAAGAACCAGTGCAGTGGGAACAGGGTTTGGTGGTGTCCTCCGAGAACTGTAGGTGGTGGTCCCCTAGTAAGGAAGGAATGAGAGGCCATCAAGCATGTTGAAACAATAGTCACAAGCACCTCTGTCTATAAAAATTAACGCAAAAGTAAAGGCTGGAAACTGGTTCTGAAATTCAATCAGTTTTGATTATAGCAATTACAAAAATGCCTTTATAAAAATACATCTCAGCAAGATGCAAGCAGAGTATTAGAGATTTCTAATGAAACTTTAACTCCTCTGAGCCATGGGACATGCCTTGTCACCAGCAATTTTACCAGTGGAGTTTACTAATAGGTGTCCCAATAAATAGAAATGCACACAAGCCTTCTCCTCACATCAGAAATTTAAGTCCTGTCAACATTTTTACTGTGGTCACCTTCTTGTATTGAAGGAATGAAAATCTCGGTGGCATCATTATCAAATAAAGATGCCAATCACAGGGGTGGGGATATGCATAAAAACAGCATGAATCATCTGACATTTTGCACTTGCCAGTTAAGGCAGGAGTGGAATGAGGATTGCTGCACTCCCTGTAAAGTAATCTTAGCATCTTTGTGCATTGTCCGGTACTAATGATTATTAAAAGACTGGATCTGGTGGGGCAAACAACTATGTAGAAACTGAGAATTCTGGTGGAGCCAGGTGTGTAGCTTTGGGATTCCGCTTTGAATGGTTACACAGGCATTTTGGTCTTGAAGTTTGAAAAGTTTATATTAAACCAGGTGGGCTTTAGAGTTGTGAAATTGACTTTCAGTGCTTTGGACATGGTATAAGGCCTTTAAGTGGGCCATGAAGGTATTTTGACGTTGTCAAGACATGACAGTTTATGAAACCTTGGATTAAGGGTGAGCAGCTGTTGTTATGGTGGCAGCGGGGGAGGGGGGGAACCTGCTCTGTTCCTGGGTGCTCTGGTCTTGAGCAGAGCCTCCCAGACTTGGGCAAAGGCATAGGAAGACTTCAGCATAGACTCTTACAAAAGCTCCCACAGGTAAGCCATAGGTGATGGGTAGGGCTAAAGAAACCAAAAGAATCAGTGAAGAACCCAAACTATCAAGAGCAGAAAGCAATGACCATTATTGAAGGAGTCTGGTGATAGCCAGTGACAAAGCAGAGGGGCTGCCTGATAGGCGCTGTGCTCACAAAGCAGTACAAACACCCTAAGCATGTGGGGAGCCACAGGGGAACTGGGGGAATAAGTACAACAAACTATCCCTTCCTCTGCCTGGTATCAGTCAATGCTTTCCATTGTCAAGCCCCTACCAGCAGCGAGATGGCAAGAGGCCTGGGCAGTGCAGGCCATAGTGGCCACCCTGAGGGACAGGGAAGTATAGAGAACAGATGTGTGTATGTCGGGGGGGGGAGCAAATGGACAATAACCATGCCCCCCAAATGTCTCCTCCGCAGAACCAGAATGATGTGTCCCACATTCTGTATTTGGCCTGATCACTTAGTCATTAAAGGACTCTCTTGCCTCCCCATAATCTACAGAATAAGGCCCAAGCCTGACCCTGAAATTCCTCCTTGTTCTTGTCTTAATGACCTCTCTGGCATCATCCCCAGATACGTTTTGCCTCCCTGAATGATTTTAAACAATTTTTATTTTTTTGTAGTTGTCCTCATGTACCATGTCACTTCATTCCTCTAGGCTTTTGTGTATGGAATTTCCCCTGGAATATATTTTCCTCTGTCTGTACCAATCAGACTCAAATAGTATCTTCTTTAGGAAGCCTTGGCCAAAAGCTACATAATCCTATACATGTGTCTTTTTTAGAATTTATCCTAAAATTAGATTGGACCCTATGAAATTTCTGCTGTTCTATTGTTTTTGACCAACAAAAATAAAATTTGTGTGTAAAGTTTTGTCTCTCTTGCCTATAAGGAAGTCTCCTGAAGGTGAACCATCTCTTATTTGGATGCATCACTCATCAGGTAGCTCAATAGCTACAAATGGTGGGTGATATATAGCTGCTTATGGAACTGAACAAAGGTCCGTATTTTATTTTTTTTAGGCCATGAGGACCACATCAATCTTGATTTCTCAGTAAATATTTGTTATTTGGAACATAAAATATATCTCAAACACTTTTTTGTCAGTTCTCATAAGCAAGGGGTACATATGAAAATTATCTTTGCTCTGCTTGTTCTAGACTTAAAGTACCTCAGCTTTTAGAAGACACAGTTGGTAAAGACATAGCCTCCTATCCCCACAGTTTTAAGAAATTTGAAAGTTAATAAAATGAGATAGCCCATGTAATTAATCAAATGCCCTCAATAGCAAAATATCAGAGGTAAGACAATGCCAGAGGTTCTATACAACGGGTATTAATATACGTAAGTGAACCAGGTATGTATTACTTCTGAGCACAAACTGCAGCTGATTATTTTGTTGTCATTTAAAATATAAGGGTCTCCGAAGCCTAAGCCTAGATGGGCTGACAACCAGACGTGGCATTTGAGCCTTCTGGATTTATAGCCTATTTCCAAGTCACTTTGCCTGCTTTATTCACCAAAAAAGAAAAGAGAAATTCCACTTGACCCAAAATGACCAATGAATGTTCATCAATCTCTTTCAAGTCTTATCAAAACTAAGGTTTCCATAATAATTCTCCTACCAAAAGGAACGCAAAATTTATTCCAAAATGAGGTATGAAAAGGGGTGGGGCCTGGCAGCATTCAGGAAGTCAAGGCTTTGAGCAAAATTAGCTCATGCTTCTTCCAGCAGGAGTCACATTTTGGCCACTCATTTCAGGAGAATATTATTTGTTGTGAAATATAAGGACACAGTCTATGTGTGCATGTGCATTTTAAACCCCCTTCCCGCACCTCCGACTGCTCAGTGACGTGGGTCTCCATCCCTTCACGCCTCGTTAGGGCCAGGCTAGGCCAGCTGGCCAGGCTGCCCCTGTCCTCAGGCCTGGGCGCCATTGTCCCGGAGCTCGCCCGGCCCTCATCCCTTTGATGCTGTTCCAAAGAAACTTTATCCCTCTGTTCCAGCTGGCATTTCATTAAGCCCTGGCTTCACAGGATTTTCCACTCCCATTGACACATCAGAGCAAAGATGTAGCCATTAAAATAATGAAGAAAAAGGGAACGAGCAGAGGAAAAATGGTTCTAGGGGAAATTGTAAAGGAGTGCAAGGTTATTTAAAAAATAAAGGCCGACTGCAGAAAAATAAAATCTTCCTACTTTCTCATCTCTCTCTCTTTTTCTTTTTTCCTCCCCTACACGTGTGTGTCCTAAGCTGTCCAAATTTTTCACAAAGCTTCCTAAGGAGTGACTTCAGAGAGGCGCTGGCTCTGTGAAAGGGCTGACAGTCACAGGTCTAAATTAGGAGCAGCCGCCGAGGATCCCAAAGGCATTCTGAGTACACACGCACACGGAGCTGTGCGCACTGGAGATCCAGCGACTCTGAGATCTAACCTCTCGCTCACTCTGAAGTAAATCATCGCATCTCCTGCTGGTCAGACATCAAGCCCCCTAAGTTATTAGCCACCCCCTGTGTGACTTCCTCGCTCTCCCCTCCACGGGATGCCCAGCCAGGAGTGTCTGTTCCAAACCATATCTTTGGCTTCTTCACACGAACATTGGCTCCACGGTCCCTGGTCATAAAATCTTTCAGATGCTTACCTACTCCATAGGTCATATATCTGGGATGTGTGTGTGTTTTTTCCCTTCCAAAATTAGATTATGAATTTAAGCTTCAAAATAATTGTGTGTCCCTTTGTTGTGATCTCGAAACAAAGACCTACCTTGCAGGGGAGTCTCTCTACGCAGAATTGATATTTACCATATCTGTCCAAGGTATCAGACTTCAGCCAGCATAGCCAGAGACATGGGCAAGGAAGATGTCACAAAAGGCCTTTAAGCTCCTAAAACAGCTGTGACAAAGTCCCGGCACTGAAGCTATACACTTTATTCCCTCGGGCCTCATTCAGGCATTGTGATTTCATTAACAAGCTTGCTTTTCTGGCGTCTCTTCCCACAGGAATTAGAAGCAGTGACCTAGAAGTGGACTCTTAGATATATGCCTGATGACAGAAGGGTATGTGACAGCTGACATGTAATTGAAGGAAGAAACAGGAAAAAAAAATCCGACCCCAAAACCCACAAAAACAATGAACAAATCTATTGCTTTACAGTACAAAAATTGATGTCTATAAGAATGTATTTTAAATTGTATTCAATAAATGCTGGCCAAAAAATACATATATTCTTGAATAGGATATTACAATATGGTAATTTTTTTTTTTTTTTATGAAGCAAAAGATATTAGGAATTTAGAGCATTTATGGATATCTTCCCCTCACTTCAAGTATTTCAGTAGAATTGTTATCCATACGAATGTTTAGTTTATATTATCCTAAAATCGGTTTTCATTTATGCTCTTGCTTTAAAAATCATTGAAAGAAATGGTCACGTTTGTTTTAATTAAACAATCTAGAGATATTAAGAAAAGTTCATAAGGCTCAAGAAAAACCTGCTGGAGTAGTGATCCAGTGAAAATACATACTGAGAAGAGACAGGACCACACAGGAGGAGACCTTGGCTCAAGAGAAAGATTAATTCATGTTCAAATCTTAACCCTTCCATCTCTGCGCTGGCATTGTATGACTCTGGTCATATTTCCCCAACATCTCTGAATCACACTAGGAAACACCTTGTGAGAACTAAGTGAAACTGGGTGTGTTCTAAGATCCAAGTCAGGTTCAGGTGCAAAAAACCCTCGTTCCAGGACTTGGTTGTTGAGGGAGGCATTCAACAGGGCATCTGGCCAGCATTTGGGTGGGGCAGAGCAGACTCTTAAGGAAAACCATGCAGAACCAATTGATCGGCACAGCTTGGGAGTTAAATCCTTAACTTTGTGGAAGATTTCTAAAAAGGCAGAAAAATATATCTTCCTTTAAATAAAAATTTCGTTAGGAAGATAAAAGACACACATGAACCAGAACAATCCAAGGAGGTGATGGAGTATGGAACTGGAATTGCTATCATTAACAAAAATGAGTCACTGAGGGTTGGACATGTCATGGGAGGTTTTGTGGCAATAGTAGAATCAGACAATTTCGGGATGGGTACAGGGGACATTGCAGGTGGGAGGAATGAAAGAGAATGGGGAGGAGCCGAGTTAGCAGGGAATGAAGCCTCTGCCTTGATTCCTATCTGGCTCCAATCAAGACAGCATTCTGCATGTCCCCATGTCACAGGGTCACACAAAGGTTTAGAATCTTGGCACTTACACTTACAAGCTTTGGGACACTGGGCAACTGACATAACATTGTAGTGCCTCAGTTTCCTCAGCTATAAAATGAAGGTCATGCCTGCCTTGAAGAACTTTGGAAAGAATTAAATGTAAACAGGCATAATAACCACCTGGCACAGTGCCAAGACCAAGCAGTCCACATATTCCCATTTTCCTTAATTCCATTATTACCTATTGTGGATATTACCCTTCTGTCCGCTGTTCTCTCACACTGCCTCCTGTTTCTCAAATACAGGATGGGGCAAAATTAGGGCTATAATTGTAAGTATGCAAAACAGAGTTTATTCTTGTATTGTTATTTAGTAATTATTGCGTTATTTTCCATACAAACAACTGTAAACCTACATTTGCCCCACCCTGCATTCTTTGCACTACTTTGCTTCTATCTTTACCTGATTGCACTGTTGAAATCATTCTATACTCTTCACTCTCATCTCTGTTCCCCAAATTACATCAACCTGTTTATTCCATCTCATTCTTCAAGGTCTACATCAAATCACATCTCTCTTAAAGCCATTCAAAGAGGCCTGGGCCCATTTTTATTGTACATTTCAACCTCTGCTATAGCCCTAGCTATGAACTGTATTGCATTATAATTTCTAGCATGGGTGACTACTTCTCATTGACTTGTGAGCCCTTATGAAGCAGGAATAGTTTTTGCTAAATTTAATTTTCCCCAGGATCACTCTACATAAGTGTGATAAGATGGGCCCAAGCATTCTATTCTCTTTGTTTTCTTCCTAAGGGTGGAGGCCAAGTTACTATTTCTGTTTTTATGATTCACCTATGTTTTTCATTTCATGAGAAATCTTAAAGGGAAATGATTTAGGAATCAAAATAAATAATCTAACAATTAGGCAACCTTGAGCCCACAGAGTTTCTTGAACAATGGATAATTTTTTGATATCCTAACCCTCACTACGGTCCTGATCATAATAATTTATGATTCATGGATTGTAGATGTTGTGGTGTATGTGTCTGTGTGTGTGTGTGTGTGTGTGTGTGTGTGTGTCCAAATGCCATGAGACTCTCTATTGTCTGGCTTCATGCATGTTTTCCAAGGTTTCAAAATCCATTAACTAGAGCTTATTTAGCTTCGCCTAATATGATAGCTTTTATTGTGTGAGTATGTGGGAATTTTTTTTTTTTTTTAACAGAAGCCAAGTGTGCCCTTTGGATGAATTGATTTCCTCAATCTCATGGTGAAATATTGCATTTCAGTTGTCAGTTTTGATTTATTATTTCTTTAAACATTAAATCTTCCTTTGCATTTTTATTGGTTTCATTAAAAATGTTCTGCTCATCTTTTTCATGGCCACCTCCTTAAAGACAAGGAAAGTCTCTGTGAGGGAGCCTAGAGGGACCCACAGAGTCCCCTCCTCTCTGTGAAGTCCTCCTGGCTCCTGCCCTTCCATTGGCTGCATGTTTTGAAGGATCGGCAAACAGACCAACAAAAAACCTAACTGTTTTTGTTATGGAGTTTATAAAAACATGTATTAAATCTAATAACTTTGGTGTGTAATGAGGCACAGAGCATATGTCAGAAGTATGGTGTCCAAACAGCGGTGGGCTTGAATGGTTTATCTTTCTGGCAAATGTGTTACATGAGATTTGACCCTTAAATTGAGCACTGGGAGAGATAAATAGGGTAATCAAAAGGACCCCCATACAGTCACAGGAACCTGGAGCCATATGGTCAAGATGAAAATAAATCAGTAATGCAACCAGAAATGGTCTCCAGGGACCTTTGAGCATAAGTTTAGCATCACTGTCTCTCAAACTGTGGAGCAGAGGAAACTGACAGCAAAGATCAGGAAACCAGCTCTAATTAACACACATGGCAAAGGGTTCAGATGTCCCTTCAGACTGAAATGCCTCATACCTGAGGGACTAAAACCCAGACAATAATTTGAAAGTCCCCCAGCTTAGTAAAGACAAAAATAAGATAATGTATTGATTGTAGGTTAAGCTTGGGAAGGCTTGATACAGAAGAACAAACAAACAAAAAATAGAAACCTCATTTAATCAGAATAAAACAAATCAGAGGCTTCAGCTGCACAGCATTGCTTTGCTGCTTTGAATTAACACAACCAGTATCCAGTCCACCTTTTAAGAAATCTGTCTTTCCTCAACTCTTCAAATGTGTAGCAAAGTGAGAAAGTCACAAAATTATATGAAATGTTCAAGTAAAGCTGTGTCTTTTGAAACTTAGCCAAAACCATCTTATTTGTTGTACCTGTTATGAAAATATATGTTAAAATCATCCTGAGTTACATTGACTCAGGTGTCCAAAAGACAAGCCATTGGCAATGCAAATTAACACAAAAGAGATATCTGATAATATTCTTGATTAAATTTTTGGAAAAAGTTTTAAAATTGTCCCAGATATGTTTTCACCTGCATCACATAAAACATTTTGACTAGCATTTGCATATTTGAACAGTTATTTAGGATCATTTAATGATGTATGGTATATAAAGCCATGTCTGCCCCAATCTCCCAGGACTCTGTCCGTCTGTCTGTTATGTTGAAGATTGCACAGCAGGGCTCCTCATTCATCACAGCTTTCTCATTTGTTCAGCTCATACTTAAGTGCTGAGTGCTCAGTCCATACAAGATACTCTGCTTAGAAATGTGTGATTTAAAGAGATGTGTGAGACAAGCTGCCTGATCTCAGAGTATAGGTTCCAGAGAGAGCTCAGACATAGAGATAAATAAGAACATTCTGGACAGTGAAAATCAAGACACCAGTTCTGGGAGGGCACCGAATAGAAAATGTCCCATCCCATTTGTTTCTGTCACATTTAACTTCACTGTCCCTCAATTTTCTCACCTGTAAAATGGAAATTATAATGGTACTCAACCTGAAATTTTTTATGTTTAAATAAGTTAAGGCATATATAAGTTCTTAGAACAGTGACCTGCAGTTTTTAATACCCAAGAAACAACCAATTATTATATTTCACATTATTATTGCAAGTATCTTGTCTCTGGTGATCATCATTTGACTTGTTGTTGTTGTTGTTGTTACTGAGACATTGGCCTATAGCTGTGGGGATTTAGAGAAGCAGAAGATGCTGTTCCTTTCTCAAAGAGCTCTTGATTTAGGTGGAAAGAAAGAGGTATACACACACACACACACACACACAGAGGCACACTTGCAATATGTAATGACAGAGCACAGCACACTCACAGTGTTTGGATAGGTGTTTTAGATCATACTCAGCACAATGCTGGAAACCTGACAGCCACACTAAGGACTACTAGTCTGATAGTATATAATAGACTGTGCAATCATGAACCATCTTAAAATATAATTCTTGCCAAACTTTTTCTTTTTTCTGAAATTAATAATTGTCTTTTTTTTTTAATTTAGTTTTCCAATTCATGCCAAAATTTTCTGATAGAACAGATAATCTCTGAATATAGTTACAAGTGTCATATAATAAATATCAGTTGTGTTTGTTTCTCCTTTGGAGACATCTACCCTGAAGCCTTTCTTCCACCTGCTTCAATGTAGGCTGGGTACACTCTAGACATCTATAACGTTAGGACTTCCCTTCACCATCATCTGGAGAAGCCCATTGCCTTCTCTTGTTTTGAAGCCCCATGGATCTTGTGTCTACATCGTTCTTGCCCAGATAGAAAATATTTTATAGTATTTCCTCTTTTCTGAGAAAGGAGGAACAGGAGAAACATTTTTTGAAACTCAGCGTGCCTGAACATATCTTTAATTTCCCTTCATATTTAATTGTTTGGTTGGCTATTAAATTCTAAGTAGAAGATTATCTTCTTTATGAATTTGAAAGCTTTTCTACATTTTCTTTAGCTTTAGGAATAAAATGTGATTCTGTTTTTAAGCCCCCCTCCTTTTTACCTATGAAAACTTAGGCCTCCAAATTCTGTAACCCCACAATGATAGTTTTTTCTGAGGGTCTTTTCTCAGTTATTTTACATGATATTTCGTGGGGTCTTTTTAAAAAATATCTGGAAACATGTCCTTTAGATCTGGGAAGTCCCCTTGCATTATTTCTATGATGATAACATTGATTTAGTTTTATGTTTTCTCCATTTCTGTAATGCCTATCACTCCTGTGCTGTAACCCTGGACTGATATTCTGGTTTCCTTATCTTTCTCTTTTATTTTCTCTCTCTGTCTTCTTGCTCTGCTCTTTTGAAGGTTTCTTTACTATCTATTCCTTGGGTTGAACTTTTACATTTCTGCGCTAAGTCTTTCATTTCCAATAGCCTTTTCTTATTCTCTGAATGTTCTTTTTGCAAAGAAGCTGATGTTCATTTTGTAAGTGCAATGTCTTCACTCTTCTTTCTGGAAAAAGACATTTTAGACTTTTGGAAGTTTTCTTTTGATTTTTAAATTGTCTCTATTCCTTCTGGTCTTTTTTATCCTTCGCTTTGATGTATCTTTCATTCTTATTGTTCAGGCCTTCCACAAGCATCTGGTGATTACTTGTGATCCATTCATAATGAAGACTGAGGCACTAAAAACTGATCTAGTATTTTGTGTTCATAAGGAAAACCTGCCAAATGGTGGTGTCACTCTGGCTTTCTCAAGGGATGACAGCTTTTTCATCTAGACCAGAGTGTTTCCTGAGCCATTCAGACACTGGTTTGAGAGGTGAAAGCTTGATTTCCCAGCATTCTGAAAGAAGATAAAGAAGAGGAGGCCAGGATAGGATTAATTTGTTTAATTTGTTCTACAATCTTTCATTAATTTGTTTTTGATGCAGCATTTTTACCTTCACTTTAGGTAAGGCTATATTTTCTAACATCAGAGTTTTTACAGTCTCATTTCTTCAGAAAACAAATCTCCAGTCTTCTTACCCCATTGGCAAGTTTAGCTGTTTAGCTACACAAGGTGAGGACTGGCGCCTGGGTTTTTAGTAGCTCCTATAAACACTTTCTGCCTATCCTCCAATTTTAAGCCATAACTGTCACTTTCATCATCAAAGGCTCACATGTCACTAAATTTTAAATATTCCCAGGCCTCTGCCATGAATCCCCTTGCCAATATTTGTCTATTTCTCTGTAGGCACTCAGGTGTCAACTTCCTATGAAACGCTCAGTCAGTAACCCCCTATTTATTACATTCCATTTCAAGTTTTGTTGACATCTTTCATTGGCTCTTTATCTTTCTATGTCATTATTATTGGTTTTTGTTTCTTCTGATGTCCCAGCATAAAGTAGTTTCAAAAGGGAATAAGAGATAAATGTAAGTGTTTAATTTACAATGTCTAACAGGAAATCAGAATAGGTTTTAATGGTCGCATTGCAGGCTCTAAAGCAGGAGTGGGAAACCTTTTTTTGCCAAAGGCTATTTGGATATTTATAACATCATTCGAGGGCCATACAAAATTATCACTTAAAAATTAGCTATGAAAAAAGCTCCTAGATTTATTGAATTTTGAGTCCCCCCTGTGGTTGCCTTGGCAGGGCCACACCACATGAATTCTTGGGCTGTATTTGGCCCGAGGGCCAGACATTCCCCACCCCTGTAATAAAGCAATGCATTGTGGGAGATATTTAAGGGTAAGTCATTATACGTATAATTTCTCAAATCATAATGCACGAGACTGAGCCCAGAGCTTTTAGATAAATGCCCATTGTTACAATTAAATATTTCTTTTCCTGGGGATTGTGAAACCCAGTATTAACATTTTTAAAGAGTCATTGTAAAGACAATAGTAGCCATGAAGGTTGCATGCTAGTCTACTGAGTGACATCTTCATAGCCAGGAGACTAATTCAGCAGCATCCTCTGATACTTCATTTTCTGAAAAAAACTCCTGCCTTAGGATTAACTGTACCCAGTGCAAGTGGAAACCTTAATAAAAAACATGGTCATCAGAGACATTTTGAAAACATTTACTCTGATAGACCCAGTTGTCCTAAATACCCACCTACTGATATCAATGATGTTTTAAAAGCCTCAGTGTCAATGTGTGTGTGTCTGGAAACATACATGTCCAGAGAAAGCATACATTTCATGGAGGCAGCTGGGCTGGTGATGTGTGCAAGAGGTTTTCATCAAGATGTGTCCTTCACATGGGATGGTAGAAGAGTAAAATCGTGAAGCTAGAGAAAGGCACAAGAAGTCCACGGTTCTTGTTCCCAATTGAGGATCTTTAAGAAGATCTTTTTTTTAATAGCATCCCTGATGTCAGCAGTGTTTAGAGAGTGTATAGGACATTAACCAATGTGAGACATAAATCTCTCTATTGAACAGCTGACATGGTTAGGAAGATCTTTCTTTTATTTAATTTGAAAACTATCTTACTACCTTTGAGTCTCATTTCTTTTTTTTCCTTTCTTTGTGTGGCCTCTTCTCTATTTTAATGCTAACATTAAAAAGTCATTGATCTTGAAATCCTGGAAAAAACATAGTCAGTAAAATCTCAGACATCTCACGTAGCAGTATTTTCACCAATACATCTCCTAGAGCAAGAGAAACAAAGGAAAAAAATAAACAAATGAACTACATCAAACTAAAAAGCTTCTGCACAGCAAAAGAAACTACCAACAAAATGAAAAGGGAAACCACTGTCTGGGAGAAGATATTCACCAGTATCTGATAAGGGGTTAATTTCCAAAATATATAAAGAACTCATACAGCTCAACACCAGGAAGAAAAATAATCCTATTTAAAAAATGGACAAAGGAACTAAACAGACACTTCTCCAAAGAGGATATACAGATGGCCAAGAGACATAAGAAAAGATGCTCAATATCACTAATCATTGGAGAGATACAAATAAAAACTACAATAAGGTATCACCTCACACCTGCCAGAATGGTTATCATCAATAAACCAACAAACAACAAGTGCTGGTGAGGATGTGGAGAAAAGGGAGCCCTAGTACACTGCTGGTGGGAATGCAGACTGGTGTAGTCACTATGGGAAACAGCATGGAATTTCCTCAAAAAATTAAAAGTGGAACTGCTGTTTGACCCAGTGATTCCACTTCTGGGAATATATCTTAAGAAACCCAAAACACCAATCAAAAAGAATATATGCACCTCTATGTTCATAGCAGCATTATTTACAATAGCTAAGATCTGGAAACAACCCAGGTGCTCAGGTGCTCATCAATAGATGAGTGGATTAAAAAGCTGTGGTACATTCACAAAATGAAATACTACTTGGCTGTAAAAAAGAAAGAGCTCTTACCCTTTGGAACAGCATGGATGGATCTGGAGAGTATTTTGCTAAGTGAAATAAGCCAGTTAGAGAAAGACAAATATCACATGGTCTCATATGTGGAATCTAATGAACAAAATAAACTGAAAAACAAATTAGGTTCAGAGGCATGGATGCATGGAATAGAATTACAGATCTCAGAGGGGAGGAAGGTAGAGAGGATGTAAAGAGATTAACCAAAGAACATTTATGCATATATGCATAGCCCATGGACACAGACAATAGTGTGAGGAAGGCTTAGGGTGGGGCAGGGGCTGGGTAGAGGGTGGTAAAAGGGCAGGAGGGGGGAATGTGAGACATTTGTAAGCTGTTAAGAATAAATAAATTTTGAAAAAGTCATTGATCTTACCATTAACAAACAAGCATCACAAATAGATCCATGATGGCACCTTGTTGAAACATTATCAAGAAAGGCCTACAAATCTGGCATCTAAATTATAGGATACTTATTTCACTGAGGTATACTTTAACATGCAGTCATTCCAGTGAAGGCCACAAAGTTTAGTGTGTGTGTGAATGGGAGTATGTGTGTGTGTGAATGAATGTGTGTGTGTGTGTGTGTGTGTGTGTGTGTGTGTGTGTGTGTGAGAGAGAATAATGCATTGGTCTCATTTTGTTATAGGAAAAAATGAGAGAAACTAAGGTATAAGCAGGATCTGTGGACAGAGATGCTAACAAAATATATGCAAAAGCAGTTCTAACATTGATTTTAGATTTATAAACAAGGTGCATCACTTATAACTGACTGCAATGTGTTCTTAGAGCAAGGCCCAAGCCTCTTCACCTATTTAGATTTTTTGATCCCCCTCAAATTCTCATTTTTCTAAAATCCTCCCAGACCCGCAGAATAGCAACCTCATACGTGTCTTCGTATAAAATGTTGGACACAATGTACTGTTTCCCTCAGAGTGGTTCACACTCAAAAGAAACCCTTATAAAGATTATTTCTAACCTAAAGGATCAATCATGTGAGGCTTTTGCTAATCAGTCTGGATATACATTCGAAAACATCTTTATTGAGCACCTATCTTTTTTTAAAAAAAATATACCTTTATTGATTTCAGAGAGAGGAAAGGAGAGGGAGAGAGAGATAGAAACTTCAATGATGAGAGAGTCATTGACCAGCTGCCTTAGCCCGCAACTTGGGCATGTGCCCTGACCGGGAATCGAACCCCAATCGCCTGGATCCCAGGTCAATGCTCAACCGCTGAGCCACGCCCGGACGGACAACTGAGTGCCTATCAAATGACTTCCATAGCCTTGTGCTAGATGTTCTTTCTTTTCTATACATGACAATGGCCCTATTTCAAAAGTTGCATGAACCTCTTTGCTTTTTGTGTGAAATGGAGATGATGAAGTTGTCTCAAGGGTTTGGTTTCAGTTCAAGAAGGCATGGATGGCGAGGGCCTATTGAGTCCTTGATCACTGGCCCAGGTAGGTTGCCAATGAGATGACCCTGGCCTCTATGGACCTGTCTCTCCCTTTTGTTCAATGATTCTCTGCATACATACTAAGCAACACCCACACCACACTTTCGGGGCATGAAAAATTTCCCTTGGTTTTTATGGCACAATAAGCTGACCATGGCTATGCCTATCCAGCGTTCTCTTACTTGACACAGTCTGAGAAACTACCAGGTAAAAGAGACATGGATCTGCTATTCTCTTATTTCTCACAAACTCCTCAGGCATTTTTCTTACTCTCCAGGTTTCTCCCTAGGGTGCAGATTCCATGTTCTTGTCCCTGAAAACATGATGTCTCTGCTCTCATCATTTCCCTCTCTTAAAGGACAAGATTCTCGTTCTACTTTGTGATATTGTCCCCAAATTCTATTCCCAATGTCTTGTTTTTTCCCCAAAAGACATAAACTTTTTAAATATAAACACTAGTAGCCTCCAATATACCAATAACTATTGTTTCAAGGTCTGGGAGTGGTAAGGATCAAAGGTGACAGGAATACCTTTTTTTAAAATCAAGTAACATTTTAAAAAGATTCCTCATTTTACATTAGGTAAATGTATGTGAAACTTTGGAGCTTCCTCGTGTCAAATCTTTCCACCTGTTCACACTTTTATAGTGTCTTATCTGTCTTGTTCTCTTTTTTCTAATATAAAAATTTCACTGTTTATAATTCATTTACTCATTTATTCCACCCACAACTCTTAAATTTCCATAGTCTGAAAAATTTTAAGAAAACAGTTTTTGGGGCTACCTGCCTGCACTCAAGCTGTGCCTCTATGTTTGCAAGTTCACACAAAGGATTGCTAACCACCCAAGAACATATTAGTAAGTGACATAATGGGAAGAAGATATGAATGTATATTTATATGCTTTTTCCTCTTTATGTACTTGGCCAGCAGAGCACTGCTGGAGAAGAGAAAGTAGAGCCCGGGGATGAATATTGGGAGCTCTGTGTGGGTAGCACTTTCCAAATTAGGGGCCAAAGGGTGGTTTTGTCATATGAATTAAGTTGTTTCAGAATGTCAGATATTTTAGTGCAACATTTCAAGCAAATTAATAAACAAAGAAACCAAAAAACAAATAACTGGGGGACATCGCCTGTCCTTGAATATGAATAAATAGGTAAAATTAGTTGTTTTCATGTATTTTGTGTCACTTAAAAATTGCATTCAGCTACTAGCAGTCAACAATGGACATAACAGAGGCTTAAACAACACAGGGTTTTATTTTTCTCGGATGAAAAAAGTCTAGAGATGGAGAGACCAGTGCCAATAGGTAGCTACCTGGTGTTTTTAGACCTTCTTAATTTTCATACTTTCTGCAATATTGCCAATAAGCTTGAGCCAATAAGGATTTGGATGAAGTGGGTGGATCAAAGGGAGGTGTCCAAGTTAATGAGCCCAGAAAGTCCACTGCTGAGAAATGAAGAACAACAAGGATGGATGAGGTGAAGGCAGGTGACGTGAAGCCATGCATTGAGCCATAGGTGTCAAGGAGCCTTTCAGCCCCTTGACAGCAGAAGGACAAGGTATTGCTGCAACTGGTATTTTAAATCTGACATTGATGTGAAGAATGGTTTTTAAAAAGATGAGGCAGGAGTTAAAAGAATATAAGGAACATTACAATAACCATAAGGAAAGCATGGCATTTGGAATAGAAAAAAAAGGGCTGCAAGTTCAGAGGCATCTTGGGATTTTATTTCATCTTAACTATAATCGTGATCCTGAGTTCCAGGAAGGAATGTGTTGGGAAACTAACCAGGAAAGTAAATAAACATACTGATTAATTATTTTTCTTATTATCCCAGCTGCTGAGTTTGTCACAGCTCTGCCCACATATTGCACCCTGTTCATGTATTGTATTTAGGCATGAAGACTAACTAAGCAGCCACCCCATGTGCAACAAAAGGGGATCCAGGACCAGTCAGCCTGCCCCATCGGAAAACAAGTCTCGATGCTCTCATCTCTGATGCTTGTAATTTACATTATAATGCCAATTTTTTGTGTCTTATACCTTTTGATCTTTATGAGTCTGTTAAATGTGAATACCCTCATGAAGAATAATCCTTTAAGCAATGGTTTTCCAGTCTGCCCACTTATTCTGATAATTTTCAGGTCATTTCAACATTGAAACATCCTTGGGACCCAAGCCAGTAGTATGGGTGTTTTGAAAGAGGGGGAAGCTGGAAAGGTGCTCAAAAGGAAGGGCAGATGTACCAACTTCAAGGATCTCCTAAAATATGGAAGGGCATTAAGGTATTCATTGACTAAACATGGGTCAGTTCCTGTCTGTGTCTCTGCCAGGGCCAGCTGAAAAGTCAGAATCAGGCTGCACTTCACTAAGTTTTGCTATCCTTGGATTTGTCTGATATTTCTCTGTGCCTCTCAGAAATATCACTGAACTCCCTGTGCCCACCTTCCTCTTATGAAGAAGAGTCATGGGTTAAATGGGTGATTGAAGAGTAAAGAGAGTGAGTGATTGGAGCAGCTTGAGATTTCTGTGAGATTTAGGGTCTGCCTATTGACAGAATGGCATCAGAATAAGAGATCAGCAGTAATCTGGAATCTCATGGTAGGATGAGCTCCCCATATTCCTCAGCACTCTACAGAATGTTTCTGTCAATCAGGATTCTGTTCCTAAGGAACGAGGTTTTAGGAGTCACTGGAAGGCTGTATTCCTTATTGCAGATGATACTGAAGAACAACAAACAAGTGGACAAGCACATTATTTCTCTATAGGGCGTAGGGGAAACACAGCATGGATATGACTGTGCTCCTTCCAAGGGAGTATTCTGTTTCCCACAATAACTGCCATTTCCTTGGAGACAGACACAGCATTATTACAAACCAGTGCTGAAGTTGGGAAAGTGTTAGCCTAAATTTGACACACTCTACCATCTCATCTACAAAAGTCTAGAACTAGAACCTACGGATCTTGGAGAGAGGACGTCCATGTGGGTGGGGAGGCCCATGACAAGGAATGTTAGGAGAGAGAGGTGCACATTGTGAATGGGAAGGACATTCTGGGGAGCAATATTTCTTACAGTCTAATTGCTCTATGTTTTATAGAACCTGATCATTAGGGGATCCTGGGCATGATTCTGTAGAGATGCTCTTGTGAAATAAAGCAAGAGGCTATTAAACAGAAAGTTTAAATATAGCTACAGGGAGACATACTTCCTGACAACTTGACAGATGTCTTGGAGTGACGACTCCTTCCTTCATTGCTAATTACAAAATCATTTGTCTTAAGGAAAGGACAAAAGAGAAGTAATTATGAAAAACATGATTCTTAAGGGATAAAAAGATAACATCAGTTTAAAACACGGAAGCAATCATAACCACTTAGAATCATTATTAGTTTGGTGGAACCAATGACAGGTTGCTTTTTAGAAACCAGAGGGAATGGGGCTCCTGAAGCAGAGGGAAGCAAACATTCAGTTTCTTGTTATGCTAAACTTATCCCCAGACTCCTGAGACTTCTTTGATGAACAGTTCATTAAAATTTCCAACCGCAGATGAATTTGAACTAAAATACACAAATGTTTTAATTATACATTCCTTTTTAATTACACTAATGGCTTGTAATGTGTTTATGTTGGTTTAGAGTTTAATTTCTTCCCTTAGATTAGGTGGTTGACTTAAGGACTGTGCTTTTCAGTAAAATGGCATGATTCATCCATGTTTGATTATGAATTAAGGGAAAAATGCAGAAGACATGCCGCCCTTGGAAGGATCTTTCTGCCCATGAACAATTGCCCCTCCCTGGGGGCTCTGGGACAGAGCAGACCTTGCCATCTTGCAGGAGTAAGGGATGGGAGTTCTGAGTGAAAAGTCATGAACAGTGCCTAGGTTGGAAAGGAGCTAAATGATGGGGAGTGGATGGATGGGAAAGAAAATAACCCACATAGGAGATAGGCCCATTTATCAGGGTCCATTTACATATTGATGCAAGAAGAACCAGAGCTGGCCCATGATCAGGCTGTGAGATGCAAGGTGCGCTCTTCATGTTTTTGACCTTCTCTTTATGCCCTCTTTGAGCCTTCTAATTTCGAAGTCCTCTTAACTTTCTCCTCCAATGCAATCTATTTCCTCAGCCAATTCCAGACTGAAGTATAAGCTTTTGATAAACACTTTCAAACTGGTATGTGACTTAACATGAATATTTATCCCCTCTGAAACTTAAAAATTTATATTTTAAAAGAGAATTCTTGAATGGCTGATGTTTAACTTATGGTAACCCTCTTATAAGGGTTGGGAACTAGACAAACAGGCTCATTTATCTGCCTGTCTCATGCAATGGATATCAGTGGTTGTTTTTCTTTTCCAGTATCCCTTCACCCTACTCTAATAAGAAATTCACTTTTTTCTTGCAGAGAAACCATTCCCTGTGATATGATAGAACCTAAAACCCTCATCCCTGCCCCCTCACCACCAGATTTGGCCTACTGTGACCCAGGTTAGCCTATCAGAGTGTACAGTTCTCCTAGGCACAGAGATTGAAAGTAAGCACATCACAGAAGCCAGACCACTCAAAGTCCTCCTTAGGACTTTTTAAAGTTTATTTATTTTGCCAAATCTGTTGTGGTAGGCAGAATAATGCCCTTCCCAAATAGGTACACATCCTAATCCCCAAAATTTGTAAATATGTTAGCTTATATGGCAAAAGGGATTTTGCAAATGTAATTAAATTGAAGATCTTGAGATGAGAAGATTATACTGGATTACATAGGTGGATCTAATGTAATCACAGGCATCCTTTACTTGAAAGAGGGAGGCTGGAGGGTTAGAGAGGATGCAACAATGGAATAGCAGTCAGAGTAATGTGACTACTAGTTTTGAAGGTGGAAAAGGCCATGAGCCAACAAATGAAGGCAACCTCCACAAGCAGGAAAAGGCAAGAAAATGAATTCTCCCCCAGAGTCTGAAGAAAAGAATGCAGCCTTGCCTGCACCTTGATTTTACCCTCTTGATACTCATTTCAGACATCTGACCTCCAGAACTGTAAGACAATAAATTTGTGTTGTTTTTGAGTCAACAATGTCATGATAATTTGTTATAACAGCAACAGGATACTAAAACACCTATCCAAGAAAACACAGTCTCTCCTCTGGGATCTTGATGTTCTGAAAACGATCATATCTATTACAGGGTAAGAAGCTATCAAAGAACTAGAGAAAGAGACAAGAGTTCCTGATGTTGCTATTTAAGCCTTTGGGTCAGCTGAGCCTGAAACAACACCCTATTGCACTTCCCAGTTATGTGAGGCAATGCATTCTTTTTTCAAAATTATGTTTTTATTGATTTTAGAGAGAGGAAGGAAGAAAGAAAGAGAGAAACATCGATGAGAGAGAAACATTCATCAGCTGTCTCCTACATTCCCCTTACTGGAGACTGAGTCCACAACCAAAGCATATGCCCTAACCCAGAATTGAACCATGACCTCCTTGTTCATAGACTGACACTGAGCCATGCCAGCTGGGCTAGGCAATGCATTCTTCAAAAAAACTTAGTTAATGCTGGTGAGTTGGATTTCAGTCACTGGAAACTAAAAGTATTGGTTAGTATACTGCCTTAATACTTTTGTAACAAGTGAAATACAAAAGATAAACAGGTTTTCCATTAGATTAATTCATAATGTTGTGGTAAAATTTTGTCACCATATTCAGGTTGATACAATTGAATTAAATTAGCAAATAGTATTTGTATTTATTGCAGTTTTTAAATTCTTGCTGTCTTTTCTTTAAAATTGCTCTGAGTGTTTCTGAATGTAGGTTGCAGACTGTGTGCCAGGCTTAAGTGGGAGTAATATTGGCATGTTTTAAATCAATGCAGCAGATATGTTTAAGTATTTACACTTCAGATACCTGAAATTTCACCATACTGCTCTTCCAACTCTGAGTAGATATGTGGCCACTTCAACCAATGACATTCATTTTGTCTAAACTGCATGCAGTAGGCATGTAATCAGAGAGGCCAGGTTGGAAACCATGATCAAGGTCATACCAAATCTACTATGTGCTGAAGGAAGGGAA
Organism: Miniopterus schreibersii; assembly: GCF_964146895.1. Lineage (NCBI taxonomy): Eukaryota > Metazoa > Chordata > Mammalia > Chiroptera > Miniopteridae > Miniopterus > Miniopterus schreibersii. Next base: position 28,588,753 of record NC_138110.1, read on the forward strand.
TTTAACACAAAAGCAGTCCAGTCCTGCAGTATGAAGGTATTCAACCATGGAAGGGATTTCCATGTGAAAGGGGAAGTGATTTTTTTTTTTTTTATAGACAGGATGGCCAGGAAATTAGGACACTGGATTTAAAGCCTGGTGACTCCAACAGGCAGATAGTAAGTAGCACAGGATTTTCTTCAAAATCTGAAAGAAAAAAAAATGAAATGAAGTTATCTATAGGCTCTGACTCAGGGGTTCTCCATAGTCCTTTTTCTTGCCATATGCCAGGGTAAAACAGAGTAAGTTCAGTTAAACACAGTTGTACTTGAAAAAAGCTAAGGTTTCAAGGACTCCAAATGAAGGAAAGCAAGAAGTAGTCAGTTGGGACCCCAGTGGCATAGAACATCATTGCCCTTGTAAGATACTCCTCCTCTTCTCTGAATGCTGCATTAAAATTAGACTTATTTAGCAATGGGCTATTCCATATTTATTTTTATTAGAAAAATTCTTTTTCACGTACTGATAATCATTTATTTGTTAGCATGCATATAGTAACATTTCTTTCTAGGGTGGATGCTTTGATGGAATTTGGAGAGATCATTCTTTCAAGCAACATTTACTAAGTGGTTGTTCTGAGCCAGGCTCTCTGCTATGTGCTGAGAATACAAAGAGGAATCAAAGCAAATACACTTCCTTCTCTAAGAATTTTATGATGTAAGGTGAGGGCGTCAGGGAGCCATGATCTGCATCATTAGGTTGAAAAGGTTAAAGGCAAATATTTTCCAACTTTACCAAACATAACCCCACTATATCTCATTTGTTCTGGAAATTCCACAGCCAATGTGTTGCCATTTTCTGAAAACTTTTCCTCACTTTGCATATAGTATCAGCACTTTGTAGTCCATACAAACATTTACAAATATAAATGTAAGTGATCATGTTGTTCATTTTCCTTCGATGTATTGAGAATCTAGAAAAATGAAGCAGAAGTTCAAATCTATGAGCTCCTTAATTCTCAGTCCAAAGCCCTCTCACTACATCACGGCTGTGTAAACCCAACACACATTCACCTGAAAAGACATATGGACTTCAAAAAATATTGGCTTTCTTCCACAGTCTACTACATACAACTCAGACAACATGGCCTGGAACCCCAGGCCTTCCCCAAATGTGGCTTAACTCACTATCCAAGTTTATTTCCTCACTCAACTCCTAAAATTATATGGCTATAATTTGTACAATATTCTTTGTGCTTTTCTTCTTCCATGCCCCTGTTCATGCCTTTCTCTCCATCACAAAGCTCTGCCCCTTATTCTTTCATGCAGTGACTTTCTACTAAATCTTCAATAATTACTCAGGTGTTTCCCAGTCTCACCAGCCAGAAATATTCTGTAGAGACTTTATTGAACTTAGCTTGCACTACTCGAATGGCTCTTGCTGCATCCCACCCTCTAGCACAGGTATTTTGTCACCATCTTACCTCTTCTAATAGAAGTCAGAGATTCTAACATATATCTAGGGATCTTATAATTTCCAGCACATTGAAGGCTGAACATCATAAATATATGATCAATGACAAAATGAATTAAATTAAATTCAGGTCATTGAGAGAATGAAGAGACAAAATCAAAGCAATGTAATTGCAAAACTTAGCCTATCAGAGGCATGCTGGCTAGGGCAGGGAGTGGAGAGTCTAAAGGAAGCCAGCAGGGAAACCAGTTAAGAGACTTGTACAGTTATCTTGGTATAAGGGCAGAAAGGTATACCCTGTCTGATAGAAATGAGACAGAAAGAAAACCAGAAAATTGTAAAGGCATTTTATCTAAGACATGTTGCATATAAGAGATAAAAATTTTAAAAAGTGAAGCTTTTACTTGTGATGTTGAACATGGTAGTACCATAGACAGAATGTGCAGATGGTAACTCTCAATCTGTTAGGTGCTTCCTTCCTTGTTGCTATAAGGTCTGAACTTTTTTGATAATTGCACATTTTTGTTACTATTCTAAATGTTCTTGGGATTCTCTGGGGCACAGATATCCATATATCTAAGCTGTGTTCCCAAGAGCTCTCAAGCTCTGTATGGTTTCCTCAGGACTCTTGAGACCCAGAAGATAAAGCAGAGTAGGCAGGGTCCTAGGACCACCACCAATGTCCCAGCCACCACTCTTGGCTTGATTTTGATTACTGTGGTGAACATAAGATCTCTCCTGAATACAAGTTTTCTGCTGTTTAAGTGTCTTAAAACTTTTGTTCTAGAGCTGGGGTGAGCAAACTATGGACCATGAGCTTTTATCTTTGTAAAGCATGGTTTTAAAAAATATATATTCAATTAAGGCCAGACCTGTCCACAAAGCCTACAACAGTTATAATCTGGTCCTTTAAAGAGCAAGTTCTCTCAGTATAAGACTTACAAAATATAATTTTTCCTAAGTATGGCCAGAGTTTGTTACTGTTGTTGATAGCTGATGGCACTGTTCCTTCACAGCACCTAGGCTGGCATATGTCTCTCATTACTGCCTTCTTGACCTATGTTGGCCAAATAAAATCCTTGAATCCTGGTTCATAGCAGTGACCAGCTCCTTCCAGTTCACAATGCTTATAAATCACTCCAGGATTATAGCCAGAGCACTAGAAAATATATATGCAATAAACAACTAATTTTTCAAGGTAGTTATGGTTGTACATATTGGGCAGGAGATATCTTAAAATTCCAAATAAAGTACCTTATTTTAGTTATATGACATGACTTTCCAATCACAGCAATCACCTTATTCACAGAGGTACATCAAGATAAATAGAGCAATATCCATATTTTACAGTCTATAAAATTTAGATCTTTGCTTTAAAAAAGAGAGTTTACATGCAATGCATACATCAGCTTACAAGTTTATTTATCAACATATATTTATGCAATATGTGCATTGTAAAGCTAGACATCAGTTTTAGAGTCTGGGCAAATATTTACAGCCCGGATCAAACAAGGGTGAGTGCCTCTCAAAAAATTTTGTGAGAAGTTTTAGTTCATGTAGAAAAGAGCTACCCAGAGCCAGTTCTTCACAATATTGTGGGAGGGTGACAAGTTTCATTTTCTGGAGCTGAAGTTTCATTTCCTGTTCAGAAGCACTCTTTTCCATCTCAACTGCAGCCAGGAAGTTGGGATCCACATTCAGTTTTCCTGCTTTGACACCCCTACCATATTTTTAAAAAGATATGAAGGTTTTATTCATATGGAGGTGTACATGTTTGATGATATGTAAAATTTACTTTTTCCAAGGGTGTGTATATTTTAAAAGCAATCACAACCTTCAGTCAAGGATACAGGAATATAAAATCAGAAATTTAAGAATATGGTGGGTAAAGAGTTTGATATTTTGAGATAGAGTTTTGTGGTTACCTTAAAATTACCCAAACATGTCTGCCTGAGAGCTAGTCCAGGCTGAGGTTGTGAGAGTGTGTCTAGGTGTAAGGAATGGCCAGTGAACCTGCCTATGGACAGAGGGTGTGGTGCCAAGAGCAATTCATGTGATAGCAGGCAGGGGTGACAATGATATCTGAAACCAACCAAGAAATCCAGAAGAAAAGTCCAAGCAAAGCATGAGGCAAATAGACAGAATCCAGGTATGAAGAACATGGACAGAGAGTAGAGATGTCATATGAGATCAAGAGAGTTTGAAACCCTATGAAATGAAAGAGACCATGAGCACAAAGAATGTAGTCTTAACTGTTAGTCTTCAGATACCTTTGGCCTTGTTGGTGGTGAAGGTATTATTAGAGGTGAGACCATCCTAGATACTGCCCTCTGGGATTCTGTCCCTTAGATGAGAGGGACTAGGGTTGCTCTAATGGTTGACATTTGTCTAACGATCTAAGGCATGGTCTGAAAGGAGAAGTAAGTTCTAGACACATTGCCACTAGATCCCTTCACCCTTGCTGATGTACATGTAAGCCTCAAAATGATCTAAGTGAACAACCGTTTTCCATTCACAGTGGAATAGTAGGCTTTCACTGGGACCAATTTTGAGAATTCTCTGGAGTTGCTCTTGTCTAAGATATAATGTCTCTTAGAACAGTGATCGAGGCCTCAATTTTGATACATAGAACTAGTATTCTAGGTAAGAATCTTGTTTTGGAGATATTACACAGGTCTCTAAGGTCCAAACATATTCACTTTAAGTTTTATTTTTGCTCTTGTTGCTGTAATATTGTTTTGTTCAGAAGCCATGTATTAGGACCGAGTGAAATACTACAACATGATATTACTCATAGTAATCAAACATTAACCCCACAAATTATGAGATGATTTGATAGACAAAAGGGGTTCCCACTCGAGAACTGCTAACATCATATTTAGCATTATGTGGGCCCCACTGATGGTAAGAACACGAGTCAGGAACTCCACCCCAGGAGCCCACCCCAACATGTATTTCCCAGAGTTGGCCAAGAGATGTTACTATTGTAGCAGGCAGTTTAAAATTTCCTGACCTGCAGGATTATGAAAAGTTGTCTCAAAGGATTATGCAGAGCTACCATTCATGTAGATCAAAACTATACAGTTCAGTGATTAAAGAAGTGCTAAATGATGGTATCTCCAGCTATTCATAGCGCCCAAGAATGCCTGGAAAGCTGGCTCCCAGTCTTTACCACCAGAGAGATGAATCATAGAAGCAGAGAGAAGAACAGTGGTTACCAGGCCAGATAGGTAGGGAAATGGGGATATATTGATAAAATGGTATGAAGTTGTAGTTATGTAGGATAAATAAATCTAGAGATCTAATGTATAGCATGGTAACTATAGCTAATAATGCTGTATTGAATAGTGGAAATTTGCTAACAATGGATTTCAGGTATTCTCACCACATGCACACACACAAATGGTAACTATGAGAAGAGATGGATATGCTAAGTTGCTTGACTTAGTAATAATTTCATTATGTCTATGTATTTTAAAACATTGTGTTTTATACCTTAAATATATACAATTTTTATTAAAAATGTAAAATATTAATAACAACAAAAATAAATGATATTGAGCCAGTGCAAGTAACCATTAAATAAATAACTTTTCTACTAAAAAAAAAAAAATAGTAGTGAGGAAGGTAGAGGTTCAGAGGGCTCTGCTCCCTGGTGATGTCTGTATGTTTACGGAGCTCTTAGCTGGAATCTAGGCACGGATCTATCCATGACCTAATAGAACTTTTAGAGACCTACCCACATGTTATGTTTTTCAAATTTCAACCACCAAGAGCTAGAACTCTAGAAGTTAGCTGTCCCTGACAAAACCTGTGAGGCAAATTGGTAATTGTCTCCTTCCAGGACAGGCTGTTGGGCACAGTGATCTTGCTGTGAGCCCCTGGGCTGAGCCAGAGCAGTAGGCTCAGAGAGCAGCAGTGGCCTGAGCAGCTGAGTTTATGTTATTCCTGGCCCTTGGGTACAAAAGCAGTTGGGTCCATGGAGGATGCCTTTATTTTTAATGAATATCTTACATTTTAGATCAATGCACATTTCATTCTATCCACTGTTTGTTTTTATTTCATTTAATCATTACAATCATCAGTGAAGTCAAAATGATTATTATTTTAAATGGGAAAATTGAGGCTCCATGTTATTAAACATTTTGTCTTTGATTACAGTAAAAAATAAGGCAGCAATGATTGATAACCCTACATTAATAGTGGCCCAACATTTATATGTGGTCCTTGGTCCCAGTTCTCATGATAATAAAATGATGATAGTTATAGTCACTGAGTGCCTGTCATTGGTTAGGTATGAGCTATGGCTTTCCTTCTGATTGAGATGTGTATCCGATTGCCTCATTCACCATGAAGTATTAGACATCGAAAATAATTTAATGAAATCTTGCTCTCAGACCATTTTCCACTTTAAAAGAGATATTGGGAGATAAATGTGTAACCTAAAGGAATTAATGACTAATTGTGAAAATTTAGGCTTTATAATCGTCAGCACCAGGAAGATTTGGGGGTCTAAGACGTACTTACAAATCATTCTTTCTCTTTCACTGTTTACCAAATTATAGTCAGTTTCCCAACTCTAATTTTAGCTAAGGTGTCCACAGAGGAAAGAGATCCAGCTGAAAATCAACTCTATGGCTTTGAAAATGCAACATCTTATCCACTAACTAACTGGACTCCCAATCAGTCCCTGATAAGATTAAATGGAGGCCAACCTTAGTAAATGTTTTTAGAACTCTTTTTCAGAATTAAAGCCCCTTTACATCCCTTTTTGTTATAGATCCCCCCATTTCCTGATGACAGGGTCTGCTGCGGTGGGTCGGCAGGTAGACTTGTGTGGTCAGTAGATGAGCTGACTCTGTGATTGTTTTCCCTGACTCACAGGCATCACCTCACAGAGGACATGTCACTCATTCTGGGTTGATCTGTGGCCTCTGTTGTCTTCCACTGAACACCCAGGACTCACAAATCTCAGATTTGCATCCTCCATCCAAATTTTTATGCTATTTACTGCAAGTGCAGCCTCGGGAGGTGGGGAATTTTAGGTTTAAATATGCCCAGATGAATATGCTGAGTGGCATATTCTAGTAATAAAGAATGATATCCAAGTGTCTACGTTGCTCAAAAATGCAATTTAAATTAAATTACATTTCTCCCACACACACACCACCATCCCTGAACTCACATCTGCAGGCCAGAAAGCAGTCACACTTGAAATAGCAGCAAATAAAATCAGACACAATCAAAGCTTCAGGTGTTGAGAAGAGTCAGGCACATGGGGCCGAGGATGAGAAATTGTTGTAGTCTGCTTAATAGGCGGGATGCCAGAGACCTTTTTATACTTCTTTCTGCATCAAAACCTCAGGCCCCCAGCATATTGATGCCTGAAAATACCTTTGAAAGGGAACAAAGTTTTTTTCTTTCTTTCCTCTTTTATTTGCTTTTTTATTGCACAACAAAAATTTGGGCATAATATAAGAAAACAAGAAGGAAGCACTGGTAAAATGCATCATTTCTGGAATCCACTAGAACTGAGTTTAAATCCTGGCCTGGCCCCAATGCTCTCTAATCATGAGTAAAGTTATAGAGTGTCTGAATGTCCATTTTCCCACTCATTGAATGGGATTAAAGGCATTCGCCTCATAGTGTTGGTCAGCACATTATCTTAGCCAGGGTAGAGAAAGCACTTTCTGTATGCACACCCAGTTTATATATTAGGAAAATAGAAGCTATAACAATAGCACATATGTGAAGATATGATGACCCAGAAGGTGAAGTGTGTTGCTCTAAACACTTGACTCATTATTGACCAAGTGTAGTCTTAAATCCAGATACCCTGACCAGGCAAAGCATGTGAGAAAGACGTGGTTACACCAGATAATCTCCACACAGAGGGAAAAGAGTCATTTACCTTCACACTAAAGTGGAAGTGACTGATACTGGCCAATATTACTCACTTTTTTAGCCTCATGCTTTACTCAATGCCAGCCTCTCTCTATGCCTGTACTCGGTACAGATATAAAGATGTGGCTGCATTAGAACTGGTATTCCCTCATTGCCCTGTGGGTCCAGGGGCCATGGCTCCTGAGATAAAGTTCAGGCCAAGGGAAATGATGCAGGGGACAAGGAAAATTTTTTCTCTCCATCTATTCTCTCATCAGGTCCTCCTTTTAGCAGAGCCCTCATCTTTCTGCAGTGCCCAGTGACCAGGGTATTGCTTGTGGAGTGCCAGGGAGCCCACTTCATATTGTCCATTTAGTGCCTTTCCGTTCTCAACTTCTTCTCCTAACTAATTAGTCCCCTCGTCCATTCTTCCAAGAAAAGTCATTCCAGCTAACCACACTAGGGGTTTGTTTTTGTTTTTTTAATCTCTAGTAAAGGTCTCTCTTCTCACCACCAGCACATTTTTTTCTTTCATTCTCACCTTGAGAAATATTTGAATCTGAACACTGGACATTTAAAACACCAATCAGAAAGAATATCTGCACCCCTATGTTCATAGCAGCCCTATTTACAATAGCTAAGATCTGGAAACCGCCCAAGTGCCCATCAGTAAATGAGTGGATTAAAAAAGCTGTGGGACATTTACACCATGGAATATTATGCAGCTGTAAAACAGAAGGATCTCTTACCCTTTGAGACAACATGGATGGACCTGGAGGGTATTATGCTAAGCAAAATAAGCCAGTTCGAGAAAGACAGGTATCACGGAAGCTCACTTGTATGTGGAAACTAATGAATGAAATAAACTAGATCCAGAAACATAAAAGCATAGAACAGACTGACGACTGACGAATCACAGAGGGAAGGTGGGAGTGGGTGAGGGGTGGGGAGAGATTAACCGAAGAACTTATATACATATATGCATGGACACAGACAATAGTGTGTTGAAGGCTTAGGGTGAGGGGGCTGGAGCAGGGCGGAGGGGGCCAATGGGGGGGAAAAAGGATTACATCTGTAATACTTTCAACAATAAAGATAAATTAAAAATGTAATAATAAATTAATAAAACCTTGCTTGGGGTCAGCAGGAAGTTTTGGGGATGATGGGACTTTTTATAACACTCTGATCCTTCACTATTGTGCTCCGGTAGTCAAAATAACTGGTTCTGGTTGTAAATGGAAATAACTAGTCAGATGAGAGGCGAAAAACTAACCAGGGTTGAAATGTCAACACCATCTCCACAACTTGAAACTACACTGTGGGGTGGAAAGGGCAGTATAAGTGTGGAGAACATTTTGTACAATGTAAAACTTGAGAGGCATTGAAGTGTGGGGTTTATGCACTTGGCTTTCAAACCATCTACCAGGGTTATAGTCCCAGCCCTGTAACTTCCTGGCAATGTGACCTTGGACAAGTTGCTTGATTTCCCTTTGCTTCTGTTTCATTATATGGTTGCATTTACTTGGTAGTGTTGTGTTGAATGAGTTGTACTTGCACAATGTTCAGAGCAATCACCTAGCTCATGATACACAAATACTCAATTAGATTTAGTTTTTATTAATTCAGGATTGAGTCCAATGTCTTTGACATACTACAGACTAGGATTTGAGCCTTGGCTCCTTCACTTATGGGCCATGAACAAATTACTAACCTCCTTATGCCTCAGTTTCCTCATCTGTAAAAAATCAATAATAATGACCCTACCTCTGTAGAAAAGTCAAGATGATTAAGTGAGATAATTACTCTACATTGTTTAACACAGTATCTAGCACAGAATATATGCACAGTAAGAGCCACTGCTGATTATTAATGAACTAGACTGATGTCCCATAATGAATCCTATATCTATCTTTAGGACAATCAACATTATTCTATTTATGTGGTTATTCTCATAAAGACCTGTGACAATGACACATTTCAAAGTCTGACTCAAATGCATTCTTTTGTGTAGCCTGCTTGACCAAACAACACTGCCCCCCGATAATCCTGGTTGTGAATTTTCCACATTGACTTTTGGTGCACTTGCTTGCATATAGTTTATGTCTCCTAGAAGGAAGAGACCATCATATACACTTTTTGCCCTACCATTTGGCAGAATATCCTACAACAAAGTAGATAGATACTAGCCCTTTAAATTCTCCCTTAGATGCCATTAATTTTCCTCTTCCAAAGCTGTTTATTCCGCTCCTGGTTCAGAGGCATGCTCTAAACATGATTAACAGTCCTTTTCATTTACTTATGAGCACAGTAACTTTTTGATGGCACATGGAAAAGGCACATGGGAGAGGTAGGACCCTTCAGATACCTCAAGCTTTTTTCTTTTTTTAATCCCATAACCTGAACTAAAAGACCCAGGACAGTGGCCTTTCCCCAGGGTCTGTGCTTGGGCCAGTGAAGGTCTGCATAGATCTGATCAGTCTTGGTCTCTTCTCCCTGCCCCCAAAGGACAAATTCCTTCAGAAACCTCTGTAAAAGTGAGTACAAAATATCAAATATTATATTCAAATATTGCTAAGATTTTTTTTTTACTTCTTTAATTGTTTAACATCATTTAAGGCTGGTTCTTGCCTGAAATACTTATTCCTGTACCACATGTGAATTTTCCCCCCCAAATTTGAAATTCTGTCATCACAGTGCTCTCAAATTCTTTGTAATGTGTCCCAGTCATTACAGTCCAACAACAATGATGGCTTTTGTTGGATCAACCCAAATTTCTTCACAATTCAAGTATAATAGATAGAGGCATGCATGGTAAAAATGCGCTCTTGGTACAAGTCTGGGAAGATGATTCTACCTGAGGTAAACCTGGAAATAACACCTTGACAATCTCATGCAGAGGCCACCAAACAAAAGCAAAGTTTTACCTGTGGCCCCATGCAGTCCAGTGTTCAATGAAACAGAACTCAGCAACAAATGGTAATTAAAATGTGCTTTCTGTCTTCAATTAGATTTTTCAAAGACTGTAAACTATTTCCTTATTAATTGGTCACAGCAACATTTCATAAAATTCCTTTTCTTCCACTCTTGCTACAAACTAATCTAACAAATGGATGTAAATGTTGGTTAGAGGGGTAGGAAACAAGAAAACCTGTGAAGGTGAAGATAAAAATTTTCCCTAGCAGATGGGGACACAGAGGAGGGATAGAGGTAAGCCCTGGAATATTAGTAATATTCCCTAATTAGCATACTTCTGTCATTATCTTACATTATTTATAGCAACATAGAATACTCTCCCAACATGAGTGTGTGTGCTCAAATGTGCAAACACATGCACACACACACATACACACACACAGAGACCAGAGGGAAATATAAAAACTATTAAGTTCTCAATGACTGACTGGTTTCGTGAGTAAGCGGAAGGCATGTCTGTCCTCCATGGCTGTTTTACTGCATGAATGTCATCACACAACTTCCTGATCAATACACCTTGGAGAGGTAATGGGGTAGTGACTTATTCATCAATTCATTCATTTATTTATTCACTCATTCATTAAAAACATTCTTTCGAACATCTACCAGAAGCTAGCCACTTTTTTGAGCACTAGGGATACAGTATTGTACAAAGCCCCTCACCCATACAGTTTGCAATTGTTGGGAGAAGGGGTGACAATAAACAAATATGATGTAATGAAATGCTATAAAGAGCAGGGTAAATGGACAGAGAGGAAGTGGCGTCCTGTTTTACATGGGGTGCTAGGGGGGTCTTCTCCAAAGAGGTAACCTCTGTGCGAAGGCCAGAAAGAAGAGAGAAATGAGATTTGTGGCAAGATAAACGGGTTTCAGGGAGGCACTGGCAAGCCAGCATTGTTCTTTACTACTTCCATTTTACTTATGAATGGAATGGCTTTTTGCTCTTTTTCTTTCCTTCTTTTATTATTTTTTTTCTTAAGAAATCCTGTGCTTCTTGAAATGTGAAATAGGTGAAGGAAAATACAGTTTGGGACCATTAATTGTGCTTTCTTATTGAGTATATAAATTTGATGTCAAACGGGACTGGCTGAATGGTATATATTTATTTCAAAAATATCGTTTCTGTGAGGCATTGCTGCATCATCCTATTGATTTAGGGATTGGTGTGATTGTGCCTGATGCTTTTATGAAAGGCAGGCTATTAACAAACTAAATTGAAAAACTAGTGAGTCTGCCTTTCCGGGCCCAATCCAGCATGCTGCCCGTGTGAGGCTTAAATGGGAAAATACTGTAAAAAGACTTATTTTAATGCGACAGACTCCTCATTGCAATCCATAAACCTTATTTGCAGTGAAGAAGAAAAAAAAAATCCTACAAGATAGAATTCTCATGCTCGGGCAGCAATCTCCCTCTGGTTTCTTTCCCATCCGTGGCAACATTAATCTTTTCATTTCAGACGCTGACTCTCTTTGACCTTGTTGGACATTAGGATTAAAATCTTGTGTAAGACAAGGTAGCTTTAAGAGAGTTAGAGAAACCATGGGTGCTAATGCGTAAAGCCCCCGGCAGTGTCCAGAGACTGAAGTTGCTACTGCATTCCTGGTGTGGGGCTAGGGGATTAAACCTGGGGTGTGAGGCTGGATGTTATTAGATTTTAGCTAGTTCGGCTTCCTTGTTTTGTAGATGGAAACTGAGGCAACGATCAGGGGTAATGCTTGCCTGCTATCTATCATGCAGCCAGATTAGAGGCAGAACTTATATACCACAGCTGTTTCCAGTCAACCTCACTCACCCTTTTATATCCCACCTTCGTGTGGCCCACACATCAAGAAGGATGACTGAGGTAGGAATCTTAAATACAGCAAAATGTTTAAGTGAACTCATAGGAGATGCACTTGGGCTTTCCATGAGGCTAGAAAGGAGCTGGGTGGTGGCTCCTCCTGCCTACCATACTGTGAGCCTATCTCCTACCTCTGTTCCTGACACCAATGGCTTTGGTGCTATGTGACACAAGACATAGTCACCATGAAAAGATGCAATGCCTCTGGACACTTTTCAGTCATTACAAAGATCATGCAAAAGATCATGCAACAGGACACCCTTTTTTTGTGTGTGCTATTGCTAAAACTTAGATATTACATGGAGCTGTTTTTAAAAATCTCCATTAGCCTGGCCGGGCGTGGCTCAGCGGTTGAGCGTCGACCTAGGATCCAGGCGATCGGGGTTCGATTCCCTGTCAGGGCACATGCCGGGGCTGCAGGCTCAACCCTCAGTCGGGGGCGTGCAGCAGGCAGCCGATCAATGACTTTCTCATCATTGATGTTTCTGTCTCTCTCTCTCCCTCTCCTTTCCTCTCTCTGAAATCAATAAAGATATATTTTTAAAAAATAATAATAAAAAAATAAAAATCTCTATTAGAGGAAATGATTACTCCACAGGTGTGTATTGAAAACCTAGTGTGTTCATAAGTCTGTGTCTTGGTCATGCTGCTCATGAGGTGTACAGAAAAAAGAGGTAATAGAGCCTCTACTTCCTGCTTTAAGGGCCCCATGCCCAGCTGGAGGTGCGGTAGGCAGGCAGACACGAGCACAGCAAGGAAGGAGGGCCAGGTACAGAAGGCCTTTCTTCCTCCCTTCCCTCCCTTTACCTCTCCCTTCCCATTTTTTCCCTTATCTTCTCTTTCCTTCCTCTCTTTTTTTTCTGCCCCCCCCCCCCCAATACTTGATAACAGTATCTGCAAAGTCGCTCTTGGAAACTGTTGTCTGAACCGAGGTCCAGGGTGGCCCCACCAGTCTAACACCTGGTGCCATTCTCACCTCCGCCAACAGAGGAGGAGATGAAGGACCCAACCATGGGGGAGCAGAGGAGTCCAGCAGGGGGCCTCAGAGTCTGGAAGCCGGAGGAGATCAGGGAGAGTGATGATGAACATCACTCTGTGGGACCTCTGTGGGCGAGTTCACATAACTCCCCCCGGAGTCCTCTGCTCAAGGGTGATCTGGGGATGAGGTGAGAGACTCCATAGAACTGCCAGGAGCAAATGGCATCAGGGCTAGCACATGGCACTTGATCAGTGAGGGTGACATTTCTCCTCTCTTCCATCTTTCTTCCTTCTTCTTTCCCTCCCTCTACTTCTCCCTTCCCATTTTTTTCATTATCTTCTCTTTCCTTCCTCTCTCTTTTTTTCCTGCCCCCCCCCCCCACATACTTGATAACAGTGTCTGCAAAGTCACTCCTGGAAACTGTTGTCTCTGTGAAAGAAAGGTATTCCAAAGGCAGCATGGGAACCTTTAAGAGAACGATGTCCTTCCTGGAAAGAAAGAAAGACACACAGTAAGTGGCGGCTCTCCCCTAAAGAAAAACACACTCGGGGCATGAGCCTGCACTGCTTCTCATTCTTCAGAAGTCGGGCGACCTTGGGCTTTCCTGCCGTGTGCAACCCTGGCCATGGATGTGTTTTGGTGATCTGCATACGCTGGTCCATAACCTTGCATTTTGTTTTAAGTTATACTTCATCAAAGCAGAAAGCTCTCTAAGTTCCTCTCATTTTTTTCTCTTGGAATCCTAATTTTACCATTTCCATTCATTCCCCCCCTTTCTACTTTGTGCCCCCCTCCTCTTTCCCTCCCTTCTGCAACACTAGCACTCATTTCTACTTGCTGGAATTTCAAATGACTTCCAACTAGACAAAAAGAAATCCTGTTTCTATGCACAGACAGCCTTCATACTGATGGCCCCATTACATTAGCATACAATAAAAGCCAGCAGGGGGTGCATTGTCTTGCTGTTGTTATCCTGGGTCTCTGTGCCTCAGGGGGCTGGGAGGGTTCCCAGGGTGCAGATCCTCTCTCTTGTAATGAGGCAATTGCACACTTTGCTGACAGCTTCTCAGCCTCAGTAGAAACTGCAGTCTTAGTGAAAGGAGAGGGAGAAAAGGTCGGCACCATGCATCCTATGATCTGGTCGGGGTTTCCTGTTTTGCTAGCCTCTACAATTTCTCTTCCACTAGCCTAAGAACCACTTGAAGTTCTTAACTTTTGTGTCTATAATGAGTCAGACAGTTTTTATGATGGGGAGCATTATTTCTAGAACTTCCTCATGAAAAATACAAAGAGCAGTTAACTGGACATTGACAGTGCCCCACCTGCTTGTCCATCCTCTGTGAGAAGATGGGGGACAATGGTTATAGGAAAATAAAAATAGAGAGCTACCTTTTGGCCATGAGGCACTTTTTAAATACAACATTACAATACATAGTGAGTGTCCCCCCTGGGTTGTTCCAGTGCCTGGTGTTGCTTGCTGAAGCCAGGACTTCAACACCCAGAATTCAAGGACTTCCTACCTCCCCAGCCATAGTTCATGCTGCTCCTAATCAGTGCTCCTACCCATAGCACTCTGTAGACTTCCTTTCTAAAACACATTCATGATCCATCCAGTGTCTGTTGATTGGAGTACAAATTCTGGACTAGGCATTCAAGGCCTCAAACTCCACCTCTAACCTTCTCTAACTTTATTGTCTTTATTCAGGCACCGCTGCAGAGATCTCACCTTATTCATGCCTTGCTCCTGCATTCCTCTTACTTTTATGCAGCATTGCATAATAAGAGAGAAAATGTATGTTATAGGGGAACGAGCACCAGATAGATGTTGGACAGATGAATTTGAATACTATTTTTGCTCATCCTTGCTCTAGAACCTTCACTTAATTATTTAATTTGTGTGTGTTTTTCTGAGCCTGTTTCCTCAATGTTAACCTGGGAACAATCATTCCTTTGTTATTAGGTTGTTGTGTGGATTCAGAAACTAATGACTATAAAGTATCTGGCTCATAATTGGGACCTAATACACTGCAATTATTATTATGTTTTCACTTTTGTACACTCTCTCTAATACAGCAAACCTATCCTTGAGGGCCTTGTTTAAATTTTACTCATGCCATTGAACTTTTCTGCTAGCATTAGGTCTGGTTGACTTTTATTTCTTCTGAAATCTTTTAGTCTATTGCTAAAAATACTTACTGGGCACTTACTCCTTTGTACTAATTAGCTTTTCATGGACCTACAGTCTGCATATCCAACTGGACACAGAGTGACTGTCGCCCATCGGTCTTCCTATCCCATCCCACCTAGAGGCCCTTCCTTGTACTAGTATTGGAGCCAGTCCCCAGTACTTCAGGAAATACTTCAAATGCTCTGACTCTTCGTGTAGTAATCACCTTCCCTTCCCTGTTAATGTGGCCCAGAAGATGTCCTTAACATTTTCAGGTAAGTTTTCTGTAACCACGACCCTAACTTGTCAAATTGCAGGTTAAACCGATGCTCCCCGATTCCTTTCTTTCACTTTCATGGGGCCTTGTTTTCAATTAGTTTGAATTTGAGCTCTCAAATTCAATATCCTCCAATTTTCTCAAATATAAGCTTCAGCCAAGGCTCTTATGTATGAATCTTGGTTCTGGACACCTGGTAATCCAGGTGTTGTGCAGGAATGAGGTTCAGTGTGTAAACCCAGTACAACCTGGCCTGTGCTGCTTAGGAAGACACCCCTCCCCGGGGCTGCCTCAGTATTAAAAGCTAACAGCTGCCTGAAGCCCTTATTTCTGTGCTCTTAACAATTTGGGGCATTCCCTCAGTGCCAGCCTAAGTCCCTCCTGCTGGCTTTTATCTTCACTGGAAAGAGAGTGAGATAGGGTATGTGGCAAAACAGCTGTGACTGATAAGGGCTATAAGGACTATCACAGAGATAGTAAGACCAACTCCCAATATATTTATGGTTGAGAACCATAAATCAGCAGAAGACCATCTCTGTCCAACATAGCAAATAATTTCACCTTGCAGTAACCCCTAGCCTCATTATACACTCAGTGTAATAACACATCCCAATGCTATAATTGGAAACGGAAAGCCCTTATAAGGACACAAAATGACCCACAGTGCTCTTCCAAGAAGTCTCCACCCCTTTCCTAGAAAAATCCTGAATATTCCCCTCCCTTATTATTCGGTGACCTACCTCTTGATTAAATGAGCCTCAATAAAAGAAGAAAATTCCCCTAGGAAAGGCTACTCTGTCTGTGATGTAGCCCATTCTCTGTTTCACTGCTTCACTAATAAACTGTCTTTCACTTTAAACTCTATGTTGACTCATTTTTTAAATTCTTTCCTGTGCAAAGCCAAGAACCCACAAAGTTTTTTAAGACTCCTGAAAAAACTAGAGCGACTTCCTGACCACTGGACAGTGGGTTACCGACCCTCAGGTCCCCAGACCTCCGGAATGCATGCATCAAGAGATTATACCTACCTTTGAGTGCTGAACCTCACTCTTGGCCAGCTTCACCTTAATGCTCTTTACTAGACAGATCTAGTTATAGGTGCTACTTTCCACCTGCTTCACTCTGCTGGAGTGAGTGATCTGTGTGCAGTTAACTACCAAATTCAAGACACAAAGTGGTACATTCTACAAGGTGGTAGATCTCTGCCCCTTCCTAAGATCTTTTACATTTCTTGTTTATGGAACGGGGTCAGGGGTAATAGTTCTAAATAGATGGTCTGACTACTGGACTGATTGAGCAAAACAATTTAAATGGAAGACCCAAGCATGAATTGCAAACTCATGATGGCTTTGTGAACCTGGGTTATATCAGAGGCAACTTTGTGACAGGCAGGCCAGTGGACAACCTTCAGAGCTTTGATGTGAGCAGGCAAACTCAAGGCTCTTGCAGCCTCTGACATTCACTGTTCTGTGACCTTGGGAAAGTCACTTATCCTTGTGAGGATTAATGAGTTAATCTCAGGGGAAGTACTTTGAGATCATTGGCTGACAGGTGCTGTATAAGTACAAAGTATTATTATTAAAATGTCACTGCTCTGGCTGCATTTGCTCTTGAGGCAAGCTTTATTTTCCTAAAGTGAACAGTGCAAAAGAGTTTTAGCCAGAGGCTCTGTACCCGTAGATCTCCCTAGTCCTTAGCATGGCCTTGGAAGTAAAGGCTAGAAAAACCTATTTTAACATCTCTCACACCCCTATTATTCCCCCAACAAACCCAGAAACTTCCCTCTAGATTTTTCCACACATGAACAGAAATAAAAATAGAGAATTGGTAAGCCTGGGGTCTCAAATAATAGTGGTAGAATTTAAATTGCCTTTGTTCGCAAAATTTTTCATCTTTATGTATCTCATTTTTAGTTTACTTTACCTTTGTTCTTGAATCAAAAAACTTGAAGAAATGGGATATTATTTATAAAAATTTCTCACAGTAGATATTCAATTTCAAAAATAATGAATATGTGATGTGTATTTAGTCAGCCTGGGAATCAAAATTCCAAGGCATATCAAAATATTAAAAAAAAAAAAATCAACAAGTATCTATTGAATGATAGGTCCTTTGAAAGAATCCCAAATGCGAAGGACCCAATTGCTCCCTTCAAAAGACATCTTGCATTTCGAGGGAGACATGACTCAAAAAGTTGAAGGAACATGGTGAACTTTGAAGTATTTGAAATATGAAAAAGCATTTGCACAAAGGGAAAGGTATGTGTTTTTTGTTTGTTTTTTAGGGAAGAGTGTTTGATGACAAAAAGAAATTATCAGTGACAGGGAGAGCAGAAAACATATAGATGAGGAAAGGTGAAAAAAATTCAGAGGGCAAGATATAGAGCAAGTAAAGGTCTAGGAAGGGCTTCATCATATAAATGACCAAGTGATATTTGAGAGGGGATTGATAATCTAAAATAAAAACCCAAAGTGAAAGGCAAGGGTGGGGGTCAATGGAGAAAACAAGGGGACATCTGTAACACTTTCAACAATTAAGATAAATTTAAAAAAATAAGCAATTATTTGAGATAAAAAAGAATTGCAATTCTGGAAAGCACTGATTCAGGCAGAAACCCAAATAGTGCTCCAGTTATGAGGTGAAGGCAAGGGGTTTTTATGAGAAAGGAAAGGGAAATAATTACATGACTAGGAGAAAGGACTCTCTATTGGTGCTAATAAACTAAGTTATTCTTTAGCTATACATGGTGATGCTAATTCTAAAAAATGTCCTTACTTTTCAGTCCTCCTAGTCAGGGTGGCTGCCTTCCTGATAGCTTTACAAACAGTTGTATTGAATACAGTGTTGATTTGGCCCAGTCCAAAGATTATTTTGCCCAGTTCAAATATTCCAAAGTTCAAGGAAGCATGAAGACATGCCCTGCCTTTCCTCTGAGATGACGGCTTTGACTCCATTTTGAAATGTCTCCGTTTATATCAATTTTTTTAGGATCCAAGACGGATAAGGGTATACCCAAGTGTTTACCAGTCACCAGGATGGGTGCTTCCAAGTGAGGGGAAGGAGAAGGTCTGATGGTCTTTCTGAACCCCGCTTGTGGCCCTGGGAATTAAACAAGGTTGTGTTGTTATTTTTATCATTTGTGTGTTTGTTTTGTTTGTTGTTGTGGTTTTCTTAAACTGAGCACATAGTAGTCTCTATAAGGAGACAAAGGCACCCAGAGGAGCCGCTGGCAGTATTTCACCTCCCTCTTCTCAAGGCTCCTGAAAAAACAGTAGCCACTTTCTGCTTAAAAGGGAAACCCAGTCCCAAGGAGGAAGAGGGACCGCTCTCCCTCTTAGGGGCCGTGGGCCGCAGCAGAGCACCCTGTGGAAGGGGGAACCTGCGGGCCGGGGGCGCGGGCTGCACTGGCTTCCGAGAGCCTGGGCCAGCCTCTGAGACGCTGCGTGCCAACCGCGCGCTGCCGGCCAGGCCAGGTAGGACAGTTTCTTTGAGAACTCTGAGTGCTCCATTGTTCTTGTGCCTTATTGCTTTTTTAATTATTACCTTAACGTCGCTCTTATTCTCTAATTTCCCTTTGGAACATTTTGACAGTTTTTCACAGAGAGAGACAATTGTATGAATCAACGAAAAGACAGAAGAAAAAAAAACACACCTCGTTTTGTGAGATGGGGTCTCCTCATCTTTTTCGCCCCCTCTCTACTTGATTCTTCTTCCACTCTAGCAGCCAGGTGAACGCCCATTGTTGACCTGGGCTCCCCACAAACCTCAAGGACATCGGTCTCCTTCAAGCAACTCTCCTCTCCAGAAAGGACTCCTTCCTCATAGCCATTTGGGCCTCATGCCTCAACACCGCACTACGTGATTTACTGACTTGACCAACTGATCTTAACTAAGGTAATAACAGCCACTAATATTTCACTTTCCTCATAGCAATGTTATTTTAAAAACCACATCAGTGTGTTTATCTAAAAGGGAATACAGTGTGAGAATCTTAAAGGCCGATGGAACCCCCCTAGAGCAGGCTACAGACATCCACTAGTCATGGCTTCTCAGCAACCACTATTGTTAGAGAGAGAATGCCGGCAGATACATGCACCCAAACTTTGTAACCAACTCTCTTAACTTACAGACCTAAACTGAGTGCTGCATTAAATGACACTTGGAGGCCATACAGCTGATTGGTAGCAGAGCCAGAACTCAAGCCCAGATTCTGAATCTCAGACTGGAGTCATATATACAACACCAGGCCTTTCTGTCAATCCCATTCTGTACCTGCCTTGCTCACAAAAATGTTGCACACAAAAAAATGCTACTCAGTCTCTGGGTTTCTGTTTCAGACCTTGTAAAACAGGAATTAAATTAATAGGTCTTTGAAAGGAAGGACTATTTCAGCTTTCAGTTATTTTGATTGTGTGTATGTGGAATCACACATATGCATTTTACATTCATCTACATATAGAGAGCCTGGGGAATTTGACTTTATCATCTCCTCAAGTTTTCCTATGCCACGATGCCTTACTTCTGGCATAATGGTCTTTAGCATGTCAATGATTCAAATACAGGGACATTTTCTTGGTCCTTCATTGTTTCAGAGTGAAATTGAAAGAGGGAATCCAGCTGTTTATATGCAATATGCAGCAATTATGAAGTTCATTTCCAGAAGCCACCGTAACCATGGCAACCTGTAATTCTGGAAGAATAGAGACAGGCTGTAGACTGACTTCCAATGGGGCCAACTTTTAACCAGAGATGGCTCAGGAAATGCTGATGAGGAGCCTGAGCTGTTTACTTCAAGTTAGAAGCAGTTTTTGAAAGTCAGGCTCTATTAATCCATAAGTTCAGTTCTTCTTTAAAGTTCAGTAATCGGTGAAACTCAAATTTCTGGATTTGCCCGAGTCTGCCCTAGAGGGCTAAATAGTTCAAATGAAACAAGAGCCAGCATTGTATTGATGTTTATTTCATAGCGCCTTAAATGCCAGACTCAAAGTCATAACATCAAACTGACTGAACTTTAGTGTTGCAGGAACCTCAGAAAGTCAAATGAGAAGCAGAGAACCCAGGCCCTTGATATACAGTGTTTCTGAACACACACTGACTTCTTTGATATTTCAAGAAAAAAGGGGTAAGACTCATGTTAGAATGAACTATTTTATCATATTTTGACCTCACCAGGCCAGATGGAAGCAGGGATTGCTGAAGGGGAGGAAGAGTGGGCAACAAAAGGCAGAGATATGGTCATTCTGAGTGAGAAATTATTTAAAACATTTGGTCAGGTTCCTGAGTTAATTGTCTTTTTATTACCCAATGTATGTCTCTTTTGACTAATAGTGTGACTTTCTAGATACTCAGAAAGAGAATAGGACAATAGGCAGCTAAAGGTCAAAACTCAAGTACCCACAGCTCCTGTATGCACACTGGGAAATTCATGGAGATGAAATGTTAAATGACTGCAAGCTGCAAAGGCATCTGAATTGGATTTTTGCTATTTCTGCCTCTTTTGACTCTGTCTTTGATCCCTGCTGGCAGCACGCTGTGCATGTGTGAATACCAGGGCTCATAGATACTGTACCTACAGGAGAGTGAAAGGAAACCTGGGTCTGTCAGCTGCACGTCTTCCTCTCTGAAATTTCCTGGGGAGTTAAAATTAGGGGTGCACTCCAAATAGGTTGAGATGTGCCCCTTCCAGTTGAGAGCATTATTTTTTTTCTCATTTGCCTGAATGAGAAGCAGACAGGCTGGCACATGCTTGAAGCACCGGACAGACACAATCTAATAAATAGTCCCCAGAATGAGTTTTCTGTCACTCTCGGGGCAGCACCTAGACTTGGGAGGCAACTGGACAACATCTAGAAAGGGCTTTGATTGTGTCAAGACTGAGGGTATAAAGAGAGGGTAGAGATAGAGGTAAATACACACAAAGTAAATGTATACAAAAATTTCAAGTGGGTCTTGAGCCAATTGCAGAATGCACCACCTGTAGGGCAAAGGGAAGACCTCTCATAATGATTCCCTGGCTCCTGGTGTTCCTATATGCCCTTGTGTGGACTCCTGCCAGCTATGACTGCTCTTGCGCCTAGTTATTGCAGAGTCCTGTGCTCCTTCTGCTTGCATACGGCCCTTCCTTCTATGCTAGCTTGCTGCTGTACCCTATTCTACATCATGACTCCCAAGCACCAGAAAGGGAACACAGGTTTTAGAGGCTGAGAGTCCTGGTTTTATCACTAAACTGCCAGACCCAGAACAATTGCCTAACCTCTCTACATCACCTGTAAAGGTCTAATCATGAAACATTGTTTTCATGGTCACTGTATGCTGAGTCTGGTGCCTAGCAAGGGGAAGGTCCTCACTAATGCCAATGACATATATCTAACCCCTACCCAGATCAGAATTAACAGGAGTTGCAAAAAACTGCCTCCACTACACAGCTAAAGATTAACAAGGTCAGGAGCCCAGGAAACCAGAGACAGAAATCAAGGTCCTGAGATAGGGTAATACTGGTCTCCAAAAGATGGGGCAGTCAATGACATTCTCTCACATACAAAACAAAAAAATATAGCAATTACTGGTTAATGAAAAGAATACAGCATTTGGGCTGAGAAAGATGAATTTAAATATGAGTTGGAAGAACAGGACTGACCATTCTGCCCACCACTTGCTGGTGTGCCCTGGAGTAGGTCACTGGACTCAGTGGCCATGCTCTCTGCACAGGTGAGCTGGTGGGATGATCAGGCAGATACTGAAGGAATGGTGAATAGAAAACTATTCATAAAGCAAAGGAAATTGGAGGGATTCTTTAACTGAACAGTTGCAAAAGAGGGGAATAATTGTCTGAGTGACTGTGGGGGGTAGGAACAGGCCAGGAATAGGAGAGAACCCAAGAAGAATTGAAAGATCAAGGAAAAGATCAGTTTGGTTGGGATGGAAAGTTTTTACAGGAAACAAGTCCAGGAAAATAGACAATGGGGTACTCTTAAAAGTTACAGCAGAGATATAAAACTGATGTTTTGCATTTGCCCCCGCTCCTGCCAATTCACATCAGATCCTTTTACTCTCCACTCAAGGTAAGTTATATTAACAACTTTATGAGATGTATCTTTCCATGTTTTTCATGTTTATATTAACATATGAATATGAGTGTCTGTGTGCGTATAGACATGTATAGATTATATAGATATAAATAAATAAATGGGTTGGGTCACTATTAAAATATGAGATCATATATGCACACTTCCGCATATTTTCTCACCCATGAAAATCCCTCTTACTCAACTCCTACACCACAAATGCACTCATTTACTCTATTGGCTGTGTAATATTCTATGGTGTGGATAAGCCATAAGTTATTCAGTGATTTCTTATTTCTTGGTACTCACTTTTTCCCTAAAAGATTTTTTGTTTGTTTCTTGAATTGTTACTCTATTTCAAAGCCCTCTTCAGCAAATACCTTTGGACATATGTATTTAAGTGCTAGGGAGTTTCTTTCTATTAGCTAGAGTCTTATAAGTGGTATTGCTGGGTCAAAACACGAGTATTTTTAATTTTGATGGATTATGCAAGATTGCTTTCAAAAACTACTCATTCATATTTCACATGCTGTATATGAAAGGACACCTTTTCCTACATCTTTCTCAGATTAGCTGTTATTGTTCTTTTCATTTATTTTCTCTGGTCATAAAATGGTGTCTCATTATTAGTTTAATTTGCATTTTCCCAAACCATTAGTGAATGTGAGCATCTTTTATGTTTCTCAGTCATTTGTAATTTTTCTACTGCCAATTGCTTGTGCATAAACATTGTTCATTTTCTGTTGAGCTATTTGTCTTTCTCTTGTCAGAAAATCTTGTGTTTTAAAGACATTAACCTGGGCATGTGTTTAGCATAATTGCCTGGAGGAGGGAGAGATGGAGCCATCAGGGCACAATCACATTGGTCTGAAAATGAAGTGATGTGAGTCTCCTCTAAGCTCAAGTTCTTGGCAATGTAGGGGATGGGCTGGGGAAATGTTTTTGAGAAAATGAACAACAGGACCAAGGAATTGATTGGATACAGCCTCAGTTTGGAAGGGTGGGGAGAAACTGCAGATATTTTGTGGTTTAGCATGTGTGATTGTTCAAAAATTGGCTATTGCATTTTTAAAATAGGGAATTCAGAGGATGAACAAGATTTGTAGGAAAAAAGGGTTTACTTTATAGGTGAGATGAGTTTGAGATGATAGTGAATTATTTTGATGGCAATTAAACTTCAAGGACTAGAGTTTGGGAGAAGGGTTAAAGATTTTTAAGCAAATGTAAAAGCTGTGCAAAGAAGAGTGAGACAGGAGACCAATCTGGCAGAGATTTGTTTT
This sequence comes from Miniopterus schreibersii, assembly GCF_964146895.1. Classification (NCBI taxonomy): domain Eukaryota; kingdom Metazoa; phylum Chordata; class Mammalia; order Chiroptera; family Miniopteridae; genus Miniopterus; species Miniopterus schreibersii. The sequence continues at coordinate 28,612,668 of NC_138110.1, forward strand.
TTCCCAGTCATGGGGAGCAGAAGGAAGAACAAAAGCTCAGAGAATTAGCTGCCCAGTGTGTCTAAAAAACATCCCAGACCACATCAGGGCACAGAGGAAGACCACACAGAAATCGTATCTGGAAGAACCATTGGTCTTTAGAAGGGGGCTTGCAAGACTTAGCAAATAAAAATACGAGATGCACAGCTAAATTTGAATTTTAGATAATGAATAACATTTTATGATAATTATGTCCCATTTGATATTTAGGACATACTTTTATTAAAATATTTAATATTTGGGACATATTTATCCTAAAAATATTCACAGTTTGGCACATACTTGTCCAAAAAATAGTCATCGTGCATCTGAAATTCAAATTCAATAGGGTATCTGTATTTTATCTGACAACCCTACTTTGTAGCTTAACACATGAGGACTCATATTCTTTTTTAGCCATTACCTTACCTTTAGATTGCCAAGCAATCACTTCACCATCTCTTAAAACAAAATAGTATTCTTTGGGATCTAAAAGCTTTTCCTGGTAATATTCTAGGCAGTGAAATATCTGACATTCTGTTTACTAGCACGTTATCCATCTACAATAATGGTATTATTATTGATGTCCATTCATATCTAACCACTCTACCAACAAATACTTATTGAATGCATGTCATGTGTAAAAGAAGATGTTTGGGGAAATGTTCATGTTAATGATACCAAAGTAACTAGGTCATCATATAGTGACTGCAATACCATCAAAGGTTTAAATCATATTCAGATTTTAAATGTTTAAATTAACTTTTTATGTCATTTAAAAGTATAGTTCTTCCATGTACTTATAGAGAATCTTTATTAAACAGACTGGGAATTCCAACTTCAGTAAATAGTAATTGAGAAGATATATTGTGGGAATCTTTCTTTCTAATAAATAATGTATTTATTTTCCCTTAGATAACTTACATTTCTCAAAGATCATACAAGTCTTTTTTTTTCTACTGCTAAAAATGGACAAGGTGGTTCTCTCTCTTTCTTGAAACATTATATTACTGTATTTAAAGGTTACATATATATGGTAGATATTTTTATTTGTCACTAGTGACAAATTTATAAAAGAGGGAAACAAAGGCATAGACAGAGTCACTTACCAAGGTCTCACAGGAGGAAACAGCTGAGTATAGTCCAATCCCAATTGATTTTGCTCCAGGGCCCATGCTCAGAACTACAGTACTTAAGCCCTTAACCTACACTTAGGCAGGAGTGCTGGATGGAACAGGGTGGAATTCTAAAGAACTCAGTCCTCAGTTAGGGTTCAGGAGAGGACTCGAATCTGAAAGGATGCTTGGAGCATTAGGGAGAGAAACGAGAAGTGGAATTCTACCAGAACCCACCTCTGATGAACCACACTTCCTCCAAGACTCATCAGCAAGTCTGGTGGGCAGCAAAGATGACTTGGGTGGGAGTTCATCGGAGCTGAGTCATGTAAACTGACCTCAAGCTCTGAAGGACTCTCAAAGGAAAGAAATTGTGTAGGACCACTGCATGTCAAGGTGTACCCCAACCTGCCAGGACTGGGGAGCTGCCTGATTTTTCAGACCCAAGGATGGGCAATAGGCTGCTGCTCTTCTTCCTGTCTGTCAAGATGGATGCATGTCATTGGCATTTTTGAGGCATGCAAGACACAGAGAGACAAAGGCTGTAAGGGCTGGCAAATGAGCAGGTGCTGGGAAAAAATCCATGTGGTGTAGATGCAGGTTATTATAAACTATGCTCATAATTAGAAGACTGAGATTCAATTTTGGATAGAAATATACAGTTAAAGTATCTTTAAATATAGTTAATAGAATCCATTACAGTTCTGAAAAGTGACAACAAATTTTGAAACAAAAAACCTAAAATCTGGAACATTTTTGTAAAAAAAGGAAGAATATGTATTCATCACTATCCCACATTCTTCTCTCAATAGTTCCTGTTCAGTACAAAGAGATTGGAGCTCTCAAATTTTGATAATTTAGTTGAACTTTTAGTTCTTTACACCATATCCCTATGCTTTTCTAAACAAAGTCTCTATGTCCTCAGTAAGAGTTCTTTCTCAAAAGGTAATGTAGAAGTGACTCTTTATTCCCCCAACTTCCCTTAATGCCTTGTTAAAGTCAATTTCATTTTTTTTCCTACTCCATGTCAGTTTGATGGTTTATAATAGTCAACTATCCATATAATGTTTCCACAAGTTGCTAATCCATATTAAAGGGCACCTTAGCTAAGTAGACACTTGGTGATGGAGGAAATCTCTGCTGTATTGTTATTAACAAACAGGATATCATTCAGCAAAGGGGGAGAAAGCACATAGCAGCCCATTAGGGAGGAAGTGGATAGATAGTGGGCGGGAGACAAATGTTGGGACTAAAGAGCAGAGAGAGTACGGTGATTAAAGGTGTTAAAGATGGTTAAGTTACTTAAATTTCATATTGGCTACTCTATTTTATTTTTTTATTTTATTTTGTTAATGTTTTTTTAATTGATTTTTAGAGAGAGAATAAGGGAGAGGAGAGAAAGCGAGGGAGAGAAATATCAATGATCAGTAGTCTCCCATATGCACCCTGACAAGGAATTGAACCCCTAAAACCTAGGTATGTACGCTGGCCTGGAATTGAATCCACGAACTTTTGGAGAACTAGATGATGTTCCAACCAACTGAGCCACCAGGCCAGGGCCATCTTGGCTACTCTTGAGCTGAGAAATTAGTGCTGTGTCAAAAACAGCTGACCTGCCAAACATTTACCTCTCTTTTTTTTCTCTTTTCAAAACTGGGCTGAATTATATTCTTCATTCAGCAATATTTGTAGAACTCCTTCTATGTGCCAACACTGTTTCAGGAGCTGGGGACGCATAGTGAACACAGCAGATAATAATTCCTGCCTTTATGGAATATTCATTATAATGCATATGAAGATAAATTCATAACACCTCACAATTCTCTCTAGGAACAAGATTGTTTAAAAATCACTTGTACATAAATGCTTTCCTTTAAAAACTGAGATTGACACGTAGCTATTGCTGTCATATCGGTGCTGTCATGCCAGATACTGTACCCTAAGTATTCAGCTCCTGCTTCCAAAGGACTTAACTCTACAGCTGCAAAGATGTGAATGCCTAGAATGGCCACTTGCTGGAGAGGAAGCCTCGTGTGTGTGTGTGTTTTTTTCAAATTCATATTCATAATTTGAAACAATAGATGATATAAAGTAATCAGAAAAAAGCACACACATTCCTGGTACTCTCAGCATATATATAGTTAAAAATATATCATTTCTTTTTTTACAGTTAGATAAGGAGTTGAGAAACATTCATAGTCTTTTTTTTTTTCCCCTCTTTTAACAGGTAAGAAATAATAGCTTTAAGGTGGGGGTGAGAGGGTCACAACAAATAAGCAGAGGCGGTGTAAATAAATGGGAAGATGGAAATTAGAGCTCATGGATGACTTAAACACCTATCCAACCCCTTCACCTTACAAATAAGGTAACTGAGGCTGAGAGTAGTTGTCATAACTGCTCTAACAGCCAAAAAGCTAATTTGTAGCAGGTTTGGGAGCAAATCGACCTCCTTTGACCGTCAGTCCAGAGTTCTCTCAATTACACCACATGCTCCCACCTATTAAAGAGAGATCACCTATAAATCATGCTCGCGTTAGTAGGAATGTGTTTCAAAGCCAAGGCAAGAAGCCAAGGCAGGCGCGATGAAAACTGCTAACTGCAGAAGATGATTAAGGAGCCAGCCATTGGGCCATTTGCCCCAAGTGCCTATCTCTAAGGGCCCTAAATCACCACTATAAATGTAACCAATGGAGAAAATTATATTTACCAGGGAAAAGGCTGAATGTAATCTCAAAAGACATTTTGATAAGCAGTCTAAAAGTGTGTACAGGAAAGGAGAGATGTGTGTGGAGCATGCTCCCATACTTACAGGTGCCTCAACTGCCTTCCGAAGTGGGGCAGCTTTGATTAACGGAAAAAGCTTGTTCTTCTGACGGAGCCCAAACTGTGGGTCTGCCTCCAGCCATCACCTGCTTTGCCCTGCATCATCTACCACTCTACTTCCACTCCAAATAAAAGATAAGCCAATATGTGAAGATCATCTCTTGAAAGAAGGCCCATGTATTGGCTTGTTTACCCACATGGTGGCTGATTGTCTTTTCTGAAAATCTACCTCCCAAGGGTTAAAAACTGGTACTGCAGGAAAAATTGCTTGTACCAAATATTCTTGCCTTGAGGTTGGTCCAACAATTATCTCTTGTTATTCAGAGCCCTCTGGACTCCAACATAGTTTTTCTAATTCTCAGTTTCCTACCAGTAGGTTTGAGCTCCTAGAATAAGATAATAAGACCTTTTTGGGTATACTTGAAAGAAGGACCATTGGGTGTCAACTGGCTAGGACAGAAGAGAGAATGCTTATTCCTTAAGTTCATATTTTAAATGAATAGGTAAATTAAGGACTCAGGAAGGCTTTGTGTTTGGCTCATATTTGCATAGATGTAGAGTTTGAACCTGTCTACTCTTCTTCCTATGCCTTTCCACTCTACATTTTCATGGTCGTCCTTGTTTGTTTTTGGGTGTTTTTTTAAAACTGCAAAGCAATTGTATTCCTTTGGGACTATTTACACATATTTATACACTGTGATGTTCTGGTTTAAATTATATGCCCTGGAAATTCACATTTTAATAGGTAATAAAATGGTTTCCTTCTTGCCTATTGAATTTTCTTTTTGAAAGCATAAAATAAAAATAAGAAAAAATGATAAATGTAAAAATATTTTAGTTATGTACAACTTTGTGTTTATATGAATTAAACAAAAACTTATCAATTGTATATTTCCAGGAACAATTCACACTTTTGTTAAGTTCTCATCTGACCAGACTCTTTCTCATTGCTCATTGATTGCCCAGCATTCACACAAATTTTTTCTCCTTCCAAAGAGGAACTTCTGTGGTAAGAGAAAGATAAATATCATCCCTTCATTGCAAGCTTTGGCCCTAATTAGCTTAAGCCAATCCCATGTTGTGGTGATTGGTTCAGAGATGGACACCTGACTCAAGATAATCCAATTGGAGAGAAGTCCACGATGAGTAAAGAAATGTGAAGTCCTTTCTCTCACTGACATGAGCATGAAAGAAAATGTCTTAGTTGGTATTAGAAATTCTGGTGCAACTGTAAAGGAGAGCCAGCCCTGAGCTAAAGCCAGCACCTTAGATAGCAGAGCAGAGAGACTGCAAAAACAAAACAAAACAACTTGTTTATTGGATACATCAACTAGCTGCTAGATCATCCTTTTCTTGAAACCTGAAAAACTGTACTTCTCAATATGTCAATCAAAAAATTGTTTTTTTTAAATCAGTTTGAGGTTTTTATTTTTTCATGCCTTGTAAGCAAAAGGGCCATAAGGTATTATTGCCCACATGCACTGGTTTACCAGTTGCAATATTTTCTATATCTAAACTACATTTTTTTACATGCAGAGTAATAACAAACACATGAGTTTCTACATGATAGACACACTACATCTATACCAGAATGTTCACTGAGAGGATACTGACTACATGCTAGTCTTCTGGACCCTGGTTCCTAAATCTGTATTCTTTCCTTTTCCCTTTCTGTGTACATTTAAATTCAATTTTTAAAATTTGTTTCCAAAATGTTAATAGCATACATTGGCCCATAACAAAATGTCCTTCTTTCCTCCGGTCTAGTGGTTAGCCCTGACTGTAATAACCTCAGTCTTATCTATATCAAATTGTCAAGTTCTTGCCTGTTTTTACTTTTCTCCTCTAGTTGCATTCTTAGTGGTCCCTGCTCCCAAGACACTATGATGTGTTTTGGATCATTCACAGCATTTAAATCTTTCAGGAACATTTTCCACTTGAAGAATCCTCTTAAAATGAATATACATCAATGAGCGTGATCATCCAAGCTGAGAGGAACAATACACAGAACAATATGGCCTCTGTGGAATTTGCTGGCAATCTTGCCCACAAATCTCTCTTCACATTTTGGATTCAGTTTTAAAGGTGTCGTCAATTGAATACCTTGTCTTTCTCTTCGGTCTTTGGAAATCAACGTCTCAGGCTTGGAAGGGACTGTAAAGATTATCTAAACCAGTGCTTCTTAATCTGGTTTGAGATTACACTTTGGAATCCATCAATCTAAACCAATAGATATTAACCAATAGGAATTAAGCTGGGAGGTTTATTAAACACACTCACAGACTCCACCCTTACTCAGAAAACATGCAAAAGTATAAAAAGATTCCCAAGTGACTGTAATTTGCACTTTGATTTTTACAAGCAGAGGATAATCTTTTTTCCCCCATTCAAGACCATATTGTATTTCCCCCTTGTTATTATTACCTATCAAGAAAATGGCCATGTAGATGCCTGTTGTGACACAGTACGGCCCCTATAGTTGCCTCTCATGATGGCGGCTGCCTCTCAGGATAATGTCTTCCTCTCGCAATAGCAGCTGCCTCTCAAGACAGTTCCCGGCCAGGTAGCTGCTTCTTGTGATAGTGGAATGAGTGTAGGCTCTAAAATGCTATGCGACATTCTAAACTCCAGAATCTGTGAATGTTACCTTATTTGGAAAAGGAGTCTTTGAAGATGTAATTAAGTTTAAAGATCATGAGATACAGCGATCATTCTGGATTGGGCTAGATGGGCCTTAAGTCCAAGGACACAAAAAGGAAAAAGGTGATATGAAAATAAAGGTAGAGAATGGAATGATGCAGCAACAAACTAAGAATAGGCTGGAGCCACCAGAAGCTGGAAAAAGAAGAGTTTCCCCAGAGCCTTCTGAGAAAGAGCCACTCCCCAGCTCCTTGGTCTACAAGTTCAGGCTTCAAACCTGTGAGAGGATAAGTATATGCAACTCTAAACCCTCAAATTCCTGAAGACTTCTGATGGCAGCTCTAGGAAACATGCAGGCCTTCATATCTAAAACCTAGGAGGTAGAAATAATGAAAGGTGTCATTAAATAACCACTTTTGATTTTCTATAGGAAGTTTTGGTGATCGGGTAATGCATCAGTTTAAACCAAAGAGCAAATAGGTTCTGGCTATTTTGAATATAAAGTTAACTTTTACCAGGTAATGATGTCAAATTTATTAATTTTTATTTCTATCTGAACATAGATCAATTGATAAATCTCTTAAAAGGCTAAAGGACCAGAAGGATTCTTAGCACAGAAAAAAAGGAAGAAATTCCTAAGAGCCAGCATAAGTGCAAATAAAATATTTATAAATTTTACTTTTATTATTATTTTTCCTTGCGAGGATTACTAAGCACTCAGGTCAGGGAATGTTACTGATAGGTTTATATCTTGATTTTGGCATTGAATTTGGCAAAGCCACAATACTGTTTGGGGCAACATGCAGAATGGTAATCTGGGTGATAGTAGAATGATGTGATTCATAAAAAATGAAAGTGTTAATTAATGGTTCAATGGCAAACAAGAAAGGAAATTTCAGGAATGCCACTGCCCTATACTTTGAACTTATCTTCTTTCACCATATTTGGTGATTAAAAGTAGATTGAAATCTTTCTGTTTATGAAATTGATAGAGAAAAGAACAATTAGCACATATACTGGAAAACATTCAGGACCAAAATATATTAATAGATTAAAGGAGTATATCACTATCATTCTTATAGACCCCAACATCTGCAGAGATGCCTTCCAGGCTGCCCTGGGGGTTTATGGGGTGAGGTTCACTCCAGCTACAGCCAGGTGTCTGGGCTTTCACTCAAACCACACACAGCCTCTCTCCTTTTACTTATTATATATTGATGCTGCATGGTATTTCTTCCAATAAAAAGGCTTACTTTGCTAAACAAATATGCTTGAAAAATTAAAGTTCAAAACAATTGACCCAAAGCAAACTTAATTTAATATAACTATTGTTAGGATTTACAAGGCAGTATAATTCGTAAAGGCTATTTTGTAAGCTTCCTGCCACAGGGGAACAAAGAACCAGGAAGACTTGTTGGACAGGAAATGCCATACACCAGGAATCAAACCATGTAAGGAACTAAAATTGCCAAGAAGCACCCAATCGCACATCCACTTTTTTGTTGACCCAACCCCACTGCCCAAGCCCATCAGCCAAACCCCCAAAAACCACTAACAACAAAAGCTTCCCACCAATGACTGCATATAAGGACGAGACTCCAGTTCCTAGGGGCTGCCATCAGAGACCCAATACCCTTTAGCTCGGTGCTGTGCATTCCTTCTCTTTGGATATCCCCATTCTTCATTCCCTTTTCTTTAAGTAAACTCAATTTTTCTTTATTCATCATCTGAGATTGCTATTTAGCCTTTTCCACCCACCACCGACTTTAACCTTTCAACTATAAAGACCTAGATTCAACCATTTATTTAATGAACACTGTTGGTGAAGGTCAACGATGGGTATGACTACTGGTTGACCCAAGAGCTGGGCTTGGGCAATCGGAGGCTCCTCATACTTTTTCTGTCCTTGAAAATAAGTTCTGCCCAATGTTCCCACAGTAGGAACCATTTTCAAGAATGCAGCCTTGAGCCATGGCCAGGTGGCTCAGTTGGTTGGAGCATTGTCCCATGCACCGAAAAGTCATGGGTTTGATTCCCAGTCATGGGCACATATCTAGATTTCAGGTTTAATTCCTAGTAGGGGCACATATGGGAGGCAACTGATTGGATGTTTCTCTTATTCTCTCTCTCTCTTTCTCTCTCTCCCTTCCTCTCTCTCTAAAATCAATTTTTAAAAAAATCCAAAACACAACCTTGGGTGAGGATTACAAAAAAAAAGAAAAGAAAAGAATGCAGCCTTGAGAGCCGTGTGCTGAGACCATCTGGACAGTATATATGACTGAACCCAGTTAAGGTTCTATACCACCTCTTAAGATTGAGGATATCTACTCATCTTGCAGCCATCCAAGACACCCTCATGTATAAGTTCCCTTGCTTATTAAAACTGCCACCCTACCAATCTGGAATGCCTTATCTCTTTCCTTGGTCTCTCTTTGCCCTTTGTGGTCTGGGGCCAATTTACAAACCAACAAACACTTACAAAACATTTATTATGTGTCAGACATTGTCCTAAGCACTTTACAAATATCAACTTATTTAATCTTCATGCTAATCTTACCAGGTTGGTGCTACAATTACTCTCATTTTACTGATGAGGGAACTGGCACAGAGAAGTCAAGTATTTGTCTATGGTCACACCACTGATGTAACGACTTGAGTAGCATGGCTGTGGTTAATCAGTACCCTTTGGTAAGTTTTAAATGTATTGTAGAGCACAGGAAAGAGAGTAGTTTACACTTTAGCATCTGGTGAGCAGATTTGTGGTGATCATGGTGCCACTTCCACTCTGGAAGCTATTGCCAAGTTTGGGAAACTAAACTTCATGGGAGGTGTTTACCCACTGAAGTTCTTTAAAACAAGAGCATCCAAAACAGTGGTTGGCAAGTAAATCATACTATGTCTTGGGTCTTGAGGCTAACAGGAATGTTAAGCCTGAATCAGAAAAGACATGAAAAGACAAAAATAAACACTATGTGAAAATATTTGATGGACTACAGGTGGAATAGTAATTAGATACCTTCTGTTTTATGAGAAAGCAGAAATTAAACTGATGGGCAGCATTTTAAGAACAATGTAACCGTCAGAGCTCTCTGACAAATATTACAAGGCAGTGAATTCTGAGCCACACATTTTGTGTTAGTAAAAATTGGTGACCTACTAACTAAATTATAGTGGGAAGATTTTCTTCATTGTGCAGGAAGCTGGATTACATAATCTGTAGGTTCTTTTCCCAGATACTAGATTCCATATTTCTATGTTTATTTTTCTGCAGGCATGTTGAGAAACTGACATGGCAATCAATGAGAGTTTTTGCTTGAATAAATATTTGAAAGTCAAGCTCATGTTTCTCAGAAATTCTATTGTATCTCCTTTCTCTTTCACTTTTCCAAATGCCTATTTCAATATTGAATGAGATCCACAAGAGCAATTTTTTTTAATTGCATAATTGCTGCATTTTGGTGTAGCACTAGTAAAAAAAATAATGGCTTGACATCCTGAGATTTCAGTAAAGAATTACTTAATAAAGAATCCAAACTCAAATAATTGTTTACTTAAAACTGGAATTTACTGAAAAACCTCAAATACTGTTTTCCTCTTACTACTGCCACATAATTAAATAATTTCACAATTAATTACTTTCCGGAGAGATAATTTGTTTTCATTAAAATATGTAAATATGCATCCCTTGCTGTGCTTTTTTTTTTTTTAATGTCTTTTCACCCACTATTGTGATGATGTTCCATGATAAAGGGTTCCACTATAGGCTTCAAATCACAGCCTAGAGGTTTATCTATCCCTCAGCCGGAGAGAATACTTTTCCACACAACATGATCTCTGCCCCAGCTACCCACAGTACAAAGTTCAGAGCAACCTCAAAGGTTAATACTTTGTTCTCTCTTCCTGACTTTGTGTCCCACAGGCTTCAGTTTCAAGGTCCCACTATGTCTAATGACATCATTGATAAATGAAGACATTGGATTCAGGAAAATCTAAACAACCAATCTGGGGGGCTACCCACAAAACCTTACATTTTAGATTATTTAGATAACTTTGGCATCAATAAAATAATATAGTGACACCAGGCCAGTGGCTATTTAGTGTCCATGATGTGCAAGGCTCTGTATGTGCAGTCGTGAGATGTGAAACATAACTAGAAAAATTCCTATAAAGAAATTTGTATTCCTTATCAAAACCAAATCTAGAACCTGCTGGTTGTACACTAGAGAGAGTGTTTATGTAGGGGAAGGCCATGGGATAGAGCCATTTTCACTATGTGTCTGAGTATCCCCTTCAAGTAGCTCTATGATCATCACATGAAATTATGGAGGACAGTAAAAAGCCAAATTTATTTTGGATCACCTTTGCCTAATGAGACAAGTTAAGACATTCAACAAGATTGCCAACTGCTTACGAACGCCATAAAGGAAGTGAACATGAGGAGTACAAGTGGCTGACACCCGGAGATTCAAAGATGAGAATTCAGATCTTACTATAGAGAGATCACTCCCAGTGTCTGCAGATCCTGTCCATTACACATGCTGCCTGAGAAATTTCTACCTCCGAAGGGTTATAATGACTTGTCAGGAAATCTTTTAAGACTTCTTAGCTGATCTAGGTCTCAAGTGATTAAGGAAGGGAGAGGGGTCCAATAAATATGTGGCATCATCACTAAAGATGCGTTCTGGCATAGGTAATAGCTACAGGATGTCTACTTGTAATAGGAGAATTTGAACTTGTCTTTTGTTCTAGAAAGCCACCTTTCCTCCTCATTTTTTGATTTTAAAGAAAGAAATGCCTTACTGGTGATGATGCTGAAGGATTAAACTCCCTTGTTATTTGGGGGACAGAGGTGGAGGTTCTTGGGGCACCGCTGAAGTAAGCATTTTCAGAAGCCCCCACTGGAGAATGGGATGTGGAAGATTTTATTGGTGTGGGTTCCAAAGTCCCCTGCCCCTTTAGCCAGCTTGGAAAAGGTGCAGCTGGGAGTTCAGCAAAGCCAGAAACAAAGCCAGTGTCCAGAGCATCTGTTCCATGTTGTAGCTGGGTGTGGTTCAGTATCCAAGTTAATTAAAGTCTGTTAGTCCATGTGTGGAGTCCCACATGGCCATTCCCTTACCATAGGAGCCCCAAGAGGGAAAAGAGACAGAAAGCAAGAGTTCCTTCCTTTGTTTGGAAGTTTATATATTCAGGTTTCTCATGCTTGCCATGGCCACACCCACCCTGGCCACTGACCTGCTTTTAGGTGTGATTCATGGGCAAGTATCTTCCCAAGTCACTCAGACCTTACTGAGCACGTGTCTAAACTGCCTATCTCCAGTCCCTTCCCTCATCAATCAGCTGGGAACAGACTTGGAAAAAGTTAAATGCAGTTTTTTGGTAAAGCTGCATAAATGGCATGCCTATACTACTTGATCTTCCCTTGCTCCTTTCCTGTTAAATAATAACCAGGTTATTACAATGGTATCAGGTATCAGTGAGGTTGCTACTTCCTCCTTAAACACACACATACATGCACACTTATAACAGAATCGTTTCTCTAGGAAACAAAATAATCTTTGTTTTAGAGACACTTTCTTCTTTCTTCATTGGTTACACTCCATTGGAAGAAAGTTTCTTAGCTGTTGGCTACTCCACACTGGAATCATGGCTTTTGGTCTTTAATTTTTTTGTACCCCAAAAAATAAATTCTTTAAAGTTGAAAAGAATGAGTAAACTAAAATATGGATGTAATAATATATTATTTGATCAAAAGGATTATATGAATCTTCAAAAAATTAAATATGATGCATACAAAGAGGTTATTATTATTATCAGGTGTTGAAATGACTATGCAGTACCAAAACTGATCTGCTTTAGAGATTTTATTTTTAAGAACTGATCATATTTTAGGCAGGGGAAACAATTACAGAGGATGCTATACTTCTAAGTGCAAACTAAATCAATGAAGACCTTTAAGTTCTCGTGCAGTTTTTGGTTTACACAGAGTTATTTTTAAGAAGCCTAATCATTTGGTGGTTTCTAATCTGTTTTCCAAGTCCCCCTTTTCTGGGTTAAGCCCTCTATGCCCAGGCTTTTGAAATGAAATGCTAACAGGCCATTAACTGCAGTGGCGCTTAGAGGACTCTCCATTAGAGCCTCTGCTTTGTTAATTAAAGACACGCCATGAAGGCTGCAAGAGTCTGAATCCTGACCTACCTTTTGAGATCAGTTTACAAATGTCTCTTGGCTACTTTATGTGCAATTTAACTTTCAGATAAAACCCAAGAGAGAATGAAAACCTTTTCTTTGCCCAACATCTACAAGAATATATAATATACCTGAAAATGGATCAGAGAGGAGCCTCATTGATATATCATTGGGAAAGGTAATGCTAAGAGATAAATGTTTTTAGAAACAGGAAGCAGCTTTTGTCAGTTAATTTATTTGAATGGGAATAACTCGTACTATAAGTATACTACATGTTTCTTGTATTTTTATTCATTTATTTTCATTGTGAAATAAAACAGATATAGAATGCATAAAGCACAGATGTACAGTTCAATGAAATATTGTAAACATGTTCTCCTCTAACATGCCACCCAGGACATAAAACAATGCCAGCAAGGCTCTGGAAATAATCATTACTCTGACTTTTAAGGTAATCGCTTCCTTATTGTTGTTTTATTTTAACCACTTAGTTATACATTTCAAAAAAGAAATCAAAAACAACATGATATAGTTTTTCAGTTTTTTAAATATTTTATAAAAGTATTTAGAGATTAAGTACTCCCTTGTGCCTAACTTCTTTAAGTCAACATTATGGTTTTAGAATTCATTCTTATGGTTGTGTATAACTGTAATTAATTATTTTTCTTGGTTGTGTAGTATGTATACATACAGTGTACATATGAGCATATTACTATTTATTTATTTGCAGTACCACTGATGAATATTTGATGGTTTCTAAGTCCCGCCTATTACAAACGTGGTTCTCAATGAACATTCTTGTTTATGCACCAGGCGTGTATGCATACCTGTTATTCTAGTGTGTGTACCTATGGGTGGAATTGTTGGTTCATAGGCTAGAGACTGACAAATGGTTTTTCAAAGAGATAATAGGAATTTTCATTCTGACTAAGAGAGTATGAGTTTTCCATTGTAACATATCCTAGTCGATATTTGGTATTTTTGCATTTCTTCATTTTAGCCAATCTGGATGGTGGATGGGGTATTTCCTTGTGATTTAAATTGTACTCCCCTTATTATTATTACATTGGAACAGGTTTTCCTATATTTATTAGTCAGTCAGATCTTTTCTTTTGTTGAGTATTCAAGTTTGCCCATTTTTGTTATTGTTTTCTCCATCTCTATTTTAGTGATCTGTGGGCATTTTTCAATATTTTGGGTGAGCCCTTTATAAGTTATATGTATTGCAAATATTATTTTACTTTAGATGGCTTGACATCTCGCTCCCTGAAAGGTGTCTTTTGGCAAGCTAAAATTCTTAACTTTGATGTAGTCAAAGTTATTAATACTTTTCTATATGTTTAGTACTTTTGGTGATCTCATTTAAACAATTTTTCCATCCTTGAAGTCATGAAGACTTCATATTATTTTGTAAAATATGTCTTCTGTTATTTTCTTCTGTTATTTCTTATGAAATTTTCTAAAAGCTTCATTGTTTCACCCGGCATGGTTAGGTCTAAGATGCATAGAGGCATGCTATATTATCTGTCTGTACAACAATACCACACTATTTTAATTACTAGACATTAAGTTTTTCCATATCATTCTTCTAGCATGTCTTGGCCCTTTACATTTTTTTATGAATTTCAAAATCGATCTTTCATTTTTCAAAAACAAAATAGTCATGTTGAAATATAGATTGAAGAGTGCATTGAATTAGAAGAAAATTAGCATCTGGATAGCATTAGTCATCCAATCCATGATTATATCATAATTCTCCATTTATTTAGGTTTTTGCTAATGTCTCTCATTTTTAGGTGTTTTCATTAGTGATCTTGAACCCATTTCTTTAGACAATTCTAGATAATTGAGCATTTTGATCTATAAAAAGGAGAAATATATGTATAAATAAAGTTTTTTTAATTCATTTTTCTAAATATTTTTATTGATGTTTTAGAAATAAAATTGACTTTGGTGTTATGAGTTTGTATTCAGCAGCCACGTCACATTATTGTATTAATTTAAATAGTTGATCTGTAAATTCTTTTGGATTTTCTACACATGACATCATATTATCTGTGAATATCATTTGGTATAATGATATTTTCTCTTCCCTAAAAATATAATCTTTATAACACCTGCCTATCATCTATTTGTTATTTATTAATGCACTGCTGTATATACTGTCTGAGGTCTCCTTAGAATTGTACTGAATGAAAGTGATAGAAATAGACACAATTTTTAACCCCCATCTCAAGAGAAAAGCTTTCCACATTTTACTAAGAACCATGGAGGCAGCTCTTTTATTTTTCTTCCATAACCTGTTAATGTAGGAAATAACACTGATTGATCATCTAACCCTAAACCACACTTATTTTCTTCCTTAAACCCATCTTGGTGATATGTATCATTTTTGTGTCTTGCTGAACTGTTTGCTAAGTACACCTAGGATTTCCGTATCTATGTTCATATAATTTTCCTCTTTTATATTGTCCATATCCAGTTTGGGTATCAAGGTTATGTTAGACTCACATAATAAGTTGGGAAGTATTGTATCTTTTTTTATATTCTGAAAAAAGTACATAAGATTGGAATTATTTCTTTTTTAAATGTTTGTTGAAACTAAGTGTGAAGCCATCTAGACTCCATTTTCTTTGGGAGAATGTTTTTCATTACTGAGTCAATTGTTTTAAAGGTCATAGGACTATTCATAGAACTATTCTTTGTTCAAATATGCTGTTTATTTTTCTAAAAATGTATCCATTTTAACTGGATTTCTAAAAATTTTGGCATAAATATTTTTTCATAATATCTCCCAATTATTTTTTAAATAGCAGGATCTGCAGTGACTTTTTCAGTCTTGGTGTTTGTATTTTTCTGCCTTCTTTTTCCCCCCTTAAAGTTTGTCAATTATGTCTTTGCAGAGAACCAACTTCTTCTTTGTTAATTCAATCTGTTTAATGATTTCCTTTTATTGCATAAATCTGCTATTATTGTTATATATTTTGTTCAAGCTTATTTAGGTTGTTTTACCATCCTCCTAATTTCTTGAGGTAGACACTTAGCTCATTAACTTACAATATTTTTTTCTTTTTTATCAGTGAATTTGAGGCTTTACTCATCATAGCCAAGAACTGAAAACTATTAAAATGCCTGTAAACAGAGGATTTAATATGCATGTCTTGCTATATTCACACAATGGACTATTAGCACACAAAAAATAAACTACTGCTTGGCCAGCATGGCTCAGAAGCTGAGCATCGGCCTAGGATCCAGGAGATCACAGTTTGATTCCTGGTCAGGGCACATGCCTGGGTTGTGGGCTCGATCCCCAGTGGGGGGCATGCAGGAGGGAGCCAATCAGTGACGACGCTCTCATCATTGATGTTTCTATCTCTCCCTCTCTTCCTCTCTCTGAAATCAATAAAGACATATTAAAAAAAAAAAAAAAAAAGAGTATACTACTGATACCTGCAGCAACATGGATAAATCTCAGATACATGAAGTTGAATGAAAGAAGCTATTCAAAACAGAGTCGATATATGTGATTTCATTCATATGAAGATCAAGAATAAGCTAAACTAATCTGTGGTGATAAGAATCAAAGCAAGGTTTGTCCATGAAGACAATGTTCTATTATCTTGATTGTATTGTTGTTTGTACAGATTTATACATTTATCAAAACTCATTGGATTTTACACTTAAGTCAGTTCCTGGAAGCTTAAGAAAAAATTACCTTAATAAAAATGATTTTTTTTAAAAAAAAGTCATGTTATGTGGTAGTAATGTGATACCCGCAGGCATTACTCACATGTATAATGCTGTCTACTGTCAGTTGTAATTTTTTATTGATAGTAAGACACTGTCCTGTGTTTTAATATGTTGTTCTTGATCTGTGATAAGAGTGGGAAACAGAAACTTAAGCTTGGGAATTTAGGTTGATATGTTTCAGGCTCTGAATGGCTTTCTTGTATGTAAAATTAATGGATTTTGCTAAATGAATGATTTTGGGTATGTATTCGGTGAGTTACAGTTCTTATTTGCTAATATGTAGGTACCTTAATGAAATCTAGGAAAGTATGATTGCCTAATAAGGGAGACAAGTGAATCACTACACATCAGCCAATGTGAGTGTATAAAGTATATGTTTTGTTTAATAAGAACAAAAACAATATAAATAAGTCTGATAATCATGTGCCTTCAATGTTTTGAAAACATTTACTAGACTGAAAGATTTGGTTTTATAATCTATTAGACACTGTCAACACTTTTCCTAGTCTCTTCCAGGTCAAGAATGTTTGTGCCTCAATTCCCAACTTCCTTGAATTCAATAGGGGAAAGTTTATCTTTAGTCTTGAAGTTCCCATCAGATATGACTGTATATTTATTCTCATCTTCATTAATGTATGTATTTGTCTGCCTCAAGGTACTAAGCAATTCTATTTGTCTCCTAGGAGGCTTTGTCTGTTAAGAGATGTTTGTGTTGGGGTCTCTGAGATTACAGAGAAGCCTGGAACTGATCCTTTAATTTTGTTTTATATTTCCTCACTCAACATTGGCAAGGGTGCATCATTTTGATCCTGGTTTCAAAATGTAGATTAGTACTTTGGTTTTGTTGGCTCGCTGGATTGTTTTTGATGGGCTTGTTTTATGCAAAAGGCTCTAGGTTTCAGCTTGCTTTATTAACTCCTTTCTCCAACCCTGGAGTCCAATTCTTGCCTTGAGGAATAGAATATAAAACCTGACCTACGCAATAAGTAAGTTTATACTCTATCCCAAGTGCTAATGAGAGCTTGCCATTTTACCTCTCTGAGACAAGATCAGAACCAAACAAGATCAGAACCAAACAAGATCAGAACCGAACAAAGATCATTGTTATGGTAGCTTCTTTCTCACCCACATACCTTCTCTACCCTAAAGGTCCTTGCAGCTGAAATGGGCTTTTGGAAGCTATCCTGTCCAGATCTGGCTTAAAGTTAGAACTGGCTCAAAATACTAGAAATCAGATTCATTTTGCTGTGAAGGGATTTTCACATGTCGGCATTTTTTATTACTTTGTCATTGACTTCTAATGCATTCCCAGAATGATATGGTTTTATCTTGAGCAAAGAGGAAAAAATGAAAATAGAAAAAACACACAACACCTTTAATGTTCATTACTATGCAGCTTTTGCTTTGAAAAACACAAGTATAGCTAAAAGTCTCCCTTTTCTTTTGCATTGCATGCCACTTCAGATGTCCAATGCTAAACAGAAAGTGCTATAAAAATGTCTGTTCTCATTCAGAAAGATTCAAATGCTTGACAATAAAGTGAGAAACCGTCACACATGGAACCTTGGTGCCACTTTCATAGAATATTTATTTGTCAATGATTCTATTCTTAGTCCAGTTTTATGGTTGTATTATTTCCAAATGTGAATTCTAGGACTGTGGTCATCCCATCTTCCAATAGGGACCTACTTCTTTAGGCCCTATCTCTTCCACCTACCCACTTTTTTTTTTTTAAATCTATCCTGCTTTCTCTTGGCTTCAAGTCTCCTCTTGGTTCTCTTTTATATTGTAATATATCATGTATAATGGCTGTGTTAGATTATATAAATATATGTAAACCATATATAAACCATATATTTTAAACCATTTTAAAAATCTGGTTGATTAAATGGTACCATTTCTGATATGAAAAAAATAAAGATAGCTGTAAAATAAAAGACATTTTGGGGAAATTTTAATACAAATTGAGCATTAGATTATTTGAGGATATTGTTCTTTATAACTATTAGGTGATTTTGATATTATAATTATTTAAGAGAATGTCTTTAGTTTTTGGAGAGGTATGCTAAAATACATATTGATAGACCATTAGGATTTCTGAAGTATATTTGAATACAAATGTGACCAAAGGTTAGTAACTTTAGAATCAAAGTGGAAGATATGTCTGTCCATTATGCTCTTCTTCCCACTTATCTATATTATTTGAAAATAGCTCCCCTAAAAAAGTGGGGGGAAGAACCACATTTATTTCCTTATGACATCTAGAGAATTTTGACTAGTACCAGGTAAATGACAATGGTCATGTTCTGTAGTCCAAAAGGGATCCTTTCCAGAAAAAAAAAATGGAAAGGAAACTAGCTCTCTGAGAGCTATAATCAAAAGTAGTTTGTTGAGTCTGTATCACCAAATCTGTGTTTCAGCTAAAAAGTACACAGATAAGATGTATAGGAACTCAGGGGAATGGTGATATCTTAGGTCGGCCTTACTAGGAAAAGGCCTAATGATCACTTAGACATTGTCTGGAGAAGAATGAGTGGATTCCAATGAACAAAGTAGAGTGGGAATGGTCATTCAATAGCAGCTGATAGACCATGAAAGTGTTTCAAATAGTCACTTGAGGAACAATAATGATGCCAGTGTAACCAGACTCAGAAGCCACTAGTGGCCTGAACTGGGCCCACAAGTGTGGTTTCTTTGTTCTGTTTAGTGTCCATAAAATATTTGCATTCAAATGTCATTATTCCAGTTTGTAGCACTCCATATTTACCATTTTTAAAAATCAGCAGTACACAATAAAATTTAATTCACACAGTTGGTTGTATAGTTCAATGAGGTTTGACAAATGTATAAACCATGTGGCCACCTCCCCTATCAAGACAGAACATTTCCATCATTCCAAAACCTCCTATGTACCACTTTGCACTTGACCTCCCATCCCTCTATGTCCCAGGAAGACTCTGTTTTGTTACTATAGATTAGTAGTACCTGTTTGAGAACATCATGTAAATAAAGTCATATACTACAAGGTCTTTTGTGTCTAACTTTTATTTTTCTAATTTCTCTTGTAATTAAAAAAAATTATTGTGGCATTTGCAAGTATTTAGCTTCCAAGTATTTGAGATTTTAAAAATATTTTATTGTTGTTAAATTCTAATTTAATTAAGAAAATATAGACTCTAAAATTTTAATTTTTTTTGAAATTTATAGATACTAACTTTATGGCCAAACCTGTGGTTTACCTCAGGCAACATTTCTCTGATACTTGAAAAGCTGTGTGTAATGTTATGTAAATGTCAATTAGCATAATTTATTTGAGAGTACTGCTAAGATCTATATCCTTATTGATATTTTGCCTATATTTTATACCAATTTTTTAAAAAAGAGTATTATAATGTTAAATTATTTTGTCATTTTCACTAGTTTTGCCTCATGGGTTTTGAAGCTATGTTATTAAGTATATACACCTTTGTGATTGCTATCTCATTCTGATGAATTTCTCATTTATCACTAAAAAATATTCCTCCTTAGGTCTACTAACAGTCTGCCTTGTAGTTTACTTTGTTTGATATTAATTAGCCATGTTAACTTAATTATGATTATTATTTGCATGGCATATATTTTTTCATCCTTTGGCTTTTAACATGTGTGTTCCGTTTATTTATTTGGGTCTTTATATTTAACATAGGTTTCTCGCATATAGCATACAAATGCATCTTGCATTTTTATCTAATATGATCATCTCTGCCTTTTCATTAGAGTGTTTAATACAATTACATTTAGTGTACTTATTGATATGTTAGATTTTATGTCAACTTGTCCCTTTTGGGTTTTTCTGTTGTTTTTGTTTATCTGTTACTCATTTGCTGGGTTCTTTTTTTGAGTAACTGATTTTGGGTTAATTCTTTATAGCTAATTGATTTTGTATTAGTATTCATTTTTTTCTTTTATTGAATTTTTAGCTGGTTGCATTAAATCAGAGATCGGACAATTTTCTTTATAGGGCTAGGTAGTAAATATTTTAGTCTTTTCTCTGTGGCATATTTTTTTGTCTGCTGGTTTATTTTCTGACCACTTAATTTTTTTTTAAATATTATTCTTAGCTCACGAACTATATCAAAGCAAGTAACAGGCCAGATTTGAACTGTGGGCAGTAGTTTGATGACCTGAATTCTAGTGTTAAAAATATTCATCGTTAACTTATAAAAACTTTTTATAGTCAGTATTGTACCATTTCATACTTAACACTTCCCACTTTCCATTCGCCACATCTGTTCACAAATGTAATAATCTGACTATAGTAAGTTTCCATTTACCTGCTTCCTCTTTACAAATAGCCCTTTCTGCTCTTGATATCATATTATTTATTTCTATACAACCTTACAATGTTGTTATTCTTGCTTTACATACTAGTTCCCATTTTAGGGAATTATGAGAAATAAAATAAAAATTATTTATATCCATTTTCATAGTTCATATTTCTGGTGCTCTTCTTTCTTTCCTGTAAGTGAGTACTTCTATTTGATATCATTTCTCTTCGGCCTAAAGAGCATTCATTACCTTATCTGCAGGGCATGTCTTCCAACAAAGAATTTCTCCACTTTTGTTTACTTGAAAATGTATTTATTTAACTATTCTTTTTAAAGACTATTTTTGCTGTATAAGGAATTCTGGGAGAATGGTTATATTTTCTGTTTTCAGCTCTTAAAAATAGAATTTTATTCAATTCTGGCCTTTATCTTTCTGATAAAAAGAGAACCTTAATTCTTATTTTTGCGCCTGTGAGTAATGAGTCTTTTCTTCCCTACACCTACTGTCAAGATTTTTCTTTAATTTTGGTTTTCAGTAGTTTGATCATGATGGGCCTAGGTGTAATTTCCTATGCATTTATCTTTCTTGAGTTTGTCTCTTGGATGTGGAAGTCAATATGTTTTATCAAATTTGGGGGAAAATAAGCTATAATCTTGTTGATTGTGGGCTTTTTTTTTTTTTTTTCCAGTTCCATTCTCTCTCGTTTCCTTTTGGAATTTCAGTTACATGTTAGCATTTTGAAATTGTACTACGCATTGGGAAATTCTGTTCACTTTTTCTTAAAAAAAGTTTTTATTGATTTCAGAGAGAGAGAAAGGGGTAGGAAGAGAGAAATAGAAACATCGATGAGAGACAAACCTCAATCAGCAACCTCCTATTGGGGATTGAGCCTGCAGCCCGGGAACGTGCCCTGACTGGGAATTGAACCAGTGACCTCCTGGTGCATGGGATGACGCTCAGCCAACTGAGCCTCACCCACCAGGCTGTTCACTTTTTCTTAATTTATTTTCATCTTTAGAATGAATACTTTCTAATGATGTGTCTTCAAGTTTGCTGACCTAATTTCATGACATCTTCAGCCTATTACACCATAAACAAAATTCTTCATTTTAGTTATTGTGATTGATCATGTACTCCTTTTATACTTTCCATTTATTTTCTAAAATTTTCTGTCTGTCCACTCATGAAGATCAAATGTGCCTTTATGTCCTAGATAATCATCATAATAACCCTTTAACGCCATGATCTGCTACTACAACATCTGTGGCAGCCTACAGTTTGGGATTGGTAATTATCAACAGCTTTATTTTTTTTCTCACCTCTAATTCACATATTCCTATTTCTTTGCATATCTAGTAATTTTTTATTGCACTCTGGATATCATGCCATGCAATTTAGAGACTCTAGATTTTTTCTTTATCTAAAGAGTGTTCTTTTCTAGTAGGCACTTCAGTTACTGCCTCATTACCTTCAAATAATCTACTTTTGGGATCATGTTAATGTTTCGTTTTAAGCTACATTGGCACAGTCCTAGAACAGGATTTACTCTAGTAGATCAAATTTATTTCTAGGTGTAGATTCTCACTTCTCAGCTGGATGGCTAAGATATTGAAAATGTTTCTCCATTTTGGAAAGACTAGACCTCAGTCTTATGCATTTCTCTACTTGTAATACCTGTGTTCACGGTCAAACTCTCCGTATTTCTCATGTAAGCCTTGCCCTACAGAGGTGTGGCCAAACCCTCAGTCAAATATTTATAAGGAGCCTTCACTTAAACTACTGACCTCCCTCTTGCATCTCTTTTCGCCTTGCCTTCCTCCCGGCCCCTCAATGGAGCCACTGCAGCAGTCCTAGAGTGGTGAGGAAATTGTCACCAGGTGGAAAGCTGGAGTGATTATGGAGCTGACCTAGTGAGTTTGCCTCCCCTCAGGAATCTCAAAGTTGTACTGTCTGTTGTCCAATAGTTGAAAAATAAAAGTATTGACATATATTACATCCAGTTTTATATTTGTTCATGGCAGAAATCCTAGTGTAATGCCAGTTACTCCATCATGGCAAGATTCATAATTATCTCTACTTACTTTTATTGTATCTGTCTCTTCTCTTTAAGAATTTGAATTTGTGAGCCATGAAAAAAAAATATGAGATTTAATTAAGTCATGGGTTCAGGACCTTTTTTACAAAAGGATGTTGAATGCTAGGATTTGGATTTTGTAAGAAGTTATCTGAAAGACTATTAAATTTTCTTGAGCAGGAATGGCATTTGCAAATGAATGAAACACACTCAGATCTTTGTCCTGAGAACTTTGCCTGCAAGCAGCTGAGAGCTGAGCAGGAGTTGTCAGCCATGGAGTAAACTGAGTCTTCACAAAGCACAAAGCGCTGTAACTTAATATCAAGTTTCAAGGCTTGCTCGGTTGTTTCTATTTTATATCAGTTGTTTAAATCCTAATGTTTGATGATGTGGTTTAACTTCTAAATTTAGGCTTTAAATCTAAATCTACTTTAGAGATCCATGACACAAAATTCTGGGTTATTTTATAGGCATGTCGTACTCTGCTCATTTTCATTTTGACCTGATGCAATTTCTCCACTGGCACCAACTCCTCAACTGGCAACTGGTGTGTGGGCTGCAACATTGTATTAGAAAGAAATGCTGATAAAAGGGGGGAAATCCACTATTGACCAGCACACTTATTCTACCTTATACAACATACACATTTCAGTAATAAAAGCAGTCCATTAATTTTCAGTATTTAAATATTCCCAGTAAGTATTATTCATTTCCTGGGACTTCCTGTTGCCTAGAGACTGGCAGGCTAGCTTTCCAAAAATCTGATCTGCTTCTGCCTTCTTTCAAAGTGGGCTGCTCTGGTGCATGATACTTACTGTTCAACGCTATCAGGTTTGGGGTCCCCTCATCCCTGACCTTGAGACAAGTGTTTTAATACAAGTGGTTTATCATTTATTCTCTTACTATCATAAATTGTATTGATTGCTTTTTGAATGTTAAACAAACTTTGAGTTTCTTGGATAAATGCCATGTGGCAATGATGTGTGTGTTTTTTAATTGTTGGATATAGATGGCTAATGTTTTGTGAAGAATTTTTACATCTTTGTTTATAAGGAGTATTGTCTGTGATTTTATTTCTTGTAATATTATTGTCAGCTTTTAAAATCAGTATTATGCTGGTCTCACAACATAAGTAGAGTAGACTGTCCTCTACTACTTTTGTGAAAGAGCTTATGTAATATTGATATTTATTTTTCTTATTTATACAGTTCACCAGTGAAAACATTTAAAGGAGTAGTTGTGTGTGTGTGTGTGTGTGTGTGTGTGTGTGTGTGTGTGTTGTTTTTTTGTGGAAGGTATTTGATAAAAAGTTTAGTTTATATAATAGGTAGTAGGCTATATATATTTTCTATTTCTACTTGAATCACTTTTGAAAAGTTGTGTTTTTCAGAGGATTAGTCCATTTTATATATATTCTTATTATCAATTTAATTTTGGATGGATCTGTTATGATATACACTTTTTAATTCTTGAAAATGGTCATCTGTGTTTTCTCTATTTATTTATTCTTAATAATTTTTTTAAAGACCCAACTTTTGAATAACTTAGTTTTATAAATATTATTTATTGTTTCTATTTCACTGGTATCTGCCCAAATCTTCTCTATTATGTCCTTCTTTCTATTTAATTTAGGTTTAAATTGCTTACCTTTTAAGTTTTATACAGTTGAAAATTAGGTTGTTAATTTAAAAACACTTTCTTTTATTTAAAACTATGCATTTAAAGCTAAAAATTTACCTCCAAGTTTACTTTAGCAGTTACCCTCCCATGTTAATATGTTGTGTTCTATATCATTTAATTTGAAATTTTTTAAAAAAACTTGTTTTTTGACTTACAGCTTATTTTAAAGTGTTGTTTAATTAACATTTTAGGACTTTTTTGATATTTTACATTGTTACTAGTTTCTAATTAAATTCATTGCATTCAGAAAATACACTGTGCACAAGTTTAATGTGTTTTAAGTTACTAAGAAAATGTATGAATATCCTCAGGTATGATTTCTTCTTATCAACTTCTATTATTTTTTGCTTCATGCACTTTGAGGTTCTGCCATTTGCTACAAATATGTGTATCCAGTAGTTTCCCCCTTATCTGCAGGAAAGATGTTCCAAGATCCCTATATATATATATACACATATACATATATACATACACACATATATATATTGTTTTGTTCTATGAATACATATCTGTCATAAAGTTTAATTTATAAATTAGGCACAGTAAGAGATTAACGACAATAACATAAGGAAATATAAGAGTCATAACAATATACTGTAGTATAGGTTATGCAAATGGCTTTGGGGCCATTATTAAGCAAGAAAAGGGTGACTTGAACAGAAGCACTGCAAATACAATGACAGGCTATCTGATAACCAAGACAGCACTAAGTAACTAACTGAGGGGTAATGCATATAGGATGGATAAGCTGGACAAAGGGAGGACTCACATCCTCTGCAGGACAGAGCAGGGAGATAAGAGGTTTCATGACACTACTTAGAAAGGTGCACAATTTAAATCTGGTGAATTGTTTATTTTTGGAATTTTCCATTTAATATTTTGGACTGAGGTTGACTGTAGGTAACTGGGACCATGGGAAGTGAAATGAGGGATGAATAGAAATTACAGAAATTGTGTTATCTTCCTACCAAAATTGCCCTCATCATTGTTAATATTACTCTTTATACCTATAGTATTTTCTGCATAAAGTTATTCTGTTTTTTATATATGTAGTTACTTCATCTTTCTTGTGCTTACTAATTGCATTATGTATATTTTCCACTATTTTATTTTCAACCTATCTTTATTTCTTTTAGACTGGATAGCTCAGTCTAGCTTTTTAATCCAGTCTGATAATCTCTGCCTTCAGAATTGGAAAATTTAGTCCACTCACAATTAATATTTAATGATTATTTGATTTATATCTACCAATTTGCTGTTTTTTAGCCTTTTATGTTTTATAATGGTCTATACCTTCTATCTTCTCTTTCTTTTTAGTTAGTAGAATATATTGTTATATTTTATTTTAATTATTTCATGAAATTTTAACTGCAGCTCTTTGCATTAGTTTTTTATTGGTTGCTTTAAGAATTACAATATATCCTAAACTTACCACAGTCTACTTTGTAATTATACAATATCACTAAGCTAAATTACATAAACTTTGCAAATGTTTATCTCCATTTTGTGCTATTATTATTCTGTACATTATAGATACACAAATTTTCATAACCCCCTTAGGCTTATGTCAAATTTTTTACACAGTCCTGTGTCCACTGAAGCAATTAAGAGAAGAAAAATTTAGTATTTTCATTGAATCATAATTTATTTTGTCTAGTACTCACCATTTATTTCTATAGATCTTAGTTTCCACCTGGTGTTATTTTCCTTCATCTTGATCAGCTGCCTTTTATCATTTACTTTACTTAGAGTCAGCCAGCAATAGATATTTTATTATCATTTGTATGAAACTTTTTATTTTTAAAAAATAACTTTTTTTTCCTGAAGAGAATTCTGGATTGATGGGTATTTGTTTGTTATTTCCTTCCCCTTTCAGTACTTCAAATATATCATTATACTTTTCTATTTTGAATTGTATTTGATGAGAAGTAAAGTGTCAAATATATCAGTGTTCTTCTGTATGTAATATGCCATTTTTCTCTGACTACTTTTAAGAATATCTCTTTATAGTTGGTTTAAGTCCGTTTAGCTGTGATATGCCTAAGTGTGCATGTATGTGTGTGTGTGGGGGGGGGGCGTTGACATGCTTTTTTTGCATTTATCATGTGCTTCACTAAGTCTGTTGGGTCTGGGAGTCCATTTTTCATCAAATTTAATTTTTTTATTGATTGATTGATTAGAGAGAGAGAGAGAGAGAGAGAGAGAAAGAGAGAGAGAGAGATTTTATTGTTCCACTTATTTATGCATTTATTGGTTGATTCTTGTATGTGCCCTGACCTATGGGTTGAACCTGCAACCTTGATGTATCTGGACAAAGCTCTAACCAACTGAGGTACCCAATCAGGGCCAAATTTTTTATTTTTTAATATATGCCAATTTTTCCTCTCTTCTTTTGCTGTGGCTCTCATTATGTAATTTAGATTGTAAGGTTGTTGTGGTTATGTTCATTTTTTTAAAAATATATCTTTATTGATTTCAGAGACAGGAAGGGAGAGAGAGATAGAAACTTCACTGATGAGAGAGTCATTGATCAGCTGCTTCCTGCACAGCCCCAACGGGGGATCAAGCCTGCAACCTAGGCATGTGCCCTGACCCAGAATCGAACCTTGATCTCCTTGATCCTAGGCAGATGCTCAAAGGTTGAGCCACGCCTGGCTGGGCTATGCTCATTTTTTTTTTAAAATATATCTTTATTGATTTCAGAGAGAGGAAAGAAGAGGGAGAGAGAGAGAGAGAGAGAAACATCAATGATAAGAGAGTCATTGATCAAGCCCACAACCCAGGCATGTGCCCTGACCTGGAATAGAACCCTGGTCGCCTGGATCATAGGTCGACGCTCAACCACTAAGCCACGCCTGGCCCGGCTATGCTCATTTTTTTAAAATAAAAACAATTTAATTTGTGAAAATTATACATTGACATGCAATTTTAAGAAATAATGCAGAAATATAATTTATCCAGTTTCCCCCAGTGATAACATCTTGCAGAACTATAGTGCAAAATCACAACCAGCACATGACATTGCATACAGAACATGTCTATCACTTAAGGATCCTTCATGCTGTCACTTTATAGCTACATCCACTTCCCCTCACACCTTCATGTCTGGAAACCACTAATCTATTCTCAATTCTATAATTTCATCAGTTCAGGGCTGTTATATAATACAATACAATACAATATTTCACCTCTAGTGACTGACTGTTTCTAGTCAGTATAATTCTCTGGAGGTTCATCCTTGAGATTTTCTATTTAAATAATCATGATATCACCAGCAACTAGGGGCAATTTTATTTCTTTTGGTTTAATCTGTATACCCTCTATTTTCTTTGTTTTGTTTCATTTTGCCTCATGTATTAGTGAGAACTTTACAGGACTATGTTGAATAAAAGTGGTAAGCATCCATTCCTACTTCCATTCTGTACATTTTTAGATCATGATTTTTCTCAGTGTTCTTTGGTTTGCATAATTTCTTTTGATCTAGCTTCAATTTCACTGACCATTTCTCCTGTAATCTTAATCTACTGTTAAACTCTTCCATTGGATTTTTCATTTCTCTTATTATAATTTTTAGTTCTGTAATGTTCACTTGGTTGTTTTTATACTTTTCATGTTTATCTACTCACTTATTAAGAACTCATTTTACTTTAAGTACCTAAATATAATAGGTGCTATCAAGCCTTTTTCTGGACTATCTTGGGGTTAGTTTCTATCAACTGCTTTTTTTTTTTCTGACTTTGGGTTATATCTTGATTTTTTGTATGCTCAGTATTTTAAATACTGGGCATTTTGTGTGTTATACTTAGAGACTCTGGCTGGATTCTGTAATATTTAAGAGCATTGTTTGCTCTCTCAGAGAGCTAACTTGGTTAGATCCAAATTCTAACCATTTTCAATCCTGGTGGTAGACAACTGCTGAAGTTCCAGTTTTTATCTTTCAGGCTTCTGGGTATTGGTTTTAACTGGGCTTTCTGGAGGCATAGTTAAGAGGCTGTCTACAGATTTAGTGCCCACTCCTTGTGACTCCCTTTTCGATTTCCCTCTCACTTTTCAGATGCACTTTGATCCTGTGTCTCCTCAAGCCTCCCCATACTTCATTGATGAGAGAGCCCTCTGTTTAAGCCATGTAAAATAGACCTCAGCTGATATAGTTTACATCTTTCAAGGACTGACTCCTCTACAGTTTCTGCTTATTTTGTTCTCTCCCTGGTACATTCAAGTAGCTATTTTAATTTTCTTTATTAAAAACTTATAGCTATTTTCTAGAGGTTGAATCCAATATGAACTACTCTGCCAATACAACAATAAGTTAAATTTTGAATTACACTCTTTTTTTCTTGCCCACCTCCCATCCTGTTGTTCTCTGCTCCAATATGGGCTGAAAACTGACCAACACGTGCTCTGACCATTCCTCTAAGTTATCCTCTCTCCAAGGCTAAGACACGTGTCTCTTTCTTCATTGACTCACTCATTTTGGTGGAGGACAAGTCTAGTAACTTCTTTCTAGGAGCTATTTTTGAAAAGCTGTATGCCCACTCCACCTAAAAAATCTTTCTTTGTGAATACTTGATATTTACTTGGATATAGAAGAGATTAACTTATATTTTGAAGTGTTCTTGCATTCTCTGATTTCTGTCCATTGTTTATATTTTTTTATTATTAACTTTTGCCTCTTTAATTTATGTTGATAAAGCTTTTTAAAAATTTCTGATGATATTTAAGTATATGTTTATATTTAAGAGCAAGATAAAAAGCTGTGGAAGCCCTGTGTAGGGATGGATGCTAGAAATTATTCACTGTGAGCCTGACCGTGGCAGGGATAGAGAATTGTTCATTTTATTAAGGACCCACAAATGGCAGTACTTGTGTTTGTTTCTCTAAAGTGGAAACATTCAACACCTCAGGTTGCTCAGGGGATGACAATGAAGGTCACCAGTGCCCTGAGAGCTGAATGAAAGAAGCAAACAGGGAGAAGATTTCATCATTCAAGAAGTAGATTTTCACTTAATGCCTATGTTTTCAGCCCTCTGCCTGATTACTAACCCAGCCTTCATACTGCAGCTTCCTAATTTGTATTGATATCTCTCATCTGTTATCATCTCCTCTCATGTCATCTTTGTATGTGTTTGTATCATTTTTAATTCCTCTGCTGTCATTTTTATTAATAAAAAAACATATATTTAAGCCACCATTTTTAATTAGAAAAACTCATTTAAATTCGATTCAGTTTTAACAGGCTGATTAATTCTTGTAATTCTGAATTTAAATGTTAACATTAAATCATATTTAAATCAACTTAAATCTAATCAAATCAAAATTTTGGAGCTGAACATGATTTAATTAAAGATTTCAGGGATTGGTGAATGTTAAAAATTCGTAACACTAGAAAATATAAGTGCCATTCAAAAGCTCTGTTAAAGATTATAAAATATGTGTCTAATAGTTTGCTAAAATCAATTTTTCCATTTGGTATATTTGGCAAATTTATCTTTTAGTGAATTGGCTTTCATGGGTTAGGCTATTAGAGGATGATTTTAAACATTTTTTGGTTAATTATTTTGCATTTATAAGAAAAACTGAAAGGAGGTGTGGTTTCTTTCCCCCTTTTCACTTGGAATTCAGACAGAAAAACATGGTGCAAGGGGTCTTATCAATACAAGATGGCCCCAACAAATAAAAACGAGCATCGGATCATGGTTAGGCTGAGGAAGGAGGGCCTAGTGTCCTGAAATGCTTTTGGCTTCTGGGTGATGCAGGAAGGAGCCATAATTTCCTGCGTATCTTAGAGAGGAAGGATGCTGATATTGTAAGCATGGCAGAAAGTAATTGGGCCACGATATAAATGAAAGCTAGGTAGCCAGGGCTAGGATATGAACAAAGGTTAAGCCTGGGATTCAGTGATTTGCGGCTAAGGCAGGGCTGATCAGGCACCAAAGCAGTGAGGTAAGATCAGGAAGCCCTCACTTAATTGAGAGAACAGACCTCAGGGTTGAGCAGCAGACTTCATAGCTTATGATACAAGCTTGGGCCCCGTCCCATCCATAAACCTGAATGCCATCTAGAAAAGAATTGAGAGAAGAGAGGAAGAAAAAATATAAAAGCTGAGCATTGTTCCAAAAGAACTTGGGTTTTACGAATTCGCTTATTGATTAACTCATTTTCTGTTGGATGCAATCATTTATTCAAGGAACATGTATCAAGTATCTACAACATAATAGGCAGCATTCTCTGCACTAGGAAGCAGACAGAAGTTCACTGTCTCATGGATCTTCCTTATCGGAAAGAGACTGATCAGGCCAAAAGTGATGGAGATAATTAGCCAGTTTTAGTTATTCTTCAGGCTACCTGGCAGCTAGAGTTCTAGCAGGCAGCTTACATAGGTTGGAGAAAATAAAGGAACTACATTTTCTGCATCTTTGTTTCACTTTTACCAACTCTACTTATACCAGAGTCACAGTACCTTCTAATTATTTGAAGATAGGGACTGCTATATTCATTCATTTGAAATATAATTATAAAGCATCAGTGCTGAAGACACAACAGTGAACAATTCCATAGTTGTGTTCCTTTTGCCTAGCCCATGGTACACACTCAATATTTAAAAAGAGAGAGAGAGAGAGAGAGAGAAAGAGAGAGAGAGAGAGAGAGAAAAGCAGAGGTGATGATTCTTGCCCTACTGGCCAAGGGAGTTTTATGCCAGAAAATGAGGTATGTATACGGGATGCCCTCCATCATCAGTGAGCGAGAACATTCTACATAGGGCCTGCATGAGTCCATGGTCTGAGGCCTGCCATGTCCCTTCTAATTCCTGTGCTACCCATTTCCATCCTAGCATGTGCTAGGAAGGAAAGAGTTGGTTTTGTTTTTTGTTTTTTAACACTGTGAAATCCTGGGCCCCCCTCTGAGCCGTCTATTATAATATGCAATGCATACTTATGTTTATCATAGTTATCTGAATCTATGTACATACATCATGTACAAGGTATCTTCGGAAGAATTCTTAGTTTTAAATGTATAACCTTCATGGGAAAACTGCTGGGTTATTTATGCTACTAAAAGTGGGACATTAAATTACTTAGAAGAAATATTCAGGTGCAAAACATTATAAACTGACCTTTGAGACTTGTCCAAATTTTTAAATAGTAATAATTGTCATTTTTGTGGACATTTGGCTGACTGATGAATCATTATTTATTTGAAAAACTTTATTCAAATAAATTGAAGTTTGGTAAATGATTAAAAATATTTACATTTTTCAAATTGATCCAATTGTGTGATGACAATTGCCATAAAGTTACCACTTGTCACACTTTTTCTGGATTTTCTTCAAACTTCTAAGGTACCCAGTTGCTCCCTTAATTCTGACGTTCTTGGATTTAAGATAAAAGTTTCATGATTTCTTGATTTACTTCCTTTACTGTACCTTTTGTACTCTTGCCATTTCTCTTCTCAGGTTTTGTCTTTTCAGGCTAAATCTCCCGCTTTATGGTCTATTTCAGTGTATTAAATTCACTTTTAATGGGTACTGTGAAGTGGTTACCTTATCATTTTTCACCCCTCTTTGCGTCTTCTCTCTTTTTCTTCCTCTTCAAGTGCGCTTCCACCTTGGGAGAATTCAGAGGCTCTGGCCGTGCTACAGTTTACATCTGTCCCGAGTCCTGCGGCCTCCAGCAACTTTTTATTAAAGCCAGTGATGTAGTGGGCACTTTGGCCAAAGCTGTCCTCATGATGGATAGGAGCACGTCTCCAGGGGCCTTTCCCTTGCAATGAGATGAGATTGGCTGATGCTGGGAGATGAAGCCTTTCCCCTCTAGGTCAGTGCCTGCAATCCATTCCAAGTCAGAGGGGAGAGGAAGTTATTACCAG
Source organism: Miniopterus schreibersii (assembly GCF_964146895.1). Classification (NCBI taxonomy): domain Eukaryota; kingdom Metazoa; phylum Chordata; class Mammalia; order Chiroptera; family Miniopteridae; genus Miniopterus; species Miniopterus schreibersii. Next base: position 28,645,128 of record NC_138110.1, read on the forward strand.
CCAGTGGCTGTTCCGTGGTCACTGGGAATTCTCTGACTGGGAGAGCATCATCCCTCTTTTCTCTCTATAGGACCACAGTCCCGATCAGCTAATACTAGTGACCATGGTGTCTGTCTCAGAGGATATGCCCTGGGCAAAATGAACTGGAGTCAATTAACTAAATCTTGACCTGCTGTGGAAAGTGAGGCAGATAATTATACTCTTTGGTTTTCCTAGGTATAATATATAGTAGCACCATTGCCTTACAGGAAGACGTCCAGCCTTCTAAACTATACAAGCATAACTTTGAACACAGAAATAAGTAAGGACGGCCCCATAGAAGTAAGAAAAAGAGAATCTCAATGCCCATGTACTTTATTCCACATACACAGATGGGGAACCATTCTCAAGTAAATCATTTTTAGTCTTTTTTTTAAGAGAAAAGAGCATGAACTAATAGTTATTAAGCACTTACTACATATGAAGGTGTTTAGATCCATTGTCCCATTTAATGATGATAATATCAATATTAGCTATTGTTTATTAAGTTTTTACCATGTCACAATCTTATCCAAAATGTCTTATATTTATTATCTCATTTTATCTTCAAAATGTTCTGTGATATAAGTTTTTGTTTTATAGTTGTCTGTAACAAATAAATAAACTGGTTGTAACAGAAGTATGAATCTTGAAAGAAGACAAGCAAAGTGAAGTTCAGAGAATCTGAGCCAATTGTTCAAGGCCATCCTTTTAATGACTATGCTGCTCAATGCCAAACTCATGCTTTTGCTACTTTACAAAAAGTCAGAGTGCATTAAGAGCTATAGGTTTTAGGAAGGATGACCATATAGATATGCAAAAAAGAGAAAAAAAAGAGTAAAACTACTGGTAAGGAAAAAGACAACAGATGCAGAAAAATCATAAATTAGAGATTTCCTTTGGGAAGCATGTAGTTCTTGGGAGCATTTTTCTATTTGAGCAGAGTAGGAAGACTGATATTCATGATGATGTCCTTGAAGTACTCTGGCATGGTTATTTATTTTCAATATAATTTAGTCAAGAAAGATAAAAAAAAAATGGCAAACAAAATTTGCATGAAGAAAAATTTTGCACTCTAAATTGCACTAGAAATTGAACTCACATGCTGGGGAATTTTCCACATGGGATATTTGAAGATAACTATAATCCCCCACACACAAAAATTGTGTTAAAAAAAAAAATCCAAGCATTTCTGGATATATGGTTGACTTAACTGAACTTCCAGGGAAACTTGGACTCTGTTGGAATACATATTACATTATTGGCAATGCTATAATGTATAGTTACTTTTAATTGAGGTACTGCTAATTATAAATAGAAAATAATTGTGCCAAAGATTAGTATAATTTTTATTGTCCCTATAAAAAGTCAGCTTACTCAAAAGGTATCCATCACTGCCCAACTATGCTGTTGCCTCTAATTTCCTCAAAAATGGGATTCCACAGTCATCATTGTGTACATACTGTGTTATAATTCTTCTTGAAAATAATAGAACTTGTTGAACAAATTCATTGATGAATGGTACATACACACATACTTACACATTGTCTTCCAATTACCAAGAATTCTCTTTAGCTGAAAGATGACCCAAGTCCAGAGGGCAGATGAGATGATTGTAAACACCCTGACCTTGGTCTCATTAGCAATTTGGCCTCACTAGTGAAGTGAGGTCACTGAGGATAACATCGCTGTGATCAAAGCTGGTATGGTGTCTATACCCAGAAAAGCAGAGTGCAGATTGAGAACCGACATAATCCTGGATCTCTAGAAGCTCATAACCTGTAATGGAAATACTGACATGAATAAAATTCAGGCATTTGGGCCAAATAAACATGTAGCTTACTAAAATTATCCTACAGGTGAAAAGATAAATATTCCCTTTGGTGCTGCAATAATTTAGTATTATGTTCATGAGGAGTCATGATTTTCATGATGGTTGAGGTTTTAATTACTACATTTCCAGCAGTCAAGGGAAAGGTAGTTGTTTGAAGAAAAGTGGTTGGAACGTACGTATTCTTGATATTGTATTTTCCATACAGATACTTAAATAAGATTTTGAAAATGTACTAAAGATACAATGAAGTGATCTTAATCACATTCTCTTCTTTAATTTTTTTTTGCAATGCAGAGAATAAGTTTGATTTTTAAATTTATTTTCCAATAACCTTGTTTAATTTTTTATTAAAACACTATATTCAGGATTATAAATAAATTTAAATATGTTATAAAAATGACCTTGTTGAGGCTCTATAGAAGTCAGAAACATTTCTAAGAAATCATTGGGAGTCCATGACAATGAAGATCTAACCAAAATTAGGTCTACTTAATCCACAAATCTACTGGAAGTACAAACATTTTTCAGAATATTGTGTTTCCAATCTCCTAATTGGGGGGGGGGGGAATCTACCTCCCTGGATTTAGTGTCCTCTTAATGCTATCATCTTTGGCTATGTTTTGCTCTTTTCATGTTTTGATAAAAATGCAGCATTGGCACAATCAAGGCCAAGATCTTTGTTATGTTTGTGGAGGGTCACTTTTCTAATTTTTAGCTCCCATAAAACTTTGAGATAACATAATGCATTCAAAGGCTAATAACCAAGGAAGTCATGTTGCCTTCATGAAGCATGAAGAAACATTCATAAAGACTTTCATAGATAAGCCCCCTTTTATATTAAACTGTCTTCTGTAATCTATGAGTTCCAGCTCTTATAGTCACCAAACAGCCCATATTTTATAATAAAAGATCAGTACTATTACCATGAAAGGCAGAAGAGAACAGCTCTTCTTAATGTATTTACTTTTTTTCAACCACACCAATGGCCACACTGGGGATTGTCCAGATGACTAGCTAACAGAGAAGAAAAAATCATAGGCTTAGTTTACAGATGGATCTTTGTGGTATAATGCCAGCAGCACAAGTGAGTGGCTTTTGCATATTAGGACCATTGAAAGGGTGTCTCTGAAAGATAATCATGGAGGAAAATTATCCCTCTGGGCAGCTCTTCAAACATTAAGTCTGATTGTCCACTTTTTATGAACAGAGAGGTAGAATTACAGATTTACATTCTTTCATGGGCAGTGACTGGGAATTTGAAAAAAACTAGATTGGAAAATTAGTGATTAGAAAGTTCTGTGGAGAGTTATGTGGATGTATGGAGCAAACTAGAAAAAAAAAAGATAAAGATATTTGTACCCCATGTAAATACCCTCCTGAGAGCATTTATTACAGAGGGATTTCTCAATAATCATGAATGTAAAGATCCATCCTATGAATATCAATCAGTTTCCCCCCCCGCCCATAATCATCTATTTGTTCAATTGGTCAAAGCACAAAGCACTGGAGTCTATGCATAAGCTCCAAAATATGCATTTCCTCTCATCAAGGGTGATCTGGACGCTACCACTGTTGACTGTTAATTGCCCAATAGTGATGACTGATGAGTTCCTGGCATGGCACCATTACCACAAAAGGACCAGCCAGCCACCCAGGGGCAATTTGATTATATCAGACTCCTCTTCATCGTGGAGTAAGGAGTAAGTTATCATCATGGGAATAATTCCATATCTGAATATTGGTTTGTCTTTCCTGTCTACAATACTTGTCAGCAATACTATTTTTAGACTTATAAAATATTTTTTTTCTTCATTATGACGTTCCACATAACATCATGTCAGACCAAGGAAATGATTCTATGGTGAAGAAAATGTGGCAGTAGGCTCATGCCCATGAAATGTACTTGCCTTACCATAGTGCACCATGTCCCAGAATCATCTGGCATGATAGAATGATAAAATGAACATCTGAAGACTTCATTAATGTACCACTTGGGGCAAATTACTGTGAGATTGAAGTACTCTTCAAAGGATGCAATGCATGACTTAAATGAAAAGGCAGCATATAAGATTTTCATGCATAGCCATATCATGCATCTCTAGAATTCCGGCGTGGAAAGGGAGTCACCTCCCCCATGTTACACTTATTAATTCACTAAACAAATTTTGGTTCCCCATTTGCAAATTCTTATGCGTTGTGGGTTTGGAGATCTTCTTGCCCAAAGGAAGAATGCTTTTACCAGGAAGTAGAAAACCTTCCTGCTTCTATTAAATTGGACTCTGAGAGTACCTTAGGACATTTTGGGCTTCTCATATTATTGAATAACCAGGAAGATGTTCTGGGGGTCATTCTTATCCTCTGTACCATTTTGCTGCAGCACAATTTAGGCAAGGACTATTTCCAGAATCTGGGATATTCACCAGGATACCTCATAATACTCCTACGGCCAATAGTAGGAGACAAAACTAGCAAACCTGTGACAACAGGAACACTAGGGACATGGATCATGTAGAAAGTTCTTGGTTATTCTACCAGGTAAAGATATCAAGCTAAGGTGTGAGGATAAAAGAGACATGGAATAGAAGCTATTACTATTAACCATGGGCCTTATAACTATGTACATAGACAATGCCTGCAGCAGCTATAGTTCAAGTCATTTAATGGGTCCATTTCATGTGGCATTTTAGGAAGTAAATACTACAGCTTACATCTCACATGTGAAAATAACTTTACTGACACCATTGGTGAGAGTGTAGTCACTCACAGGGTGCTTATTCACCTGTACTGAGGAGGCAAGCTTTTGGCAAGCGAAGGAGAAGATACTGCCAGGTCCATTCTCTGCCCTGTATTATGCCTGGAATTGATAGTTAAAGACTTAATCACCTGGGCTACCTGCCTTTTTGACTGTCAGGTGGTTTTGAGAACAGGAACACATCAGGGGATCATAGTTCAAGAGGAAAGAAAGATCTGGGTATTTATCTCACTACCCCTTCCTGAGCTCCCTCCTTGCCTCACTGTGGTTCTGGCATAGCTGCTATATATGGTTACAACTCCCACTGGTTGTTCCTTCTCTTATGGCACCACGCTTTCTCTAGACTTTGGAAAAACTGTTTCTCAACTTGATTCTTTGAGGTTTGGGATGGCTAACAGTTTCCCATATTTTTGAGTCTAGGGGAGTTTCCACAATGCAATAAATAGTTGCTCATCAATTAAACATGTTGGATATGCTATTGCCTTCCTGCCAGTGCCCTGACTGATACATATTTACTTTATTCCAGGCATCGAGGCTACAAAGCTCTGCATGCCCCTTGACAAGAGGTTAATCTCTCAGTAACGTGGTTTCTTCATCTGAAAAATAAAGATGGTGATTCCCTCAATAAGCCTGTTGTGAGGCTAACAATCAGATAGCATATATGGAGTGCTTAGAAATAGTCTCTGGCTTTCCAATAAATTTTAACTATTATTATTGCCATAATCAATATTATCAGCAACACCCTCATTAATTTTATTATTATTGGTGATCACTGTAATTGATAAGAATTATTACCCCACAATTTTATCAGCATCCTTCAGGAAAATAATCCTTTAGAGTAATATTGTACCAGAAATTTTGGAAGTTCTCATATTTGGTAGAGCCTCTAGTATTATTCACTTCGAGAGAATCTTTACAAAGTAGAAGAATCTGATTCTATTTTTTTCCAAGAAAATGAGCATAGAGGCTATGGTCCACTAGGACAGAAGAGAGATAAAAACAGAAAAAAATAACAAATCTCAAATGATCCTACATAGACTGCCTTTATGAACTTTATGTCCATCCTCTCCAACTCACCGAGTATATTGAAAAATATTTCTGAGCCAACAGGGAAGTACATGGTCTTTATTTTTCATATATATTTTCTTCCTTTTTCTAGAACATCCACAAAGGTAGCAGGATCATTAAATTTTTAAAATATTATTGAATTTTAGAATTTAGTGTTTTGATGTGTACACTTGTGAAAATATCACCACAATCAAGATAATGAGCATATCCATCACCTCTAAAACTCCACACAGCCTCTGTAATCTGTCATCCCCATTTCTTCCTGCCCCAGCCTTCATCCCCAGGAACAAATGAACTACTTTCTGTTACTATAGATTACTTTGAATTTTATGTAATTTTTATAAATTGCATCCTACAGTATGTTCTCTTTTCATGTCTGGTTTCTTTCACTCTTGTATAATCATTTTGAAAATTATTAGTCTTGTTGCACATACGGGTAGTTCACTCCTTCTATACCGCTGAGTAGCATTGCATTTTATAGATATGCTACAATTTACTTTCCCATTCAACGTTGGAGGTTCTATTTGAGTTGTTTCCAGGCTAGGGGTATGGCAAAGAAAGCTATTTTGAATATTCTTGTCACAAGTCTTTGTATAGTCATATGTATGCATTTCTTTTTCATAAATACCAAGAGATAAAATAGGCTGAATCACATGGAATGTGCATGATTAACTTTTTAAGAAATTGTCAAACTTCTTTCCAAAACGGTTGTACTAATTTCCATTCCAATATCAGTGTATACAAATTCCAGCTTCTCCATGTCCTTGAGTTATTTGGTATGCTCAAGTCTTTTTCATTTTAGCCATTGTGACAGGTATATAGTGACATCTTATTGTAATCAAATTTTCAATGATGTTGAGAATCTTCCTGTGAGCTTATTTGCCCTCAAATGTCATATGTGTTTGTTCAAAACTCTTGAATATGTGTGTGTGTGTGTGTGTGTGTGTGTGTGTGTGTGTGTGTGTGTGTGTGTATAAAATTTTAGTTTTCTTCTAGATATATTCTGGATACAAATGATTTATCATATAAGTGGTTTGCAAATACTTTCTTTAAGTCTGTGGTTTATCTTTTCATTTTCTTCTCAGTATTTTTGAAAAGATTATTTAAATTTGTTAATAAATTTTAATTCTTTTTTTAAACGGATCTTGCTTTGGATAACAGAGTAAATAAATATTTGCCTAATCCAAAGTCACAAAGATTTTGCCTTAAAATTTCTTCTATACATTTAATTATTTTAAACTCTACATTTATTTCAATGATCTATTTTTTATGAAGTTTTACATGTGGTTGGAGGTATGAATCAATGTTTATTTTGCTTTACATGTGGATATTCAATTGTTCTAGACCAGTGACTTCCAACCTTTTTTAATCTTATGGCACATCTATACTAATTGCTAAAATTCTGAGGCACACCAAAAATATATATTTTGCTGATCTGACAAAAAATATAGGTACATTTTTTATTTATTTACACTGGATGGCTATTTTTGTGTTGACTGTTGTCAGATTTTTATCTGACAATCTAAGGGAAAAGAGGTCTGTGCCCCTGACTAAATAGCCAGGTATTTCATGTTTTCAAAGTTCTTGCAACATACACGTGTGCCATGGCACACCAGTTGAAAGTCACTGTTCTAGGCTGATTCGTGAAAAGACTACTTCTTTATGAATTTATTTTGTACCTCTATTGAAAATAAGTTTTCTATACCAATGTTGATCTATTCCTGGATTCTGTTCTGTTCCACTGATCTATTTTTCTGTCATTGCACCAATACAACACTCCTTTGATTCTTAGAGCTCTTAATGTTGTGAAGTCAGATAGTACTCATCTTCAAGTATTCTTTTTCAGATAGTTTTGGCTGTTCTGGGTCCTTTCAATTTCAATATGAGTTTAAGAAAAAGCTTGCCAATTTCTACAGTAAAGCCCACTAAAAGATTTATTGGGATTGCACAGAGTCAAAAGATCAATTTGGAGAGAATTGATATTTTAATATTATTGAGTTTCCTGACCCATAAACATGATATATATCTCCATTTAAGTCGTTAATTTCAGCTAATTAAAAAAATAATGTACAGATATCATACATCTTTAGTAAGATTTATCTCTAAGTCTTGTATATGTTTTGACACTATGGTATTGTAGTTTATTTCAGTTTCTGATCATTCATTGTTACTACATAGAATTAAAATTTATCTCTGAATATCATCTTTGTCTTTTGCCACTTTCCACATATTAGTTCTAGTAGCTTTTTTTAAGTTCAATGGGACTTTTGCTATAGATGACCATGTCTTCCTGTAAATATAGATTTATTTATTCTTTTCCAATTTAGATATGTTTCATTTCTTTGTCTTGCCTTATAGCAATTCACAGAAACTCCAACACAAAGGTAAATGAAGCACAGACATGCTTGCACTTTTTATTACCTTAGGAGAAAAGCATTCAATCTGTCACCATTTGGTATGAAGCTTTTCACAGAAGTGCTGTGTGTAAAATAGAGGAATTCCTCATGTATTTTTATTTACGTGAAAGTATTTATAAGCAATAGATGTTGATTAGTATCAAATGCTTTTCTTTATGAACTGAAACAATCATATATATTTTTTCTTTTAGTATGCTAATATGGTGAATTAAATTGATTGCTTTTCAGATGTTAAACCAACCTTGCAGGGCTGAAATGAACTGTATGTGGTTATATCATTCTTTTCATATATTCCTGAATTTGTTAATTTTTTCTTCGAGGGTTTCTATGTATATGTACATAAAGATTATTGGTCTGTAATTTTATTTTCTGGTAGCATATTACCCTAGTGGCATTAGGGTAACACTCACCTCATAAAGTGAGTTGGAGAGTGCTTCCTTCTCTTCTGTTTTCTGGAAAATAGGTAGTGTTTGGTGGAAATCACAAATTTTGTTATTTGAATCTGAAGGGTTTTTTTTGTTAAGTTTTTAGCTACAAGTTAAATTTATAAACCAAATTTTAGGACTGTTCAAGTTATCTATTTCTACTTTAGTTCGAGTTTTGATAGTTTATGTCTTTCAAGAAATTAGTTCATTTTATCTAAGTTGTCAAATTTATAGATTAAGAGTTGTTCATAGAATTCCTTTGTTATCCTGTTAATTGTCTTGATTAATATTGATTAATGTCTTTGGAGAGCAGTAAATGTATATATCTTTTTTTCTTTTTTTCTTTTTGTCAGCCTGGTCAGAAATTTATCACATTTTTTGATGTTTTCAAAGAAAGTATTGGGTTTCATTGATTTTATTTATCATTGACTTCTACTTTAATTTTATTATTTTCTCCCTTCCAATGCTTTGTGCTTAATTTATTCTACTTTCACTAATCTCTTAGAGTGAAATCTTTCAAAGACCTTTCTTCCTCCTTTTTAAAGTATTTCATGCATATCGTAATAACTACTTTAGCTCCCACAGTATTTATATCTACATAAAATTTCCTTGCATTCAAAGTATTTTAATTTTTAAATTTCTTTGGAGACTTTTTATTCATCTATAGATCACTTACATGTGTGTTATTTGGTTTCCAAATATTTAGAGTTTTTCCAGATTTCCTTCTAGTATTGATTTCTATATTATTTTTTTATGGTACAAAAATATGCATTGCATTATTTCTATTCTTTTAAATATCTTAAGGTATCTTTTATGGTCCAGAGTATGACCTATCTGGGTAAATCTTCCATGTGCACTTAAAAAGAATGTGTATTCTGCTGTTGTTGAAGGAAGCATTCTATAATTGCTCAAGGTTTATAGTGTTGATTGTCATTGTATCCTCACTGACTTTTGGCCCTCAATTCTGTCATTTACTGAGAGATGAATGTTAAGTCTACAACTCTAATTGGGAATTTTTTCCTTCAGATCCATTAGCTTTTGCTTAATGCATTTTGCAGCAAAATGTGTATACACATTTAAGATTTTTGTTTCTCCTTGAAAAAGTGAACCTTTGTCAATAAAAAATAAACAACTAATGTCTCTCTTTTCATTAGCGTTTTCATTGTATATCTTTTTCCATTCTTCATCTTTTACTTTATGTCTTTAAGTAGGTTTCTTATAAAAATATATAGTTGGATCTTGCCTTTTTATTTTAAATCAAATCTGATAATATCTGTCTTTTAACTGGTGTTGAGACCATTTACACTTAAAGTAATATTAATATCATTGGATTAAAGACATAATTTTGCTAGGTGTTATGTGTTTCTTTTCTTTTATTTTTCTGAGTTTAAGTGAGCATTTTTTAAATACCTAGATTCACTGGTAAGTGCTTTAAAAGTATATATTTTAAATTCTTCTTCCATCCCCATTCCTATGATTACTGATTATTATTTTTATATAATTTACTTTTACAGATACTACAAAGACACAATATATTGTTGCTATTTGTGGCTTTAAATTTCTATTATCTTTTCAGAGTAACTAAAATAAGAATAAAAAATGTATTTTTTCTTCCTTTATTGAACTTCTGATGCTTTTAATCTCTTTATATAGATCTAATTTTATACCTTCAGCTAGCCCACACTCTGCCTTTAGCAATTCAATTAATATTTCTGGTTGAATGTTTTTACCAGTTTATATAGCATTCGGTGGCCTCCACTCCAGGTAACTAATGCTTGGGACTTTGTTCTTGCAGGTTCCTGTCTCCCTTCATAATTTGGGTTAGTTGTTTGAGCTGTGAACTCATTTTCTGGTGGCTTTAGGAAAATCATTCCTTTGTGGTTAGTCTAGCTCTTTTCCTATGTGTGAGAGTCATGCTCTTCCCCATTCTCTACATCTCTGAGCAGACACTGGCAATCCCCAAGATTCGTTATATTATTTAATGTATAAAAAGTATTTATGCAATGCTTTAAAGTATTAAAACAAACATTTATGAACTCACTACCTAATCTAAGGACTAGAAATTATTAATACTGCTGAATCTAGGAAGTGGATGGGACAGGAGTGAAACACAAAAGGAAGTGAAGTAACATACTTCTTTTTTTTAAAGGGGTTAATGGTATCTATCATTGGCATCTCCAAAGGCCTAAACTCAAATCTCTTATTTGGAATAGTAAGTATATAAAGTGTGCATAATCATACTAGAAATGCCCAATGGTCAATGCTTAAATTAAATTCAAATCTTTTTATTTATTTTTTTTCCATTTTGTGCCAAAAGACCTAAGATTTAAGACTCTGAATTTCATTTTAACGTCCTTATTCCAATCAAGAGTAAGTGAGCAAATCTTGAGTGATAGCAAGAATCCTTGGAATATTTCAGTCATTTATTTCTTTGTGCAGAGAATTAGTTTCTCTGGTAACTATGTTACTCCCTACACTATGCCATTATGTGAAATTATATCCTGTGTACAATGTCCAATTGGAAAAGTATGCCAGCTCCTTTATTACTTTTTTTTTGCCTTCAGCTTAATTTTTGAGTGATATAAATTTGTCTGCTCTGTTGAATAAATAATTGCCTAATTTACAATCTTATTGATTAATAAATTATATCACCCTGATTAGGAAAGCAGAACCTACTATCAAGAAATAAAATAGAGCCTTTTATTGCCTTTCAATATGGCTCCTTTCTTAGCTCCCTTCCCATTGTATTAGCACATTTTATTTTCTCTAATAGGCTGCAGAAACCAGTAATATGATAGGAAGTCATTAATACAATATAATCACAGCAGAAGATCAAGCTCATCTCTTTCTCTTTGCATTGTCAAGTGTTTCAATATTTTATTTGATAATGTGATGACCAGAACTGATCACGGTAATCTAAGTGTGGATCTGACTAATGCATTGTATAATCAAAGATTTTACTTTTAGATTATGATTCATTTACATTCCCTATCTTGCCCCATGCCACAGTCAGGCCAAATGGAATCACCACACTAGGATATTATTCCGAAAGGAAATTGGGAAGTGGGCAACTGTGGGAGAGTGGCAGTAATGAGAAACAGGAAAACCTGAGTTTCAGCCCTATTACATAGTATAGCACTTCACTTGCCTGTGCCTCAGTTTCCCTGTGGGTGCCACAAACTCAAATGCATATGGGTTTGGACAGAAATGTAAATAATGATGTAGCAGAGTGTAGGATTTGGAAAGAGAGATAGAAACATCAATGATGTTTTTGATCAGCTGCCTCCTGCATGCCCCCTACTAGAGATCAAGGAGACAACCTGGGCATGTGCCCTGACAGGGAATCGAACCGAAATCTCCTGTATCATAGGTCAATGTTCAACCACTGAGCCATGCCAGCCAGGCCAGAGTATAGGACTTGGAAGGGGTCCTGGAAACTGGCAAACCATCCTGTCTAGAAGGGCAGTGGTCCCTCAGCTCCAGCTCATTGCTGACATGTAATAATGTGAGTTCCAGCATCCCTAGAGGGAAAAATTTTAAAAAACACCTCTCAAATCTCAACAAAAACTGGAAGTAAAGGTTTTCATAGAAAGCCTCTCATTTTTTTAGGTGTAGAAATTATTCAAAACCGTGTAACACAAGAGGCTACAGAACAAACAAAGCAGTCTACAGGCAAAATGCATCACTCATATCAGTTGCTCATTGTGTTTACCTTATTAGAAGGTTTCCAAGGATCCTTCCAGCTCTATCATTTTGTGTTTAAAGGTTGTGGCTCAGTATGATTTTTAAAAGGAATTAACTGAATTAATTGTTTAGGCTGACACCATTTACAGAAGCAGCAGTGGCCTCATCCAAAGGTACTAATTAAGTGTCAAATCTATGTTCAGGTTACTTGGGAATTTAAAAGACATAGTCTTTCTTTCCAGGAGCATACACATTATTCATGATTTACCTAGTAATGAAAGGTCAATAGGAATGAAATAATTAAACTTACCGTCTGTTCTTCTTCAAACTTAGCTGTATTTTCCCACAGTCTTGGTGTTCTCAGACCTCTGCAGGTTTTCTGATTTTTATTTTTTTTTAGAGAGAAAGGAAGGGAGAGGGAGAGAGAGAGAAACATTGATGTGATAGCAAAACATAGGCCAGCTGCCTCCTGCATGCCCCTGCCAGGGATCTTACCCACAACCCAGCATGTACCCTGACTAGGAATCAAACTGGAAACCTTCTGAGCCACACCAGCCAGGGCTTTGTATATTCTGAACCTGACATTTTCTGCCTCCTCTGGGACCTTTCTCCATCAATTACTCCCTTAGCCTTTTGGTTGTTAAATCCTTCAGCCTACACTTTCTCCCTACTCTCAATTAAAACTATGCTCGTGACTTATCACATGTAAAATAATGCCACACCTCCCACCACACCTGCTTCCTCTCACCCATTCATGTCTCCAATAAACTTCTCGGAAGAGTATTACAGGTTGGTTTCATTTACAGTCACTGGCCAGCCTTGAAGTTGTTAAGAGGACAAGGGAGGGGCATGGTGACACCTGACTGCCTGTCCAACAACCTTGTGAGAGGTGAGGGGGACCAGAGGGCAGAGTGGGTAAGAGCAGTGGAGTCACACTACCTCGGTTTGAAACTTGACACTGCCGTTCTCCAGCTGTGTGGCCTTATGCAAGTTATTTCACCTCATGTGCCTCAGTTTCCTCATGCGTAAAAGGGTAGAGCTATTCTATTAATAGAAATAATAGGGCTACTATGAGAATGAAATGTGTTAAAACTTGTAAAGTCCTGAGAGCATACATGACTCATAGTAAACTCGATAATAGTTCTTATTCTCGAACAAGAAAATTGAGGTAGAAGGAGTAAAGAAACTGCCAGAGCTCACACAGTTAATAAGTGGCAAAGCCAACAGCTAAACCCAGGCTGTCTGGCTGTAAAGCCCAGGCCTTTAACCACCACCATGCTCGTTTGCTTCCAAACTGTGCTATGTTGCCCAAAACAATGTTAAAAACATTTCAGTAAATAAAGGTCATATCAGTGGCATCCTGTACATCTTAAATTAGTAATAACGGGCACTGTATTATTAATTTCCATTCTCTATCCCTTGCTCAATAGAAACTTTTCATGATTTACCTCCCTAGCAGTTTCAATGAGAACCTTGAAAATTTGTGTTGCTTTGTTGCAGATAATATGCTTACTAAGAGGCATTGTTTTCTTTATGGGGCCAGTTCTCCTTCTAAATGTTCAATGCCTTTCTGATTTTATGACTCAGAGTAGTTGATTGTTGACTCTTAACTCTTCCCTCCCACTTTCCATGTCCTGCTTCCTGCCTTCTAGATTTCACTGTATTTATTCCCAGAGGGTCTAACTTGGATTCTAATGTAGAAAATGCTTTAAGGAATGTATAGTTAACTTACTTATAGTCCTTCCCCACCCTCCCAATGGCCACTGGTATAGTCTTATAATTTTTGCACAATAACACATCCTCAATAGCCCTTGTGTAGGCAGATGGTTGAATTGACCTAATATTTGCATTTTGCAGAAGTAAAAGGAAAACCTTGAAGGGCTGGCCATAAATTGGTTAAAGTTACTCCTTAGTGGTTCTGGGCTCAGCAGGCAAGGAAATGAGAAATGAAGCTGTGAAGTATAAGGGGAAATAGGAGAGGTGAGAGACAGTTGGGTCTATTTAGGTGAAGCACTATTAAAGTGAGAGTAAGTGATGTAAGGAAAGTTTGGGGGCTGTGACCAGGACTAAGGATGTTGGGCAATAAGATCTCAGGGGCAGAGCTCTTCACAGTTGTGCAAAGGTTTCAGGTGTAGCTGGGGAATGTATTTCTGAAGTGGTCCCTGTCAGTCTTCTCTCTCATATTCTCAGTCCACATCTAGCCCAAGGCTGCAGGAACAGGTCCTTTCACTAATTAGCTCTAGTAATTCTTTCAGGTTTCTCTTTTCCCTCTCTTTTTTCACCTGGAATTCTTCGTTTTGTTGAACCATCACTTTCTGGGTAGGGAAATTCTCTGTTACTTTACCATATTGTTTTCTTTGAAACCACATGTATCATCAATCATTTTGATGAACTTCTTCCTAAGATTCTGATTCTCACTAATATCTCAGTACCATTCACAGGTCATGGCCTATACTTGCTTATCTAAAAGGAGAGATTAGTCAGACAAGTATCTGTGGTGAGGAACCCTGGAATTTATGACATAAAAAGAGCTATGAAAGGAAAGGCTTCTTTGGGATCTACCACCTGGGATTTTTGGTCATTTGCTATAATAGAAGATAGGATACTGAAAAAGGTTGGAATCAGGTTCCAAAGTCTTCACTGAATGGAGAGGAATACTTGAGAGTTCTGCTGTCATGGTCATGTGGCTGGAGTCTCAACGGAGGACTTTTTTTGCATAAGAATCAAGGACCGTCATTATTCCCAGATGACATGATATTGTACATAGAAAACCTTACAGAATCTACCAAAAAACTACTAGAGTTTATACATGAATTCGGCAAAGTAGTAGCATACAAAATTAACATCCAGAAATCGATGGCATTTTTATTCACCATCTGAAAGAGAAACTAAAAAAACAAAAACAAAAATAATCCCTTTTATCATTGCAACAACAACAACAACAACAAAAATAAGGCACTTAGGAATAAGCTTAACTAAGGAGGTAAAGGACTTGTACTTGGAAACTATAGGACATGGAAAAAAGGAATAGAGGAAGATACAAACAAGTGGAAGCATATCCTTGGATCATGGATTAGAAAAATTAACATCATTAAAATGTCCATACTACCCAAAGCAATATATAGATTCAATGCAATCCCTATTAAAATACCAACAGGATATTTCACAAATTTAGAACAAATAATCCAAAAATATATATTGAACCAAAAAGGATTCTGAATAGCTGTAGCAATCTTGAGAAAGAAAAACAAAGTTGGAGGGATCATAACACCAGATGTCAAGTTATACTACAAAGCCACTGTAATCAAAACAGCCTGGTGCTGGCTGGCACAAGAACAGACATATAGATCAGTGAAACAGAACAGAGAACCCAGAAATCGACCCACGCCATTATGATCAATATTTGACAAACGAGGCAAGAGCATACAATGGAGTAAAGACAGTCTCTTCAATAAATGGTGCTGGGAAAATTGGACAGGAACATGCCAAAAAATGAAACTAGACACCAACTGACAGCATACACAAGAATAAACTCAAAGTGGACAAAAGACTTAATTGTAAATCATGAAACCATAAAAACCCTAGAAGAAAACATAGACAGCAAAATCTTAGATATCTCAAGTAGCAGAATTTTCACAGACACTTCTCTTAGGGCAAGAAAAGCAAAGGAGAAAATAAACAAATGTGACTACATCAAACTAAAAAGCTTCTGCACAGCAATAGAAACCACCCTCAAAATGCAAAGGGAAGACACTGTATGGCAGAACATATTTGCCAATGATACATTGGATAAGGGCTTAATTTCCAAAATATATAAAGAACTCATACAACTCAGCACCAGAAAGACAAATAATACAAGTACAGGTGGGCAAAGGAATTGAATAGACACTCCTCTAAAGAGGACATACAGATGGCCAAGAGGCTTATGAAAAAGTGCTCAAAGTCACTCATCTTCAAAGAGATGCAAATTAAAACTGCAATGAGTTACCATCTCACACCTGCCAGATTGGCTACTATCAAAATCAACAAACAACAAGTGTTGGCAAGGATGTGGAGAAAAGGGAACCCTAGTACACTGCTGGTGGGAAAGCAGACTGGTACAGCCACTAAGGAAAACAGTATGGAATTTCCTCAGAAAATTAAAAATTGAACTGACATTTGACCCAGTGGTTCCACTTCCAGTAATATGTACTAAGAATCCCAAAACACCAACTATAAAGAATACGTGCGCCCCTATGTTCCCAGCAGCACAATTTACAATGACTAAGATCTGGAAACAGCCCAAGTGCCCATCAGTAGATGAGTGGATAAAAAAGCTGTGGGACATTTATACCATGGAATACTATGCAGCTATAAAAAAAGGATATCTTACCCATTGACACAGCATGAAGGGACCTGGAGAGTATTATGCTAAATTAAATAAGCCAGGCAGAGAAAGACAAGTATCACATGATCTCGCTTATATGTGGAATCTGATGAACAAAATAAAATGACTAACAAAATGGGCCCAGAGGCATAGAAACATGGCACATACTGAGGGATCTCAGAGGGAAGGGGGTAGGGGGGTGGGCAGAGAATAACCAAGTAATTTATATCCGTATGTGCATAATCCACGGACACAGACAATAGTGTTATGAAGGCCTGAGGTGGGACGAGAACTGGGTGGAGGGAGGCAATGAGTGAAAATGGGAGACATCAGTAATACCCTCAACAATAAAGATAAATAAATTTTTAAAAAGAAAGAATTGAGGAATTGAGCATTTCCCAAACCCTGGACAAATGAATCAGAACCTCCAGGAACATTTAGATACTACAGCTATTGGGATAACACCATTGCAGTTAAGGAGAGTAAGAGGAAGCAATGTTCTGTGATGATGCTGAGAATGCAGAATGCTTACAAAGCAAGGAGATTTCAAGAGAGTGAGGTGGAAAAGGTAAAAGGGAAGAGCAAGGCTGAAGGACACACAGGGAAGTATGGCCATGGCAATGATGTGAAGGGTGTTAAACTCTAGCTTAGTGAGATGCAGGAGAATTGGATTGACTTCTCTTTGGATAGCAAACTGCACTGTCTAAGGTTGCTAGAGGTGTAAGTGTTTTCATGAGGTTAAATGATTGAAGTATTTTCTCAATAGTTGGATACAGTTTTGCAAAGCTTTTTTTTACCAGTGTCTGTAAGGAGAGCTCTACTGGCAAGGAAAGGTCAGTCTGTTTTCTGGTTGCTTACCTGGGGATGAGATCCCGCAGCCGGCAGAGGTGAAGACGTTCAGAAGTTCTCAAGGTGGAAAGATAAAGACCTGCAGCAGTGATGGAAATCTACATTTGAATTGGACTTTTTTCCATAAACTGCTAAGAAAAAGATCTGGTCCTTGGATTCTTACTGCCTAGGAGAGATTCACCCAGTCATCCCTGCGGGAAGTCTCACATTTTCAGAGCATCTTAACTCACTCAGGGATAACCAGCCCCAAGTAAGTTGATCCCAGGTGCCTGGGTGGTAGTTAGGAGCATTCCCAGGTGCTTTACCTCGCAGCCACCTGTGCCGGTCAGAAGGCATCAGACAAAAAGTATCTTTGACACCCCCAGCTCTAAAATATCATGAATAATTTTCCTATCCCCCCATTTTCAATGGCACAAAATCCAGCTTCAATCTTCTGAAACTCTTTCTCTCCCTTTGTAAAATGTAGCTGAAAATGCCTGCCCTGAATTTAAGTACTTATATCAGATGTCTCTTATTTACCATTTCAGAATCTCTCTCTTTCTGGCCACTTCTGCTGTTCTACTGGCTCCAACAGGCTTCCCACTGGTACAGCCTGAGCTTGAAAAAACAGAAACAAAAACAAAAACCAGGCATTCAAGCTGTCCTTGGGCTTACCCCAGAAATATCTTTCTAACTTTCTCACTTTTTGCTGTTTCTCTGCCCCTACATCAGTCTTTTCTTTACCCCTGAAGCCACCTCATATTCTAATATGTCTAGTTATTTTTAAGCAGTTTCACAGCTTCTTGTTTAGGGTGATAGTAATCCCTCACCACCCCCTTTTCTGTTGAAACTCTTCATTCATCGAGGCCAAATGCACATGCCACATTCTTCTTAAACTTTTTCCTATACTGAGTCAGAATCAATTACTCTCTATTCTAGTTCCCATAGCCCTTTGTACCTGTATCAAGAGCACTTCCTACAGTCAGGAGTAGTCCTGCTTTATGTTCCTTGTTCTCTCGTTAAACTGAAAACCCTCCCAGGGGAAGGCTGTGGTTTAGTGCCCTGTTATTTTCCAGAACACCCATCCTAATACTTTGAACACTGTGCTCTTGACTAAATATCAAGTGATTGAATATCCAATTCTAATGAATAAAATAGGCCTTATCAAGCCTTGTAAGTTGACTTGAGCCACAAAGAAACATTGTACAGAAATCAAGTAGCAATTTATCAATAGTCCCCCCAGTGGCTTGAATGAGTAAATGACCTTTTTTCAAACCACAGAAACTTCTTGCTTATTGTTTAAGAAGAATCTTGAATAATAAAAGACCAGATCCATTTCTGTATAGTCTGTGGCCAATACATGTCATGTTTGGGTGACTTAGAGATAAAACTTCTCTTGGCTTTCGTAATGACATAGGGAGCTCTTCCTCCTGATTCTGGAATACTGTGTAATTTGGAAGGAAAAGCTTGGGATCTGGCACCATCAAGGACAGGTGCTGACATATACAGTGTGACCTACTGGAATGTGAACAGGTGGAGCCAGGAAGTCCTCAATAACTGTGTCTCTGGACAAGCAGCTTCAATCTTCTGGAGCTCTCTCTCTTCCTTTGTAAAATGTAGCTAAAAACACCTGCCCTGAATTTAAGTACTTGTATCATATGCCTCTTATTTACCATTTCAGAACCTCTCTCTTTCTGGCCACTTCTAAGGTAGACTGTTCTGCTGGCTCCAAGAAACTTTCTGCTGCTACAGTCTGAGCACCTGATTTCAGGCCTGTATCTCAGGCCACAGAGTATCTCTGTGGGGAGCACAGGAACCCACTAGGCTTGCAGGCTAGGCATGCGTATCCTACAAGTTCAGAGCATCGAGATCAACCAGCCATGAGATGAACTATGACCAACATAAGACAGGGACTGGTAGAAAATTCTTCCTCATCTCTGACCCCAGAAAGATGGTCCTGAAATATACCTTCGTAAAATCAAGCAAGCAGTTGCCAGTCGTAGTGGCCATCCTTATATTCGACTCTTTCCAGGTCTTACTTCTATTAGCCCTGATCTTTTGCTACTATTTCCTGGGTTCATACACCCCAAGTAGCATCATCACACACAAGCCTTTGTCTCAGGCTCTGCTTTCTGGGGAACCTAGATTGAGACATAACCCTGATATTACAAAATGTACAGAAAACAACAACAAAAATGTGAAATAAAATATCTAATTAAAAATTAAGGTGATGACAAATTGGCTTTTCTCTAAAAAGGTGAACATTGAAAAGGTAAGTATGTGATGGTATCATCTTAAGATATTTTGAAAATCACAGTGGACTTTATTTACGTGGAACCCTCTAGCAAAACTTACCGATGATTCAACTGGCTTTTCTTTGTGATTGCCACCATTCTGTGTTCCTTTGGGATACTGGCTTGGTCTTAGCAGGGAAAACTGTATAGGAATCACAAGAGGAATCATAGTCACAGCAGCCAAATTAACCCAAGCTTGTGACATTGCTCTGTGCCCCAGGAAAGGTACTGGAAGCTGGAAAAGAAGTGCTCACTAATGGAAAATAACCGAGAGGCTAAGGAGAGAGATGTTATTTTTGAACTCTTAAAGAGAACATTATAAATAGCAGAGAAAATGGAAAAGTAGAAATTAAAAACAATAAAAACAAAAGCAAGTTGACAGCGGCCCTTTTAATATGACAATTGTGGGACTTCTAAGGCCCAGGCTCGTGGCTGTAATAGCTGAGTCCACACGAAATAGCCAAGGACCATGGGGTTTGAGCACTTAGTCACAATGGCATTTTAGGTTAAACAATCATTGACTCAGCGGTGAAAAATGAGATAAATTAAAATTATTTTCTTCACAACGGCCGAGGGGCTTGGCAAGTAATATATTGAAGAAATTTCCTGGACATAATAGGTTACATTAATTTTCAACTGCAAAACAATTCCTTCAGCATTATTTTTCAAGGAGAGAGAAAAGAAGAAGGGGGGAGAAAACCACCCTGTTACTTGTGCTATTTACTTCTGGCCTAAATGAGAAAACATGTTTCAAAAGGGAGATTAAGGAAGGCGTATCAAGACACAGAGCAAATCCTGACTGTAAAGAATTCAAGCTAATTGGTTACCCATTTGCCTGTTCAAATGTGGTCAGTGTTAATCCAAGAACAATAGAAGCATAAATTATGAAAATCGTTACATTGGGAAGCAGTATGCTAAGCCCTCTGCTAGCTAAAAAGCACCTTGGTTTGGATTATGGAATGAAAATGGGAGCATCTAAATTTCCAAGTAAAAATTCCCTTCTGAATGTGCTACTTGTTGTGTAAAAGAGTTTAGTGCCTGCGACCGGGCCCTCTCTGTCCCTGATGCTGAGTAAATGGGGCAAACACCTCGGGTTCCAAGCCTTGTCGTTTCTCATGTGCTTGGGGAGCCAGGTAAATGGAGTTGTGTAGGGTGGTGGGAAGAAGATGCCGTCACTGATAAAACAGGAGCAGAATGAAAGAAGCCCATTCTCCTTCAATCAGCGGTCAGCCTGCTTCTCTCCTCCCTGTTGCCTTTAAGACCTGTCTTACCATCTTCAGATTATTGACCATAAGGCCCAGTGGTGTCCCAGTAAATGTTTAATAACTGGCTGTCTAAATGTAGTTCTGACATGAATAGTGGTTGATCTTTTTATTTTAAAGTAGTGGTGGCAAAATTTTTCTGTAAGTAGCCAGACAGTGAATATTTTAGGCTTTGCCAGGTACATGCTCTCTGTCACAACCACTCAGTTCTATCCTGGGCACATGAAAGCGGCCAGGCAATACAGAAATGAATGAACCTGGTGGTGTTTCAATAAAACATTATCATGGAGACTGGAATTTGAATTTCCTGTAAATTTCATGTGTCACAAAATATTCTTTTTTTATTTTGAATTTTTTTTATTTTCAACCACTTAAAAATGTAAAAACCTTGCCCTGGCTGGTGTGGCTCGGTTGGTTGAGCATCTTGCCGTGCACTGCAAGGTTGCCAGTTTGATTCCCGGTCAGGTTACATGCCCAGGTTACACGTCCAGGTTTTGGGTTCCATCATTCCTTCCTCTCTCTCTAAAGTCAATAAAAACATATTTTTTAAAAAATGTAAAAACCATTCTTAGTTCTCAGGCTGTTCAAAAAATAAGAGTCTGGATTTGTGCTGGAGTTCGTAGTTTGCCGCTCCTCTTTTACAGTAATGATCACATCAGACGATGGTGAAACGGCTAAGTGTGCTGGAACTTTGTTTGCCAACAGGACATGAGTGACTTTGCTCAATCAGACGATTGTTGGAAGAATGTTCCCTAAATTTCTGTGTTCTGTTAGCTACAGACACAACATATTTTAAGTTTAATCTTATTTAAGTTGAATCTGTATTATTAACACTTTCTTCATACTTTTCTTAAATCTCAGCAATCCGCAAAATAGTTCAAGCCCTGACTTAAAGCCTTTGCCTATAATTTTTATGATGTAAACATTTCCACTATGGCCAATTTCAAGTTACTAACATGCTATTAGTTATATTATGTCATGCTTCTTTTACAAGCAACTTATGAGAGCAAGAATTTCTTCTTTGTTATCTTTGTTTCATGCAGAGACAGAAATAGCGCACAGGAGATGCCCCATACAGATGCGTTGATGAAGCAGTATGCCCATTGGGTAACTCCTTTTGCCCTCACTCAAGTCACTTAAGTGATAGACACAGTCTGTGGGACCCAGATAGGCCCTCACATTCTACCCTCAGGTTTGGTTGCTGACCTTTAGCTGCTGTGCCTAGTCTTGGAAAGAGTGGAGGAGATACTAATGTTGGTCTCAGGTGCTCCTAAGCCTCCCCTTCTTCTCTGCTCTCTCCCTGTCTGTGCTCTGATGGCTTCTGTCACTCCTTCCCCTGCCAGTTGCATCCTCTGGCTTGGTTACTATTTAAATTTTCCCATTCCAGTGAAATGCCTATTACAGTGTTTATTTGGAAAGAGGGAAAACCTTGATTTACAGATTGAAACCAAACTGAGCTACAAATAAAGGCCTCCTTTGACTAGCATTTAGGAATGTAACTAACATACCACTAATGGTCAGGAAGATATAATAAGTATGCATCTCTCTCTCTGTCCCTCTGTGTGTGTGTGTGTATGTGTGTATTGCTTTTTGTGAAAAATACTGAACAAAATTTACACATATTCTTACCGCCTTTAGAATTGTATAAAATAGGAATCTAAGAATTTTCCTTTAGTCCATTCATTTCACATAATTAACCAAAGTTAACCATTATTAATAATTTTGGAAGTGTCATTTTAATTTTTTCTTTTTAAGTTTGAAAATACAAATCAATCTCTGTCTCTCTCCCCATTTTCTGTCCCTTCTCTCCTTCCTCCCCCTCCCACTGACCCTCCCTCTCCCTCCCCCTTTCCTGGAATACTCATTTTATCTACTGCTTAGACTTCAGGGCAGGCACTCTTGTTCTTGGTCTTAACTTACCTCCCAGGGTCTCAACGCAGCTCCCTTAGAGTTCTTATTGCTGAGCATGCTCAGGGCCCACATTTCCACTCTGACATAAAGCTGACATTTACTTTAGTGGGTACTCTCCTTCCTCTGGACTTTATTTTATCAGTGCCCACCCCCTACACTCTTAGTCTTTTTGTACAATGACTCTTTAACTGGCATCCACAGCCACAAAACAATTTAGATTTCCTGGAACCAAATTGCTTTCCAGAACTCCAATGGCATGAAGCTGATGTGGATATTGATTTCTCATTTGTTAGTGACTAGTAATGAGGAGCACCAGAATGGGCACAGGCTGGTAGGGAGAGCACCTGTTCACATCTGTGAGCTGCTGGGCAGGTGGTGGCTGCCCTTAGATGGACATGCTGCTGCAGACTGTGCCTTGCCCACAAGCTGCCAGGCCCAGCGCTGGGCTCTAGTGCCTGCTGCCAGGCCTCTCCTGAGCCTAGTGCCCCCTCCAAACCCATCCTGCCCTTTGTCCGGTGAGGACCTGATAACTGCAGAGATGACAGCTTGCTACCAGCTCAGCGCACCTAGCAGTGTCTACTGAGACAAAATTACCTGTAGTGAGTATCTGTCTGCAGGGGAAAGCACCGCCCAAGAAAAGTGTCAGACCCCTAGCCAGCCAGACACCCAATTTATTTGTCTTTGTTTTTCCTTTTTTCTTTTAATTTTCAAGTTCTGACAAATGTGCCTTGTACAAAGCAGGCAGCGGTGCGGCTGGTCATTCTTTTTCCTTTGGCTAATTTAGTTTTTCACTTCCCCTGAGAGCCAGACCTGAAGTTCAGTGCCTCTCCCCTGTCCTTTGGGTTCCCAGTAAACGCCTGATACACCTACACCCATTTGCAGAAGAGCTTGCCGGTTCCCTTTTGATTAGTGCCAATATTGCTGTTGCTTTAAATAAATAGCAAGATTAATCTCTAATACGAACCAACTAAACCCTATCATCCCATAGATAATTCTGCTGATTTTAATAATTTACCTGATATGAGAATAATTCTCCTCAATTCCTTGCTCAGACGTTGCCTCCTCAAGGAGGCTTACCGGGACTGCTCTACGGAAGGCCTCAGTGACCACACTGCCCGCCTGTCCACCTGGCCATCCTCTGCTTGCTCTCTCCCCTCACTCCCAACATCCTAACTAGCACGTGATGCTTCTTGTCAGTCTGTCCTAGGGAGTGCCAGTGCCTCAAGGGCAGGATATATATCTGTTTACTCACCGAGGTTTTTGTGGAACCTAGAAGAGTGCCTAGCACATACGAAATGCTCAGTAATCATTTGTGGAGTGGATGTAACAAAATCAGGGCAGCCATGAGCTTCCCAGCACTGCGTCCGCTCCCTCTTCTCTGTGGAGCTCTCTAATTTTTTTCTCCTACCCCTTCTCGTCTTTTCCCTTTACTATTTCTCCATCTCCTCTGAAAACATAATGGGCACCTTCTGGGTTCCTCTGCCCTGATGCAAGGTTACAACTAGTCATTCATGTAGCTTATAATAATTGATAATACCAAAATGCCATCACCCCAATAATCAGAGGAAAAGGCAAGAGGTATTTTTAAAAAGTGTTTAATTGTAGTAAAATACACATAACTTAAAATTCATCATCTTAAGCATTTTTAAGTGTACAGTTCAGTAGTATTAAGCACACTCACATTGTGTGCAACCATCACCATCATCCATCTCCAGAACTCTACCTTACAACACTGAAACTGTACCCACTAATCTGAACCTCTCCATTAACCCCGGTCCTCAGCCCTCGGCAATCACCATTCTACTTTTTGTCTCTATTAATTTGACCGCTCTGGGTAACTCATACAAGTGGAATCATGCAATATTTGTCTCAAAAGGAAATTTTTAAACTGTAATATCAGGCACCCATGGATATGAAGCTTTGGGGGGAAAAAGAACATTCTCACTACCCCTAAAATTACACAACACATGAAGCCAACTACTTGATATATGCAAAAAATATATATATATTTATATATACTTCACTTTGGCCAAAATATACATAAAGAGAAGCATCTTATCTCAACTGCCAGTGTGCCCTACAATAAGTGAAAACAATATATGAAAATCTAGATTTACGTATGATGTAATTAAACTGATGTTTAAATGTAAAACATTTAAAAGTAAAATATTAAAGTTTGATAATTAGCAATAATTTTTTGTAGTGTTTTATATTTAAGACATGTTAATATTCTTGGTCTTATCCTTTGTTTTCACAACTTTTCCATTAGATAGAAAGGTAGAGTATTATTATTACTATTGTTGTTATTATTATTATTATTATTATTATTATTATTACTCTTACACATGCTAGGATCTTAACCTGGGTCCAAGGCTAGGTTCTGGGGATCCTTTCACCTATTAAAATTGTAACAAGTTGTTATCGGTAGGGCATTACCCAAGCTATAGGGGTGAAGGTAGATGAAGCTCTTGGGCACTGCGGGTCTGTTTCAGGCACTGTGCTCAGTGCACCCACAGACATTCTTACCACATGGGCAAACTTTACAAATCCACTACTTACTAGCTGAGTTAGCATAAATAAATTATAGGAAATCACCAAGTTTCTGTGCATCTACCTGAAAAATGAACATTCTACTCCAACCTCCCACTTTCTCTTTGTCTTTCTCTATCCTATAACAGAGGTGTCAGCCTAGCTGACCCCAAGTGCTATTATGAAGGAAGCATGAGTCACCCTGAAGATTGTGAAATATTGTGCCAACCTAGACATATGAGAGGGGCTGCAAACTTAACCTCTTGGCACAATTCTGTATTTAGATATCACCTTAATTTCTCTAAAAGTGCAGTGGTGCAGTTGAAGCATACCAGCATCTTCTGGGTGGTCTGGTCCCTGACGTGGCCAGCCCACTCATTAAGTGAGATTGGGGAGCAGATAGTGTTTATTTGAATCTGAGTATCTTAATCCCTCTGTCCTGGTGTTTTCCCTCAACCTAAGTAACACATCTCCTCCCATTGTTTATCTCAAAGCCCGAAGCAGGAAGGTTGAGATCAGAACTGATCACACCCTCTCCTGATTTTTCCTCCTTTCTTATCTCAACAGTTCTTGGTCAAAAAATGAGTGGGATCTTTTTTTCTCCTTGGTCTTATTCTAACGTCTAACTAAGCTTAATCTATCATCTCCCCTTTTCTGAAGTTAAAACGCTGATTTGGATACAAGGAGAACAGACTCCGCTAAATAATAAGGGAACACAAGTCCGTAAGTTTCTCAGAAATGTACCAACTGCACCCACATGGAATTTAGGCTTTGTCTGTTTGCTAAAGCTGCCATGGTATGCGACTCTAGTAACCAACTTTGTTAGTCTCACATGAGGAACCCAAGGCCTAGAGTGAGTAGTGACTTGCCCACAAACAGAATTACTATTGGTAGGGGTTGGATGGAACTCAGATGTTATACCTCAATTCCTCAGTTTCTTTCCCTGTACCATTTTGCTCATGGAGAGTTATTTTCCATGTGCTGCAGTATAAAGATAAGTGCTTTATTTGATGATTATGTTAATGTAGCTAAAGGGATCAGTGCACAATTAGATTCATGGAGAACATTTATTTCATTGTTTTGCAAAGAGTAAAAAAACACACAAATCATTGGTTTCTAGTCTGGCACCATATGGCAATGAAAGAAGAAATATTAAGAATAATTCTTGAGAGAGGATCTCTCCAAACATTTTATTTTTTCTTTCCCTCAGATTTTTTTGGTTTATCTAAATCAGTGTCCATTAATGAGGAGGCCTACATAAAGGCCAATTTATCAATCTGCCATTGAAATATTTAGCCATATCTTTTCTGAAGGTCTATGACTCTTTTCCCTACATTATTTCAGATTTAATAATAACCTTAGACACATGCATGTATCTCTCATTTTTGGGACACCAGAAAAAAAAAAATCTACAAACCCCTTTCTGCACACTGTGTTCTTTGTCCAATGACCTTGAATAACATAAAAGCTAAGATTAGTGAAAACATTTTTAAAACCTGACTTAATAGATCATGATATTGCTTTTGCCTTTGAGCCTTATTTAAGGGTCTAGATTTCTGGAGCTGGAAGGTCCCTGAGAGTTCACCTAGGCCAACACCCTCATTTTCCAGATGAGGAACCTGCACCTGGGAGAAATGAAGTGAGTTACTCAAGGTCACACTGAAAGTCACTCTCTGAGTCCAGCTAACATTCATGTATTTTAACATCATTTCACTTTCCAGTATGTCAAGGTGTGTCAAAGTAATAAAACAGTGTAATATTTTGTTAATATCCTCCAATGGATTTTAATTTTCCCCTTAATTTCTATTCACCTCTTACCTCTAAGACTTAGCTTCAAGGTTAATGGACTAGGAAAATGTGGGTGTGGTTTCCCAGAAGACAAAGAATCCTATAAATCAACTTTTTCTCACAATGACTTTTTTTTTTTTTAACCTTTCTTTATAAAAAATAGTCTTGAAAGCAAGGCTTTATGAAAGACTAAAGAATTATCTAAATTTGCCCTGACTGTGTGGCTCAGTTGGTTGGGCATAGTCCTGTGCACTGAAAGGTTGCCAGATAGATTCCCAATCAGGGCACATGCTTGGGTTGTGGGCTTGATCCCTGGTAGGGGGTGTTCTGCTCTCACATTAAAGTTTCTCTCTTTCCCTTCTTCTCTCTCTAAAAATCTTTAAAAAAAAAAGAAAAAGAAAAGAAATTATCTAAATTTATTTTCTCCTTAATGTACCAAAAAATCGTCCTGGAGGCTTAGCCCTTGGAGACTTCCAGGGAAGCCATGTTAGATGGGGTGAAGAGAGTGTGTTAGATGGGGTCAGGACAGATGGGCTACTGCAGGTCATCTAGAACACAGTCAGTGTTTAGGCTCCTAAATACTGCTATGCAGAGAGAAGATCTAAAATTAATTAGAGTAATGGCAGATTCCAAGGAGTATATAGATTGAATTCAGAAGTTCTTGGATATTTCTGGAGGATGACACTGGAATTAGCTGAGGCTCTAGGGAGCTTGCAGAAGGGACCGAAGGGGAGAAATGATCATACTACTGAGATGTTCAGGGCTGGCTGCCAAAGCCAGCAACTGTGTGGGGTTCACAGCTAGTTCTCAGACGTCCAAAATACTAGAAGAACAGACAGACTTCAGCCAGAAAAGGGAGATTGGTTAAAACTCAAGAGGAACAGATCAAGCTGTAAGAATGGACTATGCCCTCTCAGTTCTTTGAATTTTCTCCTCCCGTGGTTTCCTCCATTTCAGTTCCTCGGTCTTCATCCACAGTCTTACTCTCACGCTTTGTACGACATTAAAAATTTCAGTCTCCATCACATCTCTCTGAACACTACCTTCTCTTCAACTCATTTTCACAAGTATTCCTGCTATATATTTAAATAATTCCAAGCCAATAATACTTTCTTCCTCTTGCACCTACCACTTTGTCTCTATCAGGGCTCTCTTAAATTGGTTTCCTACCTTCTCTAGCTCAGACTCCGTGCCGCATGGTTAAAATCACCTCTTGCTGAATCCCAGCTTCCTTATTCTGTCTTGCTTTGTCATGATCTCCTGGCCCAACCCCAACCCTGGTTTAATCCATCTGTCTGCCTCTGCCATGCCTCCCGGGTGCAGTAGTATGGCTGCAAGAAGCCCTCAGTCAGGCTAACATGAATGAATATTGACTAGCACAAGGCAGGCCTCAGTTTTTTTTGAAAACTGTGCTCCATTTTCTTCCAAAATTCTTCTAGTCCCCAAATCACTATTTCACACTTTTTTCTTACAGATTTTCAATATCTCTCCTCTGAACCACTCAGATGATTGCCTCTTTGCTTCTTACTTTACTAATAAAATAGGAGCAATCAGATCAGAACTATTTTATCTTCCCACCTACAATTCTACCACCTGTCTTCCCCGGTCTCAATATGCCCCACCATCTCTTCTGATACCATGAGTGAACTGATTTCTCTCCTACCTCAGAAAAGCCCTCTATTATTCTTCCCCTACCCTCTTGACTACTCAAGGACATTGCTTCTATAACTATCCTTTTAACCCTGCATCTCCTTTCTCTTTGCTCTCATTTTACAGCAAATTCCCATTAGTGAACAAACATGAGTGATATCTTCCATCTTCCTGAGTTCCATGTCCCCTTCCTGCTGTCATTGTCTTTCTTCCTATTTATTGATGAAATCCTTAAAAGAGTTTCTGTAAAAATGGACACATTACCTGACCTCATAGCCTTCATAGTTTAGCAAGAAAGTGGTACAGTTTAACAATAAAGATAGAGATTAGTATGTAATTACAAATTACATTGTGTTTGATACATAGAACATTGAGAGATAGATGATAGATATCTACCTACATACATACATAGAAAGAGAGCAAAGAAATCTAAACTCAGTAAAGTTTTGAACTTTACTTTGAAAGCAGCAGACATGCTCAGCTACAGAAAATATCTGGAAGCATACATGCATACTTTTTAACAACTGAGAATTTAGGGAACTTGCCAGAAGGGATCACCAGCAGGGGCAAAATAAAGTTAAACAAATTTTAGTCACAAAGGATAACTCAACATGGAAAACTAACAACTGGAGAGCTTTGTGTGAGGAGACCAGCAGGAAGCTTTGAAACCATCTAATCATGAATTTAAATCTAAATCACTATGGTGAAATTCAAACTTTATAACTATGAAGAAAAGATACTAAAGTAAAAAAAACAAAAACCTTCACAATTATTTTTATACAAAGTTGGTGGCAGAGTTGCAGTGCATGCTAATTGTGAGATAAGGGAGTGAGTGGGGAGATCGATGGAAGGAGGGCAAGGAGGCCAACTAATGTATCTTGCCCAAATAAGAACAGTAGAGACCGTTTCATTTCTCATTATGCTAATTTGATAAATAAGTATAAATCCAATTTTGAAAACACTAAAAGAACAAACTCTGAGGAATTACAAAGGAAGAAAACACCCATAGTCTTCTATCATGTATTTGAGAAAGAGGGCTTACTTTAAAATTTTTAATAAAAATTTATTTTAATTAAAACAGCAACAAAATATAAACATTAATTGGATTAGATGTTCTTTGAAAACACACTTTAAAGAAAAATATATAAATGGCAATTTCCTATGATCTTGTTTTCTGGTACTTTTATTTATTTATTTGTACTTCACATTTCATGCTTTCAAAAGTAAATGTTTAATTTTCACCCTTGCTTGCTTTCTTGTTTGAAAGACTCCCATCCCCCACCTCCCCCTCCATGGACTGACTCACTTCCTGAAGCTAATAGCATTTCCTTTACTGGACTGCAAACTCCAGCAGTGTATTTTAAAACACAGATTTCTGGGCCTCACCCAGAGCTGGGATAAGATTGCAGACAGTGGCAGTATTGTTGGTCTGGATCACTCCTGGAGAACCTCTGTTCTAGCAAAGAGTCCCAAGTTTTTCTTCCCACTTATAGACTAGATCTGGATTCTTGACTCTGTGATTAACTCCCTTATCCCATCAGCTGAAGAAAAATTATTATTGGAGTTGCATGGAGACTGGAAAGATAGGGTATTACTTTTATTTCCTGATCTTAGCTTTGCTGTTGCTTCTAGATGTGGAAAGGCAGTAAAAAGGCAGAAATGCATGTAGAATTTGTTTTCTTCCACATTAGAGAGATACAATAAAGCTTCCTCTCTTATCAGAAAGTCATGTTAGTGTTTTCTCAGACTATGTGGGGAGAAAATTGAGAAGCGCCCCCTCCCTCTCTTCCTGTGTTCCTAGTTAGGTGATTGAATGTTTCTACATAATAAAATTAGTAACAGTGGTTCCCTTAGTAATGGCTCTATCTCATATGCTTGGGTCAAATACAAAGTGTGTTCTGACATGGAGCTTTCCTTTACAAATACAAGCTTATGCTAAAAAATACAATTTTAATGAAGAACTTAAAAGGATTTTGTAAGACTTTATTGCCCTTATTTTGTACATTAAACATTGCTGTCTACTCCACCTTACTGTGAGCTCCTACTGTGTTCCCAATAGAGTTCCTTAGGTATGGATGGCACTCAACACACATTTGTAAAATTAGTGAGAGAATGAAGGAGTTAAGGAATGAAACCACACTTGCTTGATTAGGGGGACTGAATAGCAGATAGAAGAAGGGAGAGGTTTTAGAGCATAGAGCAAGTTTCAGTTAGACAAATTTCTTCTACAGTGCCAAGGGGCAAGGGTGAGATTCTGAGGAAAAAGGGGGATCTAAAGAAGATTGTGTGTAATGTAGCCATTCTAGGTCTGTGTCGTAATGGCTAGGGTATTACCACTCCGTCAGCATTCCGATTACCACAGTGGCTGTCCCAGTGCCACTAGTCTTAGCATATGTCACTGAGTAGCCTACAACTTGGAAAGATGGAATTACATAGGTGAGATTTATTTTTTTCCAGCAAGTACAAATCAATGATGAATATTTACATATGAAAATATGACTACATGAATTCTAACTATTTGTTCTCTCTTACATATATTTAAACATATGAATTATAACATGCATAATACATGAATAGATAAATATATGATCTGGTTAAGAAGAAATACCTAATAGAAATAAGAGATGATCAAACACCCAATAAAATAACAAAATCCCAATCTGATAGGAGTTTCACCATAGACCAAAATGTGCTTAAGCCTGTCACTTCTTGCCGTGCTGTCAGACCCACTGAAACCTTTTTTGGAGAGGATTCTGTCAGCATTGATGCCATTTAGACCTCAATGCCTAATGAAAGACTCTTTTATTTTCTTCGCAGTCCATTTTTCTTTGACATCTGCAGGAGCTTTCCTCAGACACGCTCTTACACTCTCTGAACACTGTAGAACACCCTGTTCACCCATACTTAATACAAAAAATACAGGGTTTGGATTATAGTTAATTTGGTTCATGTACTTAAAACACATATTTACCACGCAGTTTTTTTTTTGCAACTTAGCTTCAATCAACAGGGATAATTATAGCTACTTATTTATTCAGCTTCTCTTTCAAGCAATGGTTAACTTCTCTCTGGCTTAATGTATGTACATTGTTTGAGAATAGAACAGCATTCATGAAAGCTTCTGGTAAAAAGAACAAAATAGATCCAGAGGCAAAGAAGCATGGAACAGACTGAAAAATCCCAGAGGGAATGTGGGGGGTGGGGGAGTGGGTGGGGAGAGATTAACCAAAGAATTTATATGCATATATGCATAACCCAGGGACACAGACAATAGTGTGGAGAAGGCCTGGGGGTGCGGGGGTGGGCCTGGAACTGATACAGGGTTGAGGGGATCAATGGGGGGCGGGGGGGGAAGGGGAACATCTGTAATACTTTCAACAATAAAGATAAAATTTTTTGAAAAGACAAAAAAGTTAAAAGTTATAGCTTCTAAGTAAGTCTTTGATATTATATCAAGCGCTTCTTTGCTCTGTCTCTAAACAACAAATCTACTGTGGCTTAAGGCACGCGGAGATAAACACTCCTGTCTACAGCTGAAGAACAGGCAGAGCTAAAGACCAGGCAAAGGACCAAATCGCAATTATGAGTGGCAGAACTTCCAAGAAGGATGAATTTTTAGCCTAAGAAGATTGACTGTGCTCAATTCAGGGACCTGATAGGGCAGAAATGGACTCCTGAGAATTGGAATTGAAATACTCAGGTAGATACACTTGATCATTAAATTTCCTGATTGTCCTGAACACTCTAGACCTGAAATGAATTTTCATTGTTGGAATACACAACCTTCTCTTTGCTTGAGAACGATGCAGTGGCCTCAAATGAG
This sequence comes from Miniopterus schreibersii, assembly GCF_964146895.1. Taxonomy (NCBI): domain Eukaryota; kingdom Metazoa; phylum Chordata; class Mammalia; order Chiroptera; family Miniopteridae; genus Miniopterus; species Miniopterus schreibersii. The sequence goes on from NC_138110.1 coordinate 28,677,777, forward strand.
TCAGGCAGTACAAGGGGAATGTCTGCTCTACTCAACATCTACTTCTGCCTTTCCTCTTGGTCATTAGATACATAAGTAATGTCAAATGTTAACATAATTCAACAGGGGACGTGCTGGGTCTCCTGACGGAAAAGGGGGCTTATATGCTGAAAATGCTTCAGGTTATGTGTTACATATCAGAAACCTGGATTAGGTGTTCTGGGATGATGCAAACTTAATGTGAGAAGTAAGTGGGTGTAAGTGGTATAAGAGGTGGACTATTGCACCCAACCCCAGTATTCTCATCTCCCAGTTACCTGTTGGTAACTGCTCACACTTCCCCCTTTGCCTGAAAACTGCCATCTGCTTAAAGGAAGCCACCTCTCACCTGGGAGCCTCATCTGGGATGTGACCACCCACTTCCATCTTTTCTAGGCTGCATTCAGCAGGCAATGATTGACAGTGATAAAATAAACCAGCCCTTATGGCCAAACTCTAGGGCTCTCAGTGAGTCAGGCTGAAGCCAGTCTCCGCTAAAGAGAACATTCCTGGTTAGTTTTCTTCCCCTCCTCTATCCTTTGTCTTGTAACTCTCTTCTTTAGATCCCACTCTCAATAAAATTCTTTCACTAGAATCCCCATCTCACTTTGCTTCTTGTAAATTGAACTTAAGAGATGTACAGGGTGGGGCAAAAGTAGGTTTACAGTTGTGAGTTGGTGAAACAGAGTTTATTCTTGCATTATTATTTATTAATTATTGTATTATTTTCCATACAAACAATTATAAACTTACTTTTGTCTCACCCTGTATTTATTGAAGCAAACCCAAAGTAAGAATTGAATGCTGGCTACTTTTCTCTCCTGGCCTAGATGGTGTATGATCTTTAAGCACTAAATACATAAAAAGGATCCACGGTTTTGTTAAATACAGGGAAATGGCAATTAAACACCCATTATTATGTCATGCACTTTAAGAATAATATGTCCAAAGATACTTTTTTTGTCCTTGAGAAATATGGCATCTACTTGTGCAGCTACAACTATGTCTAGAAATTACTAAGATTAATGAATGTAATTGACATAAACCTTTACTCTCTAGATATACATTATTCAAAGAGTCTAGAAAATAGGTTTTCTAGATTACAGAGAGTTTATGAGTGGAACATTAACATTAAAATCATAACCGGTTTGGATGGGAGTCTATAAATTTTTATTACAGATTTGCATGCTTTCTTACACAGAGGTTATTGAATATTATTTCAACTGTTCTTGATGACTCAAAGTTATTGTTATTAACAGCTATTACTGCTAAAATGTACTATAACAGTGATGCTTCTCACTCTGCTTAGAGTGTTTGGCTCTGTACCAAATGAATAACGATGGCTTTGTTTTGAGTTCTTATGTCTGATTTTGATCATGTTGCTAGCTCTTTCTATTACTTGTCACCTATCTCTATCTTGAGTGTATCCACTCAAAGCACTTTCTCCCTTTCAATTTGCTATTGTTAGTATTTTATTGGCATGAAAATTAAGTAATAATAATTATTATTGAATGTTTACTATGTGCCAGGCAATTTCTAGGCATCTTACATACATTAACTCATTTAATCTTTATAAATGCATTAGTATATTTTATAAGTTAAGAGTAAATTGGTCCTGCAAAATGTTGTACATGGATCTCTTTTGTATCATATATATTTTAGTGCACAAACTTACTGATATATGTATTTTTTTTGCTCAGGAACTTACTTTGTGTGTCCTCCTGAATTTTTAGCTATACCTGGTATAATAAGTAAGAAAGTCAAGATAGTCAGAGGTAGTTGAGTTCTAGCTATACTTATAAACATGTGAAATTATGAGACAGTAAGAATTCAAGGAAGTTGTAGTATAAATCACATTCAAGTGAGGTGGAGATTTGCTTGTGCAATATGAGAATGAATGGCATGCTGAGTAAGAAATCATTTTTATGATCCTACATACTAAATATCAAGTTTAGCTCTGCCTGGTGTGGCTCAGCTAGAGCATCATCCTGTATACTAAAAGTGTGCTGGTTCGATCCTGGTCAGGGCACGTAGGGAAAGCAACCAATTGATATTCTCCTTTACATCAATCTCTCTCTTTCTCTCTCTCCTCAAGTTTACAAAGTGAACCATTTAATATCATGGACAAAAGTTAACAAATAATTCTTATTAGTTCTATTAATTCTTAAAGGATATCCTCTCATCTGGGCCAGGTTCATTCTAAACTGAATCTCTTCTGATTTTCACTAATTCCTACAACTTCACCAGGAATTTCTTAAACTTAACAAATGAAATCAATCATGTTTCTGTGAATGGTATATAAAAAGTGGACATTTTTAGACTTTGAGATGTATCTTTTAATACGTATCCTAGCATTTGCTTTGGTTCCAGTTGGAACTTGTGTGACATCCTGACCTTCTCATCCTCACACATCTTAGAAAACAAAGAGAAGGGCAGCCCAGAGTCATTGATCTTTTCTCTCCTTTTATTAGTGTTGCAGTAAAAATAATATAGTACCACCTATATTATCCAATAAAATGCACCTACGTTTCCTCTCTGGTTGAGTTCCTACCTATTCCTCCAGGGGATGCTGGATTAGTGTCTTCTTAGCTTCCCATTAATTTAAGGCATTCTTTTCATACATGTGTAGAACACTCCCTAAAGTATTATTGGTTTATAAATTACACTTGTTGTTTCGGGGCAATAAATAGAATGATGAATGCATGCTTTGTTCAATCACCTTTTTATTCATGAAAGGCAAAACCAAAAACATTTATCTACATCAGGAATAAGCTATAAACCTTTCAAAAATGCTCCAAGTAATCCAGAAAGGAACTACTAATTACTGTCATAACAAAAAGGATTCAACAGCACTAAATGCTCATTGAACCATAGAATGTCAGAGATGGAAAATCAAGTCCAGCACTCTCCTTTTACAGATGGGAAACTAATGCTTTCCAGAGGAGACGTGATTTACACGTCCTCGGTCACTGATGGCATCAATCCTAGGCTCACATCTCCTGACCAAAATTCACTGCAGCTTCATGAGATCATAGGTGTTGAGGTAAGAGCTACAAGGACAGTATAGGTGACTCTCCTCTCTCCTGAGGTTATTCTCTGTGTAGATGCCTGTGTGTTAGAATGGATGGGAACCTAGAAGGACAAGAGGCTCTAAAGGGACAATTCTACTACAGCAAAAACACCTTTTAAAGGTTCCTCCTTTGTAAAAGCTTCCCGTAAATTATTTAATCTGATGAAATAGCTGGAAAATTTATATAATGATATGACTGAGCATCCTGTGACATCTACCAAGAATTGGTGTAAAGATGGGGCTGAGAGAAGAGATGGCTTTTTATACAATGTTAAAAGAGAAAAAGCCACCTTCCTCATCAAAGCTCAGTTCCAAAATACTAACTTTGGATCTCTACCTATCTCTCTATCTACACAAATACTAGCATGTCACTTTCTCATTTCATCTTGAAAAAAACCAAGGGGCAATCCTTTGACATTCTGACAAGCATAGTATTTCCCTATATTTGAGCAATGTAATATATATGTGTTGTTAATCAATATCCAATGTAAAGGATGGCTAATAGCACAGGGCTCTTGACATTTGGCTCTATCAACTTTGCCACAACATACTACCATTACCCCATTTCCCATCTTGAGCCAACAGCTATCCATCTTTTTTATATAGTCTTTATTTGAAATAATTCCAAACTTACAAAGAACAGAGAAGTTGCAAGAATACTAATCTTAACTCAGGGTTTCCCAACTGGTAAATTTTTTTTTTATCATTCTCTTTATATTTATCCATTATGTCATTTTTAACCAAGAAAAGTATTATTCAGATATAATGCTCCATTGCTCCTAAATACGTGTGTGTATGTATCTTATAAAATAGACACTTTGCTGCAAATACTACAAACATCTTAATTTAAAAAATCATATTTATGAAAGACTACGGTTTAATGCCCCCTCTCTCCATGAGTGTCTTCCTTGCTTGAACAGCAAATATTTCATTTTCTTTGTATAGACCTTAAGAGAATTAAGAGGATTTTAAAAATCTAGTTTATTAACCTGTATGTATCCATCAGTAATGTATCTTTCTGAATATAAAATCTTATTAACTATTGTATCTATTATGTATTACTGGTTTAATAAATATATTTGAATAAAATCAGTGCAACTTTTAAAAAATATTTACATTTAATGGGAAGCTAGGAAGGATATTTGATTGATGGATGATGAAATGAAGATTGAAAACATGGGAGCAAATTAATAAGACAATATTTATCAAGTAAAAATGTCAGCCTGGACAGCAAGCATGAGTTTGAGGAAACTTAATACTTCACATGAAACAGGTTTTGTGGATTTCCATGACTGATGCTTATTCTATGTGCCAGAAAGCAAGAGTATTCTCAGGTTGCATCTGATTAGAATTAATGGACTTGATTAGTCCAATCACTGCTTATTCTATTGGGCAGAGCGTATCTGGAACATGATATTCCACTGACAGCTCCATTGTATAGACAGGATGAGGAGCTGACAAATCAGAGGGACAAAGAGAATGGCGTGATGAAATGATGTGAGGAAATGATAGAGAAATCCAGATGTAGCATGTGGAGTACTGAAGCTTCAGCATGGCTTCCCTGAAATACCTGAGCAATGCTATTTGATTGATGGCTTGATTGATTGGTCTTGGCTATACAAAGCAGAGCTCATACCAGATGTGAAAACCCATAAAGAAGCAAGCATTAGTACAATATAAGGCTGAACTATCAACAGAGATGCTAATCACCAGAATGATTTACTTGGTAAAATATCAATGAAAGGCTTCCGCTGGATGGAGGGAGACTGATCTTCAGTCACCTTAGCAACAGAGTTGGGTCTAGACAGGGTGGCACAACTAATATTTTATCTCATCCTTGTGACTTCCTTGTCAAAAAACATGTCATCAAGGCTTTGCAGTGTTGTCCAACCTGCAAGGTCCAGTTCTATATATTCCATTCCCAGCATTGTGTCTCCTCTCTGAGACCTGTCTGCCCTGGTCCCTTTCTTCCCTTTCTCATAAACATATATACCATTGTGTTTATAGGGTGACGATAACTGTACCATAAAATTTGTGCATTTCCAATTAATACTTTCTTTTTTGTTTCAAAATGTTTGTTTGGGTGAGCCATCAGTAAGTCAGGAAGGAGAATTAACATTTATTGGGTAGCTTTCATGAGACAAACATGAAAAAAACCTAACATATGCATTTTCATTTGATCATCAAATAACTATTGGTCTTATCCTAATTTTAAAGATGAGAATCAGAATTTAGAATGTCATATCTTCTTGCTATAACCTTAACACGTTCTGTAAAGAAGATATTATTTTTCTTATTTAATAGAAGCAAGATTGAGACTCAGAAGTTAGTTTTTATTTTTTTGTCAAAGACACACAGATATTACATAGTTGAGCCAGGATTTGAAGACTTTCTGTTTCTAAAGATGTATTCTAAAAACAAAGAGTAAAAGAAAGTTTTTCAGGTGAAATGAACTGAAGTATGCCTATAAAATCTCTCAAATATATTACTATGGTGCCCAAATTTCCATTGTTTGCACTTCATTGTTTTGGGGTTAAGACAAAATACTTCTTAATAGCATGTCAATGTCCCTGAGAGGCACTGTACATTAATGGGTTTTTTTAAACTTTTTTTTAAAAAGTTACCTGAGGACATGCTTTTACTGATTTGAGAGAGAGAGGAAAAAGAGAGAGAGTGGGAAGAATTGAATCCATGACCAGGTGCATGGGATGATGCTCTAACCAACTGAGTCACACTGGCCAGGGCCTAATGATTTTTATTTGAGGTTATATTTTAATAAAAAAAGAGCAAGAAACATAGAGTATATACCTAAACATACAGTCTGGCAAGGATGAACACTGAATCTAGAGGACCAGAAGGAGTGACGCAGCATGGGAATTAGGGGTAAATGATTTCAAAATAAGGAACTAAGGGTGCCAAAGGTGAATTCCCCATCCCTTACAGTAGCTGGAAATTAGTATTTGCAGAGCTGTGTACTGACAAAATCATTTTGATGCTGCTGATATGGAAAAACATGATTTAACTCCTTGCATGTATCTTTAAAGGTGAAAACACATTAATACATTGAAAGTTTCATGAATAAAACTGTCTTTGGAATTACCTACCTTATTTGTGTGGATACATTTAGTGAATTTACTATGATTAATGGTAATACGATGAACACCAAAGCGCATAATAATGATTTGCTACTTATTATAAAACATTGCCAATATTTTGTACACCCAAGCAGCACAACATGCAAGAAATTCAATGAAACCTTTTTAAACAAGCCATGGGAAAAAGGAAGAGCAGATCGAGCCACACACACTCTCTCTAGGGACAGAAGCCTCTCTTCCATCATAAATTGATTGCTCCGGAACCCATGAAAGGCAACAGGGGCAGTTAGAGGACTCCACAGAGATATGACTGTCACAGGGGAAGCAGAAACAGAAGTTGGCCTCAAAGGATCGTAGTGTTTCTGAAGCTAGAAAAACACAAAAATAAAACTTCCTTTAAAATTAAAAGCTTGTGAATTCTGGATAGCTGGAAACAATACCAAAAATAATAGAAAAAACCCTCACACCTTCAAGAATAATTTGAAGATGTGGAATACCCTCTCTTCAAAACAGCTGTCAGTTTTTATTAAATGCACCAAGTCTCAGGAAGCAATCTTTCACATCTACTCCCTACTTTGAGGCTTTGGAGGAAATTAGTGCAGGTCCAAGAAAAACTGTGGGGAAGGGAGAACAGGAGAGCTAGTCATGAGAATAATGCTGACAAAGCCCTGTGAGAAAGCTTAAGTCCACACTGTGTGAGAAATATTAAACATTTAAATCAATGTTCTGGTAGATTGAAGCACAGTCTAACAGGCTATTGGAAAGGGATTTTAAAATGAGCATGACTTGAAGTAACAGTCTTCAAAATATGTAATTCATGGGGCATTAAAAGCAAGCAAAAAGGAAAGGAGAGGAGATCTTTGGAAACAGTGATAAAGGGTAAATGATGCAAGCAAGGTAAATTCAGGGTCCTGTAAGACCAAGAAACCAAAACCATCAGAAGACACACATATTGTTTCCCACCCCACCACACACACACATGCACACACACACACACACACACACACACACACACCACTCACTAAAGAAATAAGGTTTGTTACTGTGAAAAAAAAGAGGGCGCTGTCAAACAAGAAATCCTCTAAACTACTTTAACACTAAAAAATTAATGGAGGGAAAAAGGTAATAAAGCCATGTAAAGTTATTGTAAAAGGATCAGAAAATGAGATTCAATATAGTTCTAGCGATGAAATTTTCCCTAAAAAAATAATCATGTAGCAAAAGACAACACTCAATTAAGTTAAATGTACTCAAACAAAAATTTTGGGATAGACAAACCACTTTGAAAAGAAATTCAAATTGAAAAATATAAAAAAAGCAAAAAAAAAAGGAGGGAAGCATGAAAGAACAGCTGTTTGAACTCAGAGAAGAAATGAAAGAAAAAATAGAACCTAGGAAAAAAGACTAGTTTACAAATGCCCAAAGACTAAGAAAGTCTAAAAACATTTGACTTAATGAAGAAAGCAAGCATTTGACTTAATGAAGAAAGCAAGCAAACACCAAAAAGAAAGAAATTGAGATTTTAAAAAGAAATAAATAAAAAGACCCAGAGAAAAAGTAGTAAAAATTAAGAACAGACAAATAAAGATAACGTTCACATATTTGGAGTTGCTAAAAAAGCAACAATTCAATAGTACTAGTATTTAAATGTATAATCCACACTTTTTTTTTTTAACTAATATAAGAAGACTTGAATCTATATATTGAAAAGGTCCATAGAAAAAATAGCCTGGAAAAAATAAATTTATTATATTATAATATTATACAGCTATAAAAAATGAAAACAATGATCTTTGTCACTGATAAAGTAAATCTAAGCTATATTTTTAAGTGAAAAAAGCAAAGTGGAAGAAAGGTGTATTTATGGCCTGCTAAATTTCATGTAAGAAATATATATACATATGAAAATATACATGTACCTGATCCTTTATGCAAAACTGAAATATAAAAAAAAATGTCAGAAATTAAAGAAATTCATTACCTATCGCAATGATTTTCAACCGGTGTGCCACAAGAATTTTTAAAGCATGCAGTACCTGACTATTTAGTCAGGGGCACAGACCTCTTCTCCCTTAGATTGTCCAATTTAAAAATTACAACAGCTAACACAACATTAGCTATCCAGAGTGGATGAATCAATATTATACCATTTTTTTTGAATCAATATTATACCATTTTGTCAGATTGGCAAAAAAATATGTTTTTTGGTGTGCTGCAGAATTTTAGTAATTACTTTATGTGTGCCATGAGATGAAAAAGGTTGGCAATTGCTGCCCATGACTGCAGCCTACACCACCATAAAACTCTGCTCTCAGGCAGACACCTCCACCCCTCTTTCTTACATTTTATTTCTTCAGTTTTTCCCCTCATTCTACTAATATTAAATGAATGCCTTTTCTATCACAAAGTATCACATTTCAATGTGGAAGGAAATGTAAAAATTAATTTACAAAACAGTCTTGGTTATTAAAAACAAAATTTAAAAATCCTAACTGCAAAAATACTCTACTTTTAAATTTTATATAAAATATTTTATTTTAAAATGTTTTATTTAAAAATAAACCCTTCTGTTGTTTCAGGTACCCTACAGAGGACACTGGGGTAGAAGAGAGGGCATAGAGTGAGGGGAAAACTCATGTATGACAGATATATTCTTCACACTTGGGGAGAGCGTGAGGCTTCCCGGAGCTGCTTTCCAGGTCTCTTCATGTTGTTTCACAATTTGTGGTTAAAATCAGGGGAGGGCCCCTAATATGTAAAAAGGAGGAAAAGTCAGAGCAATCTTTGTTTGTTATTACGTATCATGCAATCCTATCAACTGTAAGAGCTAGGAACTTTATTTTAATCTTAACAGAATATAATTCTTTATGAAAAACACTAATGACTCCTAAACTTACAGTTTACGAAGGACTTTGACATATATAATATCAATTGTACCCTACATGGGCAGGGTCTGAGGTGAAGTTATAAAAATTAGATTATTCTAAGGTTTAAAGAAGTGAGCTCAATGGATCCCAAACTCTGCTTAGAATTACCTGGGGACTGTCAAAATCTACTGATGCCTGTTTTCTGCCCCTAGAAATTGTGATTTAATTCATCTGGGGTATTAGCTGGATATTTAAATGCCTAAGAGTCCCCCAGATGATTCTAATGTGCAGTCCAGTTTTTGAGGTTCCCAAGTTATAAAACTAGAAAGGGACAGCAGTGGGACCAAATTCAGGACCCCGGTATCTAGTTCAGTACTTTCAACATAGGCAATAGTAATGAGAAAAACAATAAAACTGAAAGGAAACTTGGTAAACAAACATTTTTCTCTTTTCCCACTACCTTTGTTTTTGTAGAGTTGAAATTTGAGTGGCTACTGGTAGGTGGAAATGGGTTAGTTGCTAATGTTAGAAATGGATCAGGAGGAAGATGACACCCTGAGGGGAGCCTGGGAGAAAGAAGAGTGCCCATGGACGTCAATGTGGACAGAGAAAATCAGAGTGATGCAGTGGAACAAGGCATGTGGACCTATGTCAAAAAGCCAAGCAACTCAGCCAGTGTCAGAATCTGATGGCAACTGTGACTGACAGCCCTTCAGTCCCCAGTAGAAGGAGATGAAAAGTGTTTCTCATTGAGGAGGAGTGAGGAGGTTATTGGATCCAGCTGTGTGAGGTAGAAATCAAAGTTGGCCAAGATTTTCCACTTGTGGCAGAGCTGGGTATGAAGCAAATCCGTGAACACTTGCCAGGACATCAGCCTATAAGAATCACCAAAAACATTTTTTTTAAATCACTCTGCTAATTCAGAAATATGGTGCAAATTACCTTGGGTTCATACTTCAGTGTTTTTACACTTAACCCTTTTATAGTTAGAAAAATTTAATTAGTGTGGTCTAGTTTCTATAAAACAAATAGCATTTGAAACAATGCTAATGATAACCAATCTGTGCTAAGTGTTTATGCAATACATATGGGCAAAGCCAACCCTTTCTGAAATGAGACTGCATGGTGTATTGCTGCTTACAGGGAGATAATTACTTATTTTATTTAAATTTCAAAACATTTAGTATGCTCCACAAGAAGTTATCTGGCTAAGCAAACAATAAACAAAATAAAAAACAGAAAACAGATGAACAAATAAACAGTAAGCAGAAGACATTGCAATGTCTGCAGCATGAATCCCACTTCATCTTAGAACAAAATATTTGTACCCATATTTTCTAAATGGAAGTCTGAAAACTTCCCAGAGTTTCCAACATGTAAACTCAAACATGATGACATTTTCTCACTCACTCCTTCAGGTATGCAAGAATTATAATTTTACCTTTTTTATAACTCAACTTAATCTCTTTTTTGGGCCTCCTAATTCACTTGATCAAAGAAGACATAAATGTTTTCATATCATGGTCTGAATCATCTTGCCAGACTTAAAATTAGTCATTTCAGGATTTTTTTTCTCTTCTGTTTAGTCCCTGGGGTGTCACCTAATGCTCAGGAGCAGGTATTTGGCCCAAAGTCCTGAGCTTTTATCTATGTAGGTATCCACTGCGATGAGCTATCATCTCTTCTGGGTCTTGAGTACCATCTCCCTTCCAACTGGCATTCCCTGAGACTTCCTCCACCTCCTACCTGGTTTCTGAACCTACTTCCATGGTGCTTTCCACTGTGGGTTTCCTCCATCATGACTATGGCCTGTATGATGTTCTCAGAGGCATGAGGAAGGTAGATTTCTTTCCTTACCCTTTGTGTATGTGTGTGTGTGTGTGTGTGTGTGTGTGTGTGTGTGTGTGTGTGTGTGTGTGTGTATCCACAGGAAATGGGAGCAATGTCTTAGGTGTCTTTGTCCCAGACAACTCCACATCTCAATGTCATGGTGGCACAGTGACTACAATGTGGCTTTAGCTTTCCAGAATTCCAATCAGAAAACAGATCATGGATGTCCTGTGTTCTCAGATCCTAGAACATGTCATGTACATTTATTCCTGGACCTCAAGCAAGATTATCTGTATCTCAAGAACATTCACTGTGTTTAACTCTCTTGTTTTTCCTATAATTCATATTCTCTCTTACAAGCCAATGGACTCATCATTAGTTCCACAGTAGGCAAAACTGTCTCTCAAGACATTGTACATTCTCACAGAATATGTTAATTAGGTAAAAAGTTTGGATTATCCTCAAAAACAAGGCTTTTGACCTTCAAGTACCCTTTTAAACTAACTAATGCCTATGCCAGAAAAATAACAACCCTGTTTCCTTCAGATTTCCTGAAACATAAGTGTTAGAAAAATGGCCTGAAGTATCTGAGAATTATGCAGACCAGATAACATACAGTTAAATATCTAATTATTAACCCAATGTATAACATAGTGTGACAGGTGCAAAATTTTACCTCCTAGATGAGTTCCTCCTCTAAGATCATAATTATCTTTAACCAGGAGTTGAGTGAGGATGAGTAGAATTTGCCCAGGGAGGCACCTAGAATAGATTGGAGAGCCAAGAAACAAAGCCTATGCAGATTCAGGCTGGCATGTTGGACAGTGAGCCACAGCACTGGTTACAATAATGACAAGCAAGGTGACAGTTAACAGATATACACAATTGGTTAAAGTATAGGCAAAGCCAAGATCAGGGGATTAAAGGCAGAAAACCAGAACTAAGGTTGAGGTGCAGGGCCAGCCTGGAAGCCCAGGCATTGGGAATTGGCCAGCCCAGTCAGAGTCTTGTGGTTGAGTTCCTGAACCATACACTGGTCTTCCTGAGAGACTCCCTGCTCAGAGCCTGAATGCATCTCAAAGTCTGATTTCAACTAAATGTCTAAGATATCAGTTCATCTTAAAAGGGTTCACAGATCAATCAAAATATCTCCTCCTTGGGTTTAATTAATTTGCTAGAGTGGCTCGCAGAACTCAGAGTAACATTTTGTTTGCTAGACTATCCGGTGATTATTAAAGGATATAACTCAGGAATAGTCAGATGGAAGAGATGCATAGGGTAAGGTGTGGGGAAAGGGCAGGGAGCTTCCATGCCCTCTTGGAGCCTGCCACTCTCCACAAATCTCAACATGTTTACCAAACCAGAAGTTCTCTGAATGCCGTCCTTTTGGGTTTTTATGGATACTTCATTAATAGACATCATTGATTAAATCATTGGCCATTGGTGATTGAAGTCAATTTTGAGCCCCTATGCCCTTCAGGAAGTCAGGGAGATATGGTGCTGAAAGTTCTAATCTTTAATCATATGGGTGATTCTCCTGTCAACCAGCTTTCACCCTTAGGTGTTTTCCAAAAGTCACCTCATTAACAGAACCTTTAAAAACACCTTTATTGCTCTCATCACAGGAAATTCCAAGAGTTTTAGGAGGAGCCAGGAGTGGAATAAAGACCAAATGTATATTTATTATTGTAGATCACAGTGTCACAAACTTAGCCTGATAAGGACAAGCAACAAGGATAACAAAAACGAGAGACAATATTCTACCACATGGATAAATATTTTAAAGTATTTTTAATAAATCAAGAATAAGGCAATGATACCCATTATCATCATTTATGGTCAGCATTATGATAGATATCCTAGCCTAACAAAGTAAGATTGAAAAAAGAAATTAAAGGCATAAGAATCAGAAGATATAAAAAAAAATCTTTTTCAGATATTATTGTTTACATAGAAAAGCAAAAAGGACTTACAGAAAAATTATTAGTAATAATAAGATAGTTCAGCAAGGTGTCTGTAAGCTGTAAGATCAATATACACGATCAATTGCATTTCTATATACCAGCATAATTCAAAAAATATAATTAAAGAAAATATTTCCCTTTCCAATAGCAGCCAAAATATAACATATCTGAGAATTAATATAACAAAAGATGTGCCAGACTTCTGGAGAAAATTGTGAAAAAAGGCCAAAATAAAAGGAAAGATATATTTTATTGATATCACTATAAAAATGTGACCATTCTCTTTGTATTGATCTATGCATCAATGTAATTACAATAAAAAATCTAATAGAGTTTTAGTGGTACTGACAAGCTGATTTTAAAATTTATGGAAAAGCAAATGACAAAAACCATAAATGGAAAACCCATTCAGATCATTAACAAAAAAATTCTGTAATTTTACCTGAATCTGGAGACAGTATCTGTATAATCATCAGGTGTGGCTTTCTGAGGTTAGAATGATCTAGGGACCTACTCCATTTGTAATTATATGATAAACCCCTTTGTGCTTCAATTTCTTTACAGGAAAAAGAGAGGTGGAATTAAAAAGGATCCATGTAACAAGTTGTACTTTTGTGTGTGTGTAGTTTGTTGTTTTAAGATAGAATCACATGAGATCCTCCATATAAAGCACTTAAGGACATGATTGACAAGCACTAAATATCCAATAATTGATTGTCTTTACCTTTGTTACTTATTTCAGGGCACCTAGTAAAACTTGCCTATGAAGTCTAAAGGTTGTTCTTCACATAGTCCATTGAATTATATGTTCTAAAAGGACAAAAGGAATTGTGTTTGGGACCCTCCAAAATATAAGCAAAGATGAGTTTCAGAAAAAGATACAATCAATGGCAAGCTTCCTCCTTGCTTGGTTCCTATTGCTCGCTCCTGCTCCTCCAGCCACCACTGAGTATATCTCATCACCAGGCTCACATATGTGACAATGATAAAAAGGTCTGTGCTGGAAACAATATAGTGGGTAATAAATCAAGGCAGGGAGGGGGGTCACCAAGCAGGATGGGAGGAGGGGGATGGCATTGTGAATAATCAATGAAACAGACTCTGTAAGAACACGGCAAAACATCTTACTTAACATGCTTAATAAAGCTGGAGAGGGGAAAGCAGTGATAATATGGAAACAGGCTGTCAGATTGCTGGAGATCCCTTTGCCCACATAGTCAGAGCAGGCTATAGGAGAGGAAGAGAGCTGCCTCCACTGGGCTGAGCCCGGCTCTGACCACCCACCCCACACTGTGCTCAGTGTCTGGGACCGTACACATTTTCCCCCTGACTCTATGCCAACAGCCTCAGGTATAAAGAGGGGGGAAAAACCTATTTGAAAGGTTTCTAAATGTTGTTAAATCCAAGAACATATACCAGTGTTGCTGCAGAGCAAAAGAACCCACTCCCTACCTGGAACAACCAGATAAAAAAATATTCAAAGGATCCTTAGATGCTTAAACTAAAATATAGTTGCCCCTTGTTCCAGAATGATCGTGCAAGAAAGAATTCCTGGAAACTCTTGTCCAATCCTCTTGTCGTATGAGGGAGGACATGGAAACTCAGGGAGGAGCAGGTCACAAGGCCTGGTTCTTAGGTATCCAGTCTAAGACATTAAATGGTATAAAATGCCTTGCACTCAGGAGACACTCCACAGATGGTGAGACATTCTTTTTCCTTCAGTCCTGACCTCTTTCACTTCTCTTTTCTGTCTACAGAGCTAAAGAGAGAAGGAAAAATGAGTACTGTACCAGGAGTCTAGAGACATTGGTGAAAAAGCTGGTTCTTTTATAGAATCGCATGATTCTGGGCAAATCACTGAATCTGGGCCTCAGTGTCCTCATTTCTAAATCGAGAAGTTAGTTTTTATAGGATTATAAGGCATTTTATAGGCCAACATTCTTAATTTGAAGCATTTCATTCTCATTTTCAAATTGAATATGACCCATCTGCATAAAGGAGGGGAAAACACAAAGGGAAAAACTGCTGCAATATTATCATAGCATCTTGTCTCTCTGTAGCTTTGGAATAAGTGTGTTATTGTTCAATTCAATGGTACTGTCTTAGCAAGCAAACAGAAATGTAATGTTTGCTAATTGAACTATAAAAATAATAATTACCTTTGATGTAGAAGAATGCAGAGTCACTCAGCAGTGAGCTCTGATTGTATAAATGGAAGCAGTTATCATCAGAGCCCAAACCAAGTGAGAAGAAAGTCATCCCAATTCCACCGGGGTGGGGCTGAGTGTGTACCAGGAATGGATACTCCCCTAGACGCTACAGGAGCATGAGGGGAACATGAGAGCTGACTGCTCTGAGAGACCCGTTTCTGAGCAGAATGCTAGAAGCTTTCTAACCAGCACCCTAGCCTGGAGGAGCAAGGTAAGTGGGGTAAAACATTGACATGCTATCCAGAACATGCTATTACTCCAGTCATGAGGATCACCTCCACTACTTAATTTAGTGGTCTTTAGGAAGCTTTTCTGCCCCTAAAATTCGCACCAACAACCCTGGTTGGGGACATGAAATTTACCTTTAGAAATTTAGGATGTTGAGGGTAGGCTACACACAGTCTCCATACCCTGGCTCAGCAGGCTCTGGACAGAGGCAGACAAATGACAGTGAGGAGGTGTGTCTCAGACACACTTGGGGAGAATGGGCACTGCCTCAGCACCTGCAGTGCTTGCAGAGCAGGTAGGACATCAGGTATCATGCCTTTCCTCCAATCCCGAGCAACATCGAGAAATTCAGAGTGAGACATCAGTGGACTGGGCTATGGAGCAGCAGGTCAGCTGTGTTCTGGAGAAATAATACCTGAAACTTACCTGTATTGTCTCTTCTGGCTCACCTCTTTTGCATGTTTATTATCCATGTTTCCCACCTCTACAATGAGCTTCTCTTTGACATCACCTAAGCTGTGTTTGTTAGGTTTGTTTGTTTGTTTTTCTCCTGATTCAAGCCTAATAGTGATTAAGACAAAAAAAATGGTGCTCAGGAGATGATTGCTGATTGAGAAATTGATTGAGAATTTGATTGTTTGACTCATTTGGAATAGCTTGTCCAAATCTAGATTACCACAAATTCTTACGGAAACTTAGGAGAGGAACCATCTTATCATCTAGCCTGTGATATGTGAGAATTTTGTTAGGGCTTCTTGTCAGAATATTTTCAATGAGTGTTTTATTATACAACAAATTTTCTTTGGAGACTCCCTTCCTCCTGCTTACAGCTCTCACTTGGCTTCTAATTTCAGCTCAAGCTGTGCCTCTAGCAGTGATTTCATTCCCCATCTCTCTCTAGCCCCCTCCCCAACCAAATCGTATCCATATTTTTTTCCAGAATGTAAAATATAGAAACAAGCATCTGTTTGGACAAAATCAGTTTTCACTTGTGAAAAGTGGATGCTTTGTAAAATCACAGGCAACAAGAAAAATGTCAGAGAATGGAATGAATGTTGAAGGAATAATAAAATCTTTGGTCCTCAGTTGGATAAGCTGAGGAAGAGTTTGCTGAAGATTAAATAGGCAGGACATATTCTGACTTCTGTTCATTAAGTTCCAACATCCCTACCTTAGTTGAGATGCTAGATCCCCTGAGGCTTGATTTCTCACACAAAAATAGAACTAAGAGAGTCCTGTCTACATTTTGTGATATAAGTAGATATGCAGGGTCAACCATGTGTAAAGAAGTATCTGTTTTGTTTGTTTTTTTTGTTTCACAAAGGAGTATATCCAAAAGCCACTTCCTCTAAGAAAGAAAAGTCACCTAGACCTTCACATCTAAATTGTAATGTTTTGAGGTTCTTAATGTGGTTAACTGTAACTATGTCTATAATGCATAGAAAACATGTTGTATGACTACTTCACTTTTCAGTTCCTAGATCTTCCCATTTTTATACTTTCACTGCATGAATGTCTTAGGCCATTAACTTGTCTTGGAAGACCTAGAATTCATCTTTGGAATAAAGTTTGAATGATCCTGTCTGTTATTAATTGACAGAATATGAGGTAAAATGCCTGGAACATGTCAATTGAGCTCAAGGAATTTTTATTGGTTACCAACTTCTTATGCGCCAGGTAACAGATGAGATGAAAAAGATGCCAACATCATTGAGCATCTGTAGTCTTGAAGGAGTGCAGAAAAAAATTCACATAGGGAAATAACTGGCTAAAAAGACATGTACAAGGGACAGTTGGAACAAGAGATGAGCCTCTGTAGGTGTCAAAGACTTCCTAAAGTCTTTGTTACATCTTCACACTTCTCTTGGCTTCTAATTCTGCATCCTCACATTGTACACTTTCGATACATCTTGAAGGAACAATTTTTCAAAAGTTTAGGCACTTTTTGCCAAAGCTGATAATTTTATCCTACAAACTCTTTGAATTCACAAAACTAGACTTTATGTTTTAAGAGAATGGTTTTGAAATGTCTCAGAATAGTTTTAGCTTTTTTTTAAGGTGGTTTTTAGAGATAAAATATGTTATAGTCTATCATGAATTCCATTTCCTCCATCAGTCCTGAAACAGAAATTGAATGATAGAAATTATATGGTGATTCTAAGAGTCTGTATTTTTAAAGTTACTTGAGTTATATTTTCAATAAGTTTACCTCTCCCTTACTAACTGCCTTTCTTCTTTCTTCAAGTCAATGTAATTCTCTCTACAAAGAGCTCTAAGCCTGTACTTTAAAAAAAACAGAGACATAAACTACGATCTTTGACCTTAAGCAATTTACACTTTAACAGTGTTTCTAATGTACAGAGTTATGTGATTCATGCAGGTGTAACAGATAATATTATAGAAACATACCTAATAAAACATGTAAGTGGAAGATTATCGGATTTATGTATAAATGCTGCTTAAATTGAGGAAGCTTCCCTAGGAGATGGAAAATTTGGAATGAGCCCTGAAACTGATGTGGAAAATGTTAGAATGAAAGCATGAATAGCATCAAAAAACAAAAAGAGGAATGCAAACAGGTATAGTGGCATAAGGTCAGAAGGGCAGGGGGAAACGGAAGTATTCTTGGAAGAGTGATTCTTAATTGCATAAGATAAAGACAAACCTTCCCAGCCAAGATCCAAATATTTTCAGAATCTGCATCCATCCTGCCTTTCCTGACGAATTTCTGCATATTAGTCAATGACCAAGCCAGTATTAGACTTTCCTATCTCTGTATATATTTTTTTACTTTCCCTTTCTCTTCAAATGATAAACTAATCTCTACTTTTCATTTTATTCCTACAAATCAGTAATAATTCATCTGTGATAACACTTACATGAAGAGTCCTTGTGCTTCCTTGAGCCCAGATATCATTTATTGCCTCTATATTAATTTTTCTTTTGACACACATTACACTGATATTTTAATTTTTTCTCAAAACCACTCCAAATTGTAATTGTAAACATCCTGAGGCCAGTAAACTTCTTTTAACACTAACAATATTTAGCCATATATCCTTATACATTCTAAGCATTCAATAAATAGTCATGAGAATCAATTAATTAGCAGGCAAAGTGAGATATGGGAGGCAGGCACTCTTTCCAGCATCTCTGAAATCTTACCATGTAATTTCTCTTCTGACACTGTTCCAAGTCTTATATTGGTTTCTAGTTCACTATCTCACTGTGGGACCTACAGCAATCACTTAAGGCCTTGGGTCTTCAAAGTCTTTATTTGCAAATAGTTCTTAAGAGTTACTTTACTGAGTTTATTTGAAGGAAGAAAGATTAAGGGGGAAAAAGATGTATTGTAAATGCTGACCTATTGTTTCAGACCTTCTCTTTCAAATTTCCAAAGCCAACACTGTGGGCAAAAGAGTATAGGTTCTTTTGATGTAAATACAAATAGACAAAGGAGCTTAGAAAATGGACCTCAGTAAGGAAAAGAGCAAAGGCAAGAAAAAGACAACCTTATCGTATGGAACATTAAGGGGCTGCAATATTGTTCCTCTTGGCAGCTGGATCTTGATAGACCTGAGTAATGCTGAAGGCTACGTAGCTTACAATAATTCCATCTTCCAGAGGAGACGTCACTTTGCGGTTTCTTATGGATTGAATTTGGACTTGAACAATTCCCTAAAACTCTAATCTCTTCTCATTATTATAAGGCTTTTGTGATCAAATTCTTAGAGATCCAGGATGAGAGTCCTGCAGCTATGGAAGCAGAGAACTGGCTGGCCCCAGACATAACTAAGTTCAACCAAGGAAGTAAAGTTTACAGCCCACGACTTGGAGTCAGAACTTTTTTTCTATGCCTGTGGCTGACTGTGGACACCAGTGTCCCATGCCAAGACCACATTTAAATACCAAGGGATGAGATACATCACTGCACAGGCATGAAGCCTGGCACCCACTCTATCTCCAGATGGCTTGATGTGCAGAAATAGCCTTTGGGATTAAACTCAATGTGGCGAAGTCCAAACTCGTGATCTGTCCTTCAGGGCTTTTCTATAGTACAAGTCCCCTCTGCTGTTTAGAGGCACATCTCACAGTCTGTTAGGGTGCAGGTGAATATAAGAACGTATCCTCTTCACCAACAGCATAAATATTAATTGAGGTCTTAGTATCTGTAGGGCACTGTGCTAAGTATTTAGAATATAGAGGATTATGGCAGGATCATTGCCCACAAGTGATTCCAGATTATATAGGGGATAAAGTCATATACAAGAAAACACAGACATCTATATGAGTGTGCTTAGTAATGCTATATACTTTATGTACAGGAAAGTTGATGTAGAATTTCAGAGAAGGGAGTTACATCTTGAATGCTGCAGCTGAACACCAAAGAGACAAATACACATTGTAGACATTAACATTAACACCAGAAGTTATCTTCCAGAGCAGTGATGTCCAAGAGAATGTTCTGTGGTGATGAAAACGCTCTGTTCCTCACTGTTCGATATGATAGCCATTAGCCACACATGGCTATGAGCATTTGAAATGGGCTAGTGTGACGAGAAACTGAATTTTAGTGTTATTTAATATTAATTTAATTACATTGATTTTGATAGCCACGTGAGGTTAGTGACTTTCCTACTGTGCAGCACAATTCTTGAATATCTCCCACTCATTTAGCACATGAAAACAAAGACAGAGAAACGTTTGGTTGCTATGTTCAAGGGGTAAATGATTTAGAAGCTATTCTAATTTCTGGCCCAGAAGGATCTTAACCTTATGCACAATCTCATCATGAAGAAAAGCATGAGGTTCAGTTGTTCTCAAATGAACTTAGCGTTGTCTTCATAAAAAACTGCAGGTCACTAGATTGTATGCTTCACATGGCCAAGGGCTTCACCCATCTTGTTTACTACTCTATCTCCAGCATTTAGAAGAGTAAGTGGCACAGAGTAAGTAAACAGTAAATATATCAGTGAAGTAGTAAATACATGAATGGCCAAAATACTCTATGTATTATTATAAATGCCTCAACTGGGTTAAAAGAGCTAACATTTATGATAAAAATCCTGTTTTTTGGATGAGGAGTGCTGCTCACCTATAGGCTGACTCTGAAGGCTCAATCAGTATTATTAAATAAACTTGTTATGTTTATTTCTGTAATTGTTTCTCCCAGTTAACTATATGTAATAGGACTTTTATCCACTTTTTTTTCTTATCCTATGTCATGCTTACTGCAGGAACTAGTGCATGCAAGGTTTTCCCCAACTCTGTTAATTGAATTATGTGGGAAAGCATAAAAGCATTTTTCAGCTGCGATGGCTCTTTCAGAGGTAGCAAGTTGGAAGGCACTAGAAATTATTTACCTTTTCATGCCTTAATTCTATATGGAGGTTTGGCAGAAGTCACTTTACCATACAGAGAACATAAATATCCACCTCTCACAATGAGAATTTTAGAGGTAAGCAGTCTAAAGTCCTTATTTCTAGTTTTGTAAATTATAAAATGCTATTTCTGCCTCACCTGTCCTCCCCTCATCTATCACTTCTCTGTTAGTTTAATAAATTCTCACG
The DNA here is from genome assembly GCF_964146895.1 of Miniopterus schreibersii. Lineage (NCBI taxonomy): Eukaryota > Metazoa > Chordata > Mammalia > Chiroptera > Miniopteridae > Miniopterus > Miniopterus schreibersii. The sequence goes on from NC_138110.1 coordinate 28,698,629, forward strand.
TATCCCTTTTACATAGAGAAGTCAAAATATATTTCTGTAGAAACCAAGAGAAAGAAGAGAAGCTTTCTGCCTCCCTTTGCTTGTGATAAAGGCACACACTGATACACTTGATCTTCCCCAGTGGAATGGGCACAGGAATTAACCCACACACTGGCACATGAACTTCTTGTTTCTGCCAAACTTGTCAGCTGAGATGGGGTTGCTAATTTATTTATGGGGACATATGTCAATGTCACTCTGAGAAAATGGTTCCAGGACACACACAAAAACTGACTGCTGTCAAGGCTGACCTTATGTGTAGGTGGCATAGCCACCTGCTCACTCACTTCTTGAAAGATTAGGGGATCCAGAAAACCCTGCCTCATCTCAGTCCTTGCTCAAAGAGTCTTTCTCACTGTACTTCCCACGGCTTCCATCTGAGTAAAGTCAGTTCCCCTAAGAACTGTTTCCATAGTCATTCTACAATAAGTGTAATCAGAGAGCAGGTTTTTTGTTTTGTTTTTTTAAATATATTTTTATTGATTTCAGAGAGAGAGGAAGGGAGAGGGAGAGAGAGATAGAAACATCAATGATGAGAGTCATTGATCAGTTGCCTCCTACATGCCCCCTGCTGGGCATGTGCCCTGACCGAGAATCGAACCTCCATCTCCTAGATCATAGGTCCATGCTCAACCTCTGAGCCATGCCAGCTGGGCCAGAAAGCAGGTTTTGACGGGTTGGAAACAGACATGAAAGTAAAGGAATAATTCTTAACACCAGGTCATAGGTAGAAGGAAGGAGTATAGAATAATGAGGCTGGGGGCCATAAAATATCCTGTTTCTAGCAATGTTTGCACATACAGCAGTGAAGCATGAGCAATGTAAAAGGTGCCTCTATTCACATCTTAAGCCCAAGACTCAGATGCATCAACCAACATGAAAGTTAGTCCCTATGCAGCACTGACCACAGGAAGACAATTTCCACATCTCTGTTCCATGCCCCATTCGGGGCACAGTTTTCCTGCGGGTATCTGAGATCCTTGTAACTTTCTTTAATACCTAGGATCCAAAGCTGCTCATACTCAGCAGGCAACAAAAGACGTGCCTGTCCTAGGATCTTTGTTTGCCTTCATGTCTCCTGTTCAATAGAACCATTGTCCCTGCCTCTGTGATTACTGAGTCTCTGGACCCTGACTGTTTGGGCTTTTGATATCTACCTGCCTAGCTTACTTCCCTGGAAAGTGGCCTCTGACCTGCCGACTTCCTGTACCTTCCAGCCCACACTTGTGTGACCAAGCCCTCAGCCCTGCCTCCTCCTGGTCTGCCTGAGACTTTTTCTGTCTTCTCCTCAGCATGGCACCCAGGGTCCTGCCTTAAACAACAAAGGGGCGTCAAAGCTTTCCTACAAGCCTGAGACAACTGCTAAGATTGCTGTATTTGATGATACTCTGGTGGCAGTGGTCCTTACGGGAAAGAAAGTAGAAATCAAACTGATATCAGAAAGAGTGGCAGAGAGGCAGAATCTAGTCTCTGCTGTTGTGAGCTGCATGACCTTGGGTGATATACTGAAACTCTCTGAGCTTCAGTTTCCCCATCTATAATTGGGTGACACTAATATCCATCTTGATGGCTCTTGGGAGAATTAAATGTTTGAAAGTGCATAGGACAAGTCTTGGCACATAGTAGGTAATCAATATGCAAGGGATTCTTTTCGTCCTCCCTTAAAATAACTGAGCACGAGCCCAAGGTGAAAGTTGAGATTAGCTGATATCTATTTACTCCTTTGCTCTAGGACCTCCACTTTTGACACCTTGGTTCTACAGGCATTGCCCTTCTATATCAGAAGTTCCCCTTACATAATTTGGGCAGAGGATCTATAAAGTTCTCTGATGCTTGACAACCCAAACCTTGGATTCCCAGGATCCCCCTCCCCTGAATTCAGAAGTATCAATTATTGGTGCATTCATTAATTCCCAGTGGACAATGCATCAGAGGAGAGAGAGAAATGATTAAAGGGAGACAAAGTGATTGTAAGAAAGACAAAACATGGAGGGGAAAAATATGTCAAAGGCCATGGAGGTAAGGAAAAGTATGGGGGGGAGTAGTAAAAAAACACAACAAGGGAATAGTGGAAGGAGACAGAAAGAAATACTATATTAGGAAGGAAAGGAGAATGGGAATAATTTGGGAAGCCCAAAGAAGATAGATTTTTCCCATTATGACTGGGGAGGTTACCAGACACTGGTAATTTGATAATGGAAACAAGAATCTGAAAATTTGGATGAATTCTCACTTTTTTTAAGAACTCGTTTCTATCTTTCTGCCTATGGTCATTTTGTCTTTGCTAAACTTGTTTAGGGCTCACCCTCCAGCTTCCAAGCCAACACTCAAGTCTGGCCTTGCATTGCTTTAGGTTCCACATGCTTTATCCAGTCTCCCTGTATAGATATAAAGCTATCTAAGGTCAAGGACCACATGTTCATTGTACCCTCCAGATAGCCTAGACCAGTGCCATGCAGATAGTCGGTGCTTAGTAAACCAGGCAAATTGTTGGCTCTTCACGTATGCATTCATCTATGCTCTGGGAGAGTTAGTGAGTGATCTCAGCAGCTTTTCAAAGAGGCTGCTCTGCATACGTTAGCTTTGGGTTTGGTGCACAGCTTTTTCTGGGACTGGGGAAGCCACAATGGGATGGAAAGGGGGCTCTGTGTAAACTGGATGAAGACTATCTAGCCAGCCATCCAAGAATAGTTTCAAAGACCAACCTCAGCACTCCGGGCGCTTCTTCAAAACCCTCACAACTGAGTGTGTGTCTCTGCAGATGTGCTGATTGTTGTTTTAATTTTATTCAAAATCCTCTCTCTTTTAGAAGATGCTCAGTCAGAAAAAAAACAAAAAACATGGTTAGTGTTCCTTACAAGTAAAATAGTTAGTAGATTAAAAATGCCTACATCCCTGTCTGCCAACTTGAAATTCCTATGCATTCCTTTTAAAGGGGCAAAGGAAACATAGTTACTTGCAGTATTACTTTAAGAATGTGAATTTAACTGTCCCTGGTTTCCACTCTACTTAAAAAGAATCAGATAGCAAAAATGGAAGTGGATTAAAAGACCTATCTGTGAATTTGGACAAATTGAGGAACCTTGCCAAGCTTTAGTTTTCTCATCCACAAGATGGTAAGCATTGTATGAACTGACAAATGTGAAAATCACAGATCACAGTGCCAAGTTCATGATAAGAGCTCTGTGAATGTTCATTTATGCATGTTGTATTGTTTGTGTATGTATCCTTTGTTTTGTAGGTGTTATTAAATATGACATTGTTGGCACTGGCTGGTAATATGATTCCTAATTAGTCCAAGTTTCTAAAAAAACAAACTGCATCTAAGTTTAGCAATGGTGGCAGTGGTGAAGGTGAAGGAACCAATAAAAAAAAAATCTGAGAGCACAAAATAAGGTTCTTCAATAATCAGAATTTGTGCATCTCTTCATCTAGCAAAGAAATAAGACTTTAATTAAAATATTTGAGATAGAAAACTTTCCTTGCATAAAATGACTATTATTCCCTTATAGCCCTTCATTTTGTTTTAAGCTTTTGCAATTATTCTTATGAGATATAATAAAAGAAAACTGGACTTAATGCTGGAGGTCTGGACTTTCATCCCATCTCTGCTATTTACTAATGAGTTGGATGCGGACAGGCGACTCAGATTTCTCATGTGTAATATGAGGGCGGTACAGGATCATGGTTAAAGGCAGATGAGGTTAGATTCATCTGGGTACCTTTTATGTAGCAGCCATTAAGTAACTGTCTATAAAAGCCAATAGTAATCCCTATTAGGAAATGGAGGCTAATAAGTTCTTTCCATTTTCAGATGGAAAAAAGTAAGGACCAGTGAAGTTAAGTTTCACAAATCAATGGCAGAGGCAAGATTCGCACTCAGGGTGCCAGCTGCCTAATTTGGAACTGTCATCTCTAAACAGTATTGTATTTGTTTGTGAGTAATCATATAGGAATTTTGATGAGCCAGTGTCTACATAACAGGACAGGCCAGTCCTGGAGTCTCAAATGCAGCTTGTCCTGTTTCCTCTCCCATTTCCACTACTACATCAGCCTCCGGGAGCACAGGAAACTCATTCCCAATCCTGCACCCATCCCAGGAATGATAAACTTGCTGGACACCTGTTTTGATGCCATTGTCTAATCCCTGAATGTAGATTCATTTTTTATTTCCATATTTTCATAGAAAACAAAATGCATTTGTCCCACCATATTTTACACCCCTGAGATCACAAAATAACATAAATTACTGTCAGTCAGGCTGTTATTGCAACAGTCAAATTGGATGAACGTACCCATCATAACTTGCAGAATGAGTCACAGCAGTTTAACAATAAATCCTGGAGGCAGAAGTAGGGCACAGGTTTAAGAAATGCTGACTCATCACTTCTGTTCATGGCACAGAAGACAATATTACTTTCAAACACATGAGCATCATTGTCTAAGTAAAGAAGTCATTAAAAAAAATCAGAGTTAATTTATCATCAAGGACCTGCAAAACCAGTGAATGTTACCTATGTTTTCTTTTCTATGCATATACAAGAGTTTTTCATAAAAATCTGTGTCTAAATAAGTCTAAAAGAACTCTTTCATTTAGCAAAATAAACATGAAAGAACATTGTATCACAGTGTAACTGGTGATTTTTGTTCGTTTTTACTCATAAAATAATCTTTCCTCTTACATCTTGTAATGGATGCCTTCCAGTGTGACAGTTCATCCAGAAGTCCTCCTCCAGCAGCTGCCCTGAGCACACACTCAACTTGATTTTGGTTACACATGTGATGGCAGTGCCTACTGTTGCTTGGGGTGAGAAAACCACTTTCTATTGCTTTCTTTATTGACATAGATAACTAGTCAGTCAGATCAGTCCTCTGTCCCAGGTAGGGAGATTTGAACAGATTATGTGCAAAACTGATATAATTGCTTCTTCAACTAAATTAGATTTATGGATATTGCCATTGCAAAGAGGAAAAATGTGTAGACAATATTATTATGGAGCTAGATGCCTTAGATTTCTCATCTATATCATGAGTTTTAGAATGTTTTGACTTGTAGACACGCTCAAAAGATTTTATGGAATCATACATAGGGATACACCTTTTAAAAAATAAAAAGGAATACATTCAAAATTTACTGCTTCCTCTTATTATTCTGCTTTCTTATTTGTCTGAAGACATATTTGATAGAAGTGCTAACATCAAAATGAGAAAACTGTACTTTAAAATCAGTTGAATCAAATAAAAACTTGGTGAAGAACAGCTCGCCAAGGTGCCTTTGCTAAAGTGGAAAGTTCTGAGAAAAGTATAATGAGATTATATGGAGAACACAGCCCCTAACCCCAGGCCCCTTTAGCGTCCGTGTTTGAGTGACCACAATTTCATATAATGGGAGCCAACTCCATTTGAACTTGCAAGGACTAAGGAGAAAGGAAACTCAAAACCTCAGTCATGGACTGCCAAGATTTTGAAATATTATTAGACCTTGGATCATAAATCTGAAAGCAAAAATGAATTAATCAATTCAATTTTTATGTGCAAATCACTCTGCTAAAACCAACAAAAAATATCTTGATCTTTATATACCAAGACAAATGATTGAGAGCTAATATGATTGGAAGTAAGATAATAAAAACAATACCTTACGTTTATATAGCAATTTAAAATTTACAGAGGAATTTCACACACAATCTTATTCTGTCCTCACAACAATTTGTGGAGGAAGTATTATTTCCATGAGAGAGGAGAGAGATTAATCCTGTTCTCAAAGTCACAGAGGCCAGTTTGGTGGCAGAAGATAAAGACTAGATTCACTGGTGCATCCCCAACACCTAGCTAACAGTGTGATACTGTATTTTATGTGACAAAGGAATGTTTCAGAGAACATGTGGTATTATAGTGCAGATGAGTAAAAGAACCTACGAGGCTAGTTGGTTATGAAATGCTTTGTGGAAACCTTGAAGCTTAATTAGGGACAGAGAAGTTGGGAAGAACTGAAACATTTCCAAGGGAGTGGCTTATAAATATAGAAGGAATTGAGTCAACAAAGTAAAAGAAGAAATTGCATAGAATATTCCAGAAGATTCATGGATTGGCTTGACCTTCAGTGGTCAAATCTATATATGACTCTTAACTGTTATGATTTCAGGAGGAATCACATGTCTTTACCAGGAAGCAATTGTTTCAACCACCTGAGTCACAAGGGAGCCAGGATGAATTGATGCCATTGCCAGTAGGGACATATTGTTGGATGTCTATAGTATAGCTATAGTGCCTCATGGGTAGAAGTGAAATTAATAAGCAGGATGTAGAAACTAGTTAGTCTGTAGAAAAAAAAGGAGATAATGAAACTGGGGACCCTGAACATGCCAAACTAGCGCAGGGCTGCGGGGCTTGGCACCTGCCTGCCCCTGCTCTGCATATATAGCCATCAGCTTCCACAGCTACTAAGCAAGCAGAGAGAACGAGAGGCTTTACCTAATGAAAACAGCAGCTATCAGTCTGTGACTCCAGAGGTCTGTTCAGCTCCTCGGATAGCAGATGATTTGACCCTTGTTGAATTAGTGGGGCTGTAACAAGGAAGCTGTATGTGCCTTGTAACAAGGAAAGCTGTCAAGTATCCCTCTTAAGTCCTCTCCAACTTTTTTTTTTCATGTTTTTCCACAGAATATTGTGGCTACTTGGAAGAGCGTGTGTTATTTCTCTCCTGGGATAAAAGTTTTATTCTTTACTGAATACCTGTCACCAATAGCAGCATCAGCTTACGATTAGAAAAGTTCAGAGTAAAGGACCGATAAGTGGTTAGAGAAGGAGATTTGACTTAGTGTGGTGAACACACAGTACAATACACATATTATAGAATTGTGCACCTGAAAACTATATAATTTTAGTAACCAATGTTGCCCCAATAAATTTAATAAATTTTAAAAAATAGTTCAGATGATTAGAGTTGGCATTAGAAATGTAAACAAAATGCATTTTAGCTAATTAGTTGGATTTAATGTAACTGATATACCTATGCAGAGTTGTTTCTTTTAAACTATAACTAGATTAAATTTATGTGCAGTAAATGTAGCAAATTTGAAGAGAAAAAAAAAAAAAAAGACTACCCCTTTAATGCCTCCTGTAGGGTTAGGGACTTTCAAATGTGCTGCATGGCACCCTGTGCTTAATTCAGTCACAGCACTTATTTTATGATAAGCCAATATCCGACTGTTTTTTTCCTTCCAATGGACTATGAGCCGCTTAAATTCAGAGACTGTGTCTTTCATTATGCCCTAGCACATTACATAGTCTCCTTAAAGGAACTCTTTTTGTAATAAGTGCATCAAGGATTGTATGTGTCTTATAGTAGCCAAAGAAAACAATATTAGGCCTTAAAGTCCTTCTCTATAAAATGACAGAGTTGAACAGCATCATTGTGAAAACTTCCAGATGTACAGGGCTTCCTTTGTCCAAGATACTTGATTTGTTGAAATGTTTTAGAACTTCCTGAAGTGTTCCCAAGAGTCTAACTGCTACTGTTGATTCAAGCATTTCTTTCGAGAGGACAGAATCTGAAATCTTAGAAAAAGGGTGTCCATTAAGCATTGGAAAATTCCAAGGATATCAGAGATGATGGGATGATAGGATGGTGCTTTTGGGGAGGTCTGCAGTTTCATCTTCAATAATAAGTAACTCTACGAGAAAAAACCAGACACAATAGGTCACATGTTGTAGAATTCCATTTATATAAAATATCTGGAATAGATAAATCCATAGAGACAGAAAGGAGTTTAGTGGTTACCAGGGACTGAGAGGACAGGGGAATGGGGAATGATTCCTTACTGGGTAGGGGACCCCTTTGGGGATGATAAAAATGGTTCAGAATCAAATAGAGGTGATTGCACAATATTGCACAATATTGTGAATTTACTAAATGCCATTAAACTGTACACTTTATGTTATATGAATTTCACCTCAATAAAAACAAAAAAAAGTCACTGACCAAAAAAAAGTTCAAAAATGTCTAATTGGGTCAATATTTAACTCATAAATGTAATGACTTTCTCCAATCATCACATTTACCTTTAAATTTTATTTATCACCGAAATCCAAAATCAAATGTGTGCTCATCATTTATGGTCACATTGCACTACGTGTTTCCTGATTTTGACTTGATTGGTTTGCAGATAAATTTGGCCTCAGATGATTGTTTTCATGACATATTCCCTTTAATAACATGGCTTGGAAAGCAATAATGAACACTCATTTAGCTAGGACTTAGATGGGACAGCACAGGGCTTATCTTTAACTTACAAGTTGCCCAGATGCTCTGAAATATACCAACTATATTTACCACACCTGAGAACCCCCTGTGTTAGAACCTCCCCCATTTTCTCATCTCTAGTTCTTACAAACATATACAAGTATTTTTAACAGATATCTTCTAAGTATCTTAACAGATCTTTCAAGATGCTCAATATAGGTAGAAAAAAATATAAATTATCCAAAACTCAGATGCAGTGAGGCAAAGGCTTTTGAAAAGATACTTGGAGGCTCAATGCCTCTGCATATTTCTGAGTCCAGTTCTCTTTCCATCATTAAAATTCTATGATTTTGTTTCTATCCTCACATGACTTAAAATCTGGTCATAAAAAGCTATAAAAGAAAGGAACATCAGAGATCGCAAATGAAAATAACTGTGGTCAAAGCAATTATGTAAGTTTCCCAAGACTACACAGGTAGGAAACAAGGGAATGAGGAAGGTAACTCAGGACTTTTGAATTTCCGTGCCTTGAAGTGGCTTTCTACTCACGAGTACGCCTCATCAGACACAGGTGACAAACCAGGGTGGCCTTACATCACACTCCATGCAGACTTTTGAGAGTGATGCAGCACTACTACGACAACCAGCAGCAGAATGGTCAGCTCGCCCACTTTGGATTCTTCACCAACAGCTTTTGCTTGAAACAAGCAGCAGAAACAGGAAGTGCTTACAAAGAAATCAAATCAAATCAAATCAAAGCAGCATTGGGCTCCTTAGGGAAATGCTCCCGAGACAGCAGCCAGCATCGCTGTCATGTAGGGATGTGTGGCGTGGAGGCAGCCATCCATTCAGGCCACTGGCTGCCAACAGCTGACTCTAGAAGTAGTATTGGAATCTACCCTGAGGGGGCCAGAGCCCACAGACAGTTGGGCCATCTGTTCCGATAATACCACATTACTCTCTACACTCGCTAATGAAGGCTCCTGAGTAATCTTTCATCAGAATGACTTCACAGCATTAAAAATGTATTTCAATACATAGCTTGTTTAAATATTTAACCCTCTTCAGCTTTGAGAGAGTGATTCAGAGCTGCGGTGTTTATATGGGCAGGAAACATTGATTTTCATATGCATCCATGCATTAATTCAGGGAGACTTGGGCACACACCAAAGGTTTTGATAAATGGATCTTTAAATCTCGGACTTTAATGGAGAATATCGGTTTGCCAACCAGATTCCATCCCTCTGCCAGTATTTAAATATTTTCAATTCTCATTTCCCGATGGTGAAGTGGAAAGACAGTAGACAAACAGCTTTGAGAGACTTATTTTGGATAAAGTTTGTTTACACAACACACACACACACACAAATATTATTCATTTTGCTGATCTGCAATGGGAGCTATATGTACACAGGGCTGTCCAACTTTTATTAGATATGTCTGCAGCTCACCTTTTTCTGATATCTTGTCAATAAATCTGAAGTGTGCAGTGTATATTCAGCACATACAGGGCTCAGGGACAGGAAACCCTCTTATGAATTTCTTTATGTGGTTACATCATTTAAACTCAATCCAGTATACACTTACTTTATTTATCCCCCCACCCTCCCTCATTTTATTAAGGCTGCCGTGCTGGGAGTTCTGGCTAACTCTGATCATCTTTGCAAGCTTAAGCACCTCACTGGGTTTGGAAGGCAAGGCTTGCTGTTCAGGGAGGACCATAAGACTTGTAAGAAGCCCTTAGCTCTCAGCTCTTAGGTACAGGAAATAATCATTATTAGCCTCATACATGCAATCACTTCACCTGTATAGCTCATTACTAAATATTACCACCTCTGTCTTTCCTTCATATATTAGCAACAGTCCCATGAGATATGTAGCTAACATATTATCACTACCACTGAGTGAGGGAAAAACAAGGCTCAGAGAGTTGAAACAACTTTTCCACATGCAAACAGCTGGTGAGTGGGTAAGCTGGAACAATAAGTTGGCTTTTTAAATGGTCCACCATGTTGGTCCAGTCTTCTAAAATACATATCTAGAGACTAATTAACACACTTAAATCAAGATCTATCTATTGTATATTAAATATCAGATAATGTTTTGGCACTGAGAATACAGTGATAAATAGGATAAAGTCTTGCTTTCAAGGAAACTAGGGAAAGAAAAGCACTTTGGAGCAGAGAATTAGAAAATGTTCGTATAAGCGGTGTGATAAAGACACCACGAGTGTGATGGGAAGAGGTATTCTGCAGAGATGATCAAAACTATGAGCTAAGTGTTAACATAGCCCAAGTGCAGAATTTCTCCCCATATTCATCAAGATAATGAAGTTCTAATGACCTTAGGTAGCCATTAAATATAATGAGTTAACTTCTCTTCCACGCATTTGAAATGGTACCAGTTATAGACTATTTTTGGGCGAAGTGAGAAAATGGTTGTTCATCATTTTCTGTGTTTCGTGGTTGACTCTAGGGGGTGATCAGTGAACTGGTATACTTCAACAAGAAGAAAATTTAACCCATCTAACGATCTCACTCATATGTGGAATCTAAAGAACAAAATAAACTGATAAACAAAATAGATCCAGAGACATAGAGGCATGGAACAGATAGATGAATCTCAGAGGGAAGGCAGGAGTGTGTGGGTGGGTGGGAAGAGATTAACCAAAGAATTTATATGCATATATGCTTAACCCTTGGACACAGACAATAGTGTTGTGAAGGCTTGGGGCTTGGGAGGGGAAAGTAGAAGGGGCCAAGGAGAAAAAAAGGGGAGCATCTGTAATACTTTCAACAATAAAGATACATTTCTTTAAAAGGTAAAGGCAACAATAACAAAAACAAAATAATTTTAATATAATATGGTGATAGATTTGATTAGTCTTTGACTATTAAAGATAGCTAATTTGTTAGCATTAGTAAAAACTAATTGGAAGATATTTGCATATTGACTGTGTGACTCTTGGCAGGATTTATTTTTTGTTGATTAGATAGAGACACAACTTTGCCCCACAGATGCCCAAATCCAAATGGCACTTTTTGGATTTTTCTTTTTTCTTGACTTACAAAAATATGAGGGTTATAAGGACCAAAAAGACTGAACAAATTCACTCTAGCATTAGAAGACTCATAAGCAGTCATATAAATTAAGCAAATTTCTATCTCCGTGGACCACAATAACTTCTGACACTGACTCCTGAAGTGACTTATAATATACAGCCCAAAAAGTATTCTAAGCAGTCATATAATTTAGGCCAAGTTTGTCTTCAAATACCTTTTTTCACCCTCTCTACTTGGGCTTGCCCAATTTTCTCTTGTGTTAATCTCTCCAAAAAGTATGCTAGGTTGTGTAATGTTTCTTTGTCACACCTGTTTTCCTACGCCTATCCTACTGGGAAGTGTGACTGAATTCACAGAACAATCTAAATGTCATGAAATAAAGTCAGCATTCTTTCCCAAAGTAAGATCTACAAGAAAATGATCATGAAAAAAAATGTATTTTGTTCTAGGAGTTTGAGAAGCATTATATACTTTATATTCCTACTCTTGAAGATTCATAATTTATATAAGCATATGAAAGCTGTACAAAATTCTTCACTGACAAGGACACATAACTTTATTTAATCTACTTTGTTCCAAAATTATTGTACATAGGTCTCCAATTTTAAATAAACAATACACTACTGTCACACACCCCTGGGAATATATATATATGTGTGTGTGCATATATATGCATATATATATCTAAGGTAATGCTTTGATATACCATGAAAATATTGTAATATAGTAAAAAAAAAGCCCAGATTGGGAATGATAAAACTAAGAATTTTAATTTGAGTTCTACCAAAAAACAACTGTGCTACACTTGTTACTTTTTTCTAAAAAATGAGATGATTGTTCTTTATCTTTTATAAATTTAAGATTACTTTTTATGAATAAAACATACAATTTCAATGACATATGACAAACTGAAGTGAGTGACACTTTGGATGGTAAGACAGTCCATTCTCTGTTTTGTACAAGTGCCACATGCAGTAAATGCCCTCCTGGCTTCCAGGTAGGCTGGACTTTGTGCTCAGAAGTGACCAGGCTGAGCATGAGAGAACTGAGGTTTCATAAGAAGAGCAATTTTGCCTGTCAATGACTAAAAACAAACAAACCAAAACATTGACAAAGTCTATGCTGAAGGCCAGCATTCACAGTGGTTGCTCTTACCAAGTCTCTAAAGTCAGCATGAAACTGACAGCTGTCAATGCAGACCGAGGCTTTGTTTCCACAATGAACAGAAATTCCTTGTGTCTTGAGAACGCCTTAGGAAAAATTAGTTTTCCTGTTTGGATCATTGAGAGGTAGTGACAAAGATGATAGTTCTTGGACCTAGGACTTGGTGTTTAAATGAGCATCGTCTATGGTCTATATATAGATTGACTGTTGAAGCAAAGCAGTGTAATCATTATAAACAGGGGAAAGGGCCATGCAACGGTACCTGCTAAATAGTTGAGGAGGGTAGGTCAATTGTAGTCCTTCAACAGAGCAAGCTAAACAGAGTGCCCTAGAAGGATATGCTCCCATCTCCAGCCATGATTTATGCAAGTAATGAACACTGTCCATGTTAAAGCAAAGGGGATTCCATCAATGAATGGAGCACAGAATGGTGCAAAATTCAAATTACCAAGAGTGGCTATCGAGAGCCGCTAGTTGGATCAGAGATTCAATTTTTTAAGTTTTGGCTCATGAAAATGCTTCATTGGGCAATATTTGGGCATAACATCTCCATTCCAAGTCTGAGTTGCAGAAAAAGTATTAGGATATTGAGGATATTGAAGTAGACTTATCAGGCATTGGAAATAGCAGATGAGAAAGACAGCATGGAGCCAGTGAATACTCTGAGGATTAAGTTTATTTAAAGCAGTCAGATGCCATTTGAAGATACTAACATCTATCTTCCTTCATGATCTGCTCTTTATACATTTTGTTTTATGCTTTACAGTTTGAAGATCATTCTCCTTGATAAATAAAATGGGAGTAAAATAAGAGATGAATGAACCATTCTGCCTTTGCCGTCATTTTTAACAACACTTTATCTACCCTAAGCCACGTTCTTCTTCCAGCTCTGTACAGAGTAAAAATCATCATTTTCCTGAGCCAAGTATGCTTTTCACCTCCTTCTGGTTTTTAGCTTGCCATGTGAGCTTTTTCTTTTCTTTTAAAAAAAAAATATGCCTGTATTGATTTCAGAGAGAGAAAGGGAGAGGGAAAGAGAGAGATAGAAACATCAATGATGAGAGAGTCGTCATTAATAGGCAGCCTCCTGCACGCCCCCAACTGGGGATCAAGCCCACAACCCGAGCATGTGCCCAGACTGGGAATCAAACCGAGATCTCCTGAATACTACGTCAATGGTTGAGCCATTCCTGGCTGGGCGCCATGTGAGCATCTTAAAAATACAAGAGAATGTTTCCCATACTCTTATTTACATGTTCCTCTTTTTATTCTTGGTGCACGTCCTTTAGAACACAAGTTCATCAGATGATTCCCGTTGTGGCCACTCTGCTACAGTAGAGAATTGAAAATGCAGAGGGAATGTAACACCTTGTGTAATCAGCTAGTGTTTTCCTCTTCCAGGAGATGATGTACATCAAGCATCAGGAAAACACAGGTACATATTAGCCAATATGATGGCTGCTGTAGAGAATACAAGGTTAGCATGGGTCTGAAAAACATAAAAGTAAAATTGATTATCATTGCTGCCTCTAGGAAAGTTTCTGGAAACACAAGTGATAAATAGAAGGCACAGAGAAGGAACCAAGAGTGTCAATACTGATGGAGCCAGGTAAAGTCTACCTGGTAAGTCGTGGCATCTATATTACTTACACGCTGTTGATGCCCTTACCAGACAGATCAGAGGAACTGGGTTAACTATTAAGAGACCATATTACTTCCTCAAAGTTATTAATTCCAGGATGACGTGATCATTTTTCCCTAAGGCTCTTGCCTTTCTAATTCTACCAAATAATGTTCCTATTTATTATAGTGAGGTATGAAAATGTATTGTTTTCTCATATTTATGAAAGGCAAATTTATCAGCAAGAAGAATCAAGGAAATGTCATATACACTAGACTTTGAAGATGTAGGTCTCTAACAGACCTATGTATGCAATTATTTATTGATTTAATTGTTCAATAAGTGATGTGTGTGTCTTAAATTCTTCCAGTGAACTAAAATGACAGTATCATTGCCCTCCTGTACCTTATAGACTAAGAAGGAATAAAAAAATTACACAAATACCTGTTCAGTGAATTATAATTGTGATCAAGCTTTAAGGAAAAGAAACTTATGCTATGAGCATATTTGACAGGAGGACCTAAGCTTATTTGAGGTATATTTTAGCTGACCTACCTGATGGATGAATGGAGTCATTGTGAGAAGGGAAGAGGGGGCAGTATAGTAAAAAAAGAAAAACTATGACCACATCCTGAAGGAGGAGGAAGCATAGAATATTCTGGGATTGAAAGAAAGCTCATGCAGCTGTAGAATAAGGCATGGGGAAAGACTCAAAGCTAGGAAGGTGTCATATCATACAAGCTTTTCAGCCTGTGTGAAAAAAAGCATTTGGGATTTATTCTAATAGTAATTGGGAGTTATTTAAAAGTTTTAAGCAAGAAAGTATCTTGAATGGATTTATTTAAAAAAATATTACATGAGTTACTGTGTGAAGAAAAATGTGAAAGAGATCAAGTAAGCAGTTACAAGAGGTCAGAGGACGAGAAATGCTAAGGTGTAGATAGGATGGTGGCAATGGAGGCTGCTTATATTTAGACTATAGGATTGCAGTGAATACATACCTTAGGTCTGCTTAATTTTATTGTCATTAAATGGATTGAAGAGCTCCTGGTAGAAGAAAGAGTAGAAACAGAAAGATGTGGTTGGACAGAGAATGGTTAACATGGATTGGTAAAGAGAAGAGAAAGCTTGAGAAACTATAAAGACAGGAATGAAAGAAATACTTTGAGGTAATTACCATGTGTGTGATACTCACAAACATATACATATTCCCATAAATCTCTCTCTCTCTCGTGCACACACACAGAATTAATTAAAACAGTCTTTAACATTTTATATTTTATCATGTTTTTGTGTGGTTTTAAGAAGTGTTAGTAAAGCTTTAAGTTGACTATTTTCATTGAAAAAACTGTTCTGAGACTGGACTGTTTAGGCAACTATTATTCAGATTACAGATAGAACTGAATGATTGCTTTGATTTTAATTTTAAGGGAGAGAGGATTGTCAAGTATAATACTTGGGTTTCTTATTTAAATAATTGTAAAGACAGCAGTATATTTTTCTCAGAAAAATATAAAAATATTTCAGAAGTTCTCTGCCTCCCACTCCATATATTTTAACTTCCTTGTCATCATCTTTGAAGTCTATATTAGAAAAACTACAACCACATATTTTGTCTTGTGATTTTCTGTATAGCATCACCTCACAGTGATATCACTATCTTTTTCTTTTTTTATTTAATCACCAAAGTGCCTTCTACTGTATTGTATCAGAGGAGTTTGAAGATTTCTCTTCAGGAATACAATATATTCTTTGATTACAGTGCTATCTCCTCATGCCCTTTATTTAAACAATTTTTAAAATTCACAACCTTCATTTGTCATCTTCTAATCATTTGTCTGGGCTCACTAAATTTCAGTGACACTTTCATCATTGCACTGACATTCTTATGTCAAATTTCAAATTCATTCTTTGGCTAAGAAGTATGCAGTGCACACGGGTATAAATGATCTCTATTTTCCTCTTCCTTTTTATTTCATTTCATTCTCTTTTTTTCTTTCAACAAAACCTACTGAGTGTCTGCTACATATAAGGCATTGTTGAATCATGAATATTATGAAAAGGAACGAGGGTTGTTTTTATAAATTGGCATTCTAGTCAGAACGGAGAAGATGGAACAGAAACATAAAAGTAGTATGTGAAGGATATATGCTATTCAGATAAATAAAATAGGGTAATATTGTGGTGACTTGGAAACTACTTTAGATTGCCTAGGAGGTGGCAGTTAAGATAATACAGAAATAGGCCACAGAGAACCCTGTGCAGGTCATGAGGGAGAACAATCCAGGCAGAAGAGATAGATATGAGAATGGCCTAAGGCAAGAGTGAGCTTGGTTTGTATAAAGAAGATAAAAAGGGTAAATATGACTGAGTTCTAATGGGAGGGGGTGCAGTGGTTAGAGATGAGGGTCAACACACTGAGAGCTTTTTCAACCAGACTCAAATGTTTAAGTATTTGCCCAAATGGGTGGCACTTTCTGAGAACGGTTTGAGCAGAGGAGCAGCATGGTCTGGATAACTCTTTTAAATAAGTCCATCCGTTGGCCTTTTGGAGGATCACTTTAGTATGGACACATGGAGAAGTAGGAGGCCTGTAGATGTTTATTTTGAGAGTCCAAGTGAGAGATTATTAATCCTCAAATTAGATATGCAGAGATTTAGAGGAGTAAGCCAATTTTAGAAATGTTTTAGAGGAACAACTGATGATACTCATTAGAGAGAATATGGTGAGTTTCATAAAAGAGGCAACAAGAATAAGCCCTAGGTTCCTGCTTGTACAATGGAGTAGATGGTGGGTGGTCTCCCCCGGCTCTTCCCAAAAATGAGGAAGTTGTAGCTTGGGGAATAATATTTCATAAAAATTTAGAAATTGCCTTTTTTTTTTCTGTTTTGGCCATGTAAGGTTTGGGATCCTTCAATCATTTATTGCTGTCAATAGATCAAATAATATAAAAACAGAAAAGAAAGTAACAGTTCATGTCTTGTGTGGCATGAATGATGCTCTAAATCGGTTGTTTGTGTTGTCATAGGAAAAATGTTCAGCATTTTCTCATCTATAGTGAATACCTTTTTCCTTATCAGGCTACCTTCCATTGGTGGTTTAGTTTCTTCTTATTATTATTATATTATTGTTATTGTTCATAAGAATTAGCTACAAGATAATCTTCAGGATAGTAATTCTGTTCAGAGCAGTGATCATCCCACCCAATTTCTCCTATTTCTTTGGAGGAATCCATCGAAATGAAGAGCAGCTGGTAGGGTTGCCAACTCAGTGTGGATTAGCATTTTCTACTTCTGCTTCATGGGAAATGGGAGAATTTAGGATCACAAGATTTAATCAAACAGGATCAGGACTGAGCCCCATTTCCAACACTAATTGTGAGCCCCGGGGCCAAACTACTATACTTCCCTAAGAGAAGATCCTCAAATGTGAAATAGGCTCACCTGAAATCCACCTCTTAGGGCTCACACAAAGATAAAATGAGATAATAAATGCTAAGGGCTTAGCACAGTGCCTGGCACATGGTGCATGCTTCATAAATGTCAACTACTGCCAATAAAAATGATGACTGCAATTTCAAAACTGGCCTATGAGTGGGGGTGTAGGGAACAGGAATCAGAACAGAACAGAACAGAACAGTACGGAGGTACTGTGGTAGGTGGAGTAACAGGGGCAAACGGAGGGGCATGTGGGGCAGGAATCCACCTTCACTGAAGCAGAGGTTACTCAAAGAGTCAACCAGCTTTAGAAAACTTATTTAATTATATCTTTGTTTCTCAGTGAAACCACAGAAAAGGCATGGGTTTGCCTCCAAACCTGCAAAACCAAACTCCTGGTAAAACTCGTTCCTTGAGGCATTAAAGGGAGACTACTCCTTAAGAAGCCCACCCTGCACCATGCTTACAGGCCTGCTGCAGCTCTGAGGATTCTCTCACAGTGTGACCAATCCAGTTTTAACTGAGCTCTCTTACCCTTCTCCTCTTTTTCCTCTTCACGTTGTCTAAGTGCTAACAATAATAATTCAATTTAATAACATCCATCCTCACAGAGTACTCCAGCCCATCCGGTCTTCAAGGACATCTAACCTTCCCAGACTCACCTCTCAGCTTCTTTATCACACTTGAAACACAGCATAAACTACACCTTCCCCAGACCTTGTTATAAAAGGTGAGGCCAACATTGCAGGAATGAAGTCAGGGAAATACAACCTTGAACCATTTTATCCCCTCTCTCCTGCCTGCCCTTCTCCTTCCCCTAGCCTTTCCCTCTCCTCTCTGACCAGTACTTTTCCTTAGCAGTCAGAAAGAGAAAAGAACTTGAACTGTTGTCCCCAAAGGGGCTTCCTGGAATGGTTCACTTTCTGTTTGGCAATTGATGCCCAATATAATGTGAATGATACTCAGCGTTGATAGCTGCCTCAACAGTCATTAATTTGCTAATAGAAATTGCTTTTTGATAATGCAGGTCAGGATGGCAGCCTCCTGTTTGTAGATAAAGAAATTGAAATGTGAAATGTTAAATGTCTTCTATGCAGTGGCTGTGCTGGGAGTAAGTCAGGGAAAGAGCCCACTTATCTGGCATTCAGCTCTCTCAAAACCTTAGCTTCTTGAAATATAGGAAAAGAAAAGTAAGAGGTACACATAATGTTTAGAAGAGCCAAAATAATTTTAACAGAATGTGGTTAGAAACATTCGTGCCCTTTATTCCCATAAGTGTGCTGGATTCATTTATTCTCAGTTGACACACAATTTTAATAACATTGGATATTTTGCATCCCAGTATATTAAAAATAAAACTTGAAAGCTAAAATTGGTTTTAGATAATAGTTGGAAAATATTAATTACAATTATAGGATAGACATTATTATTGCTGTTAAAACTTTATTTTCATTATTTGAATATTATTGTTCACCACATCATGGATGAGAAAACTAAGATGCTGAGAACTGTTTCATGTAAACAAGGTCACACAGTGGGTTCAAGGAAAAGACAGAATGCAACTTCTATGTATGTAATGCCTTATTCTACATGAAAAAACAAGGGTAATATCTACTTCATGCAATAGCTTTGAGATCATGAGTGAATCTATAATCAAGAGCTATGGAAAGGTAAATAGAAAAGATCTCAGTTTTGCAGAACTTCCTAGGAAGGGAACACACTTAAACTATAATTAGTGTCTTGATGAAAATTAATTGACAGCCAGTAAAAGACTGGCTGGACTGGGCAGAGAACCGGGTTAATGCAGGTACTGTTTCTAACACCACAGTGCTGAAGCCCTTGCTCTGAGACTACAAATTTTCACTCATTTCTTTTTCACCAGGGTCAAATCTGTAACAGGAAGCTGTAGACTTAGATTGTGTAAGACTCAGTGTCACATCTTTAGCATCCTTCCTTAGCATCGCACAGTGCTCTCAGTCCATTGGTAGATGCATGCTGCCTAGCCCAGGTCCACTAGTTGATGTATAAAGATGATCTTTCCAAGGATTTGGAAGAGGTAACACCAGGTAGGTAGCAAACTGGGAAACAACTATTGGAGTCTTCAGTTCTCTCATATTTCTCCTCTCAATTGCACTGATTTCTCTATTAGAGTTTTCTGCCTCCAGAGATCTTATGCTGTTTTACTTTCTAGCGTTATGTCTTATACTGACAACATACCTGAGAACTTTTTGCTGAACACTAATCTGTCTTCATTGAAAAGGAACTGATCATAATTCACTTTTAAGAGCAGGGAGCAAATATATCTTAATACATTGTAGTGGATGCTGTGATACTGGGATATGGGCTTGGATCCTCTCATCCCCTTTAAGGACAAAAGCACTCTTTCTTCCAAGTTGTGGGAATGTTGGCAGCTGACAGCTTTCACGTGAATTCCTCCAAGGAAATTGCCTTGACTGGAAGAGAGTCACTTTGACCAAGTTCACCTACCTTCCCAAGAGCATCCCATACCCAGTGACCTATGTATGTGAGTATATAAAATCCTGGTTCCTTTGTCTCCTTGTGGGGGAAATCTGAAAGGCCATTCCAGGTCAAGAGCTCTCAGAATTGTCCTAATGCCTTTGTCATGTATGCATCAAAGTTATCTTCATCTTCTATCCAATTCTACATCCTTTATTCTTTCATAAGCATGGCCTCTGGGATACTGGAATTAAAATGTATTCAAGAATGGGTTTGCTTTTCTTGACTGGCAGATGTGATCCATCACTTATATCTCAGGACTTGCTTCCCATGTTGTTTTTAATGCAACGAGGCACTGTGCCCTGCATAATGCTGTATTAGACCAAAGGAGCCTCTTTACAACAAAGGTGTGGCAATGTACACATGAGCACGGATGGGATCTGCTGGTCCTATCATATTCCATGCCACCAAGAAGATGTCAGACTGATAGAGCAAGTAGCAACTGAGGCACCATCTTGGTGATGATCCCTGTGAGGAAGAAGTGTCATCTTCTAGGACACATCAAGGATTCCAATAGGTAATAGCATGGGTCTGAGATCCAAGAAGTGGAGCTAAGAGGGACCTACTTACAATTAGTCTCAGTGAATCACTTGGCAAATTTATTTTTCCTATCCCCAAGTTTTTGGGCTCCATAAGATTAGAGATCTTGGTCCCCAAAAAAGGACATCTTCTAACAGGAAAAATTATGAATATCATGAAACTTTAAGCTATAGCTTTCACCTCATCATTTCAGCATCATTGCTCCAAAGGAACATAGGAAGGCAGGTCAAGGGTTATGAACTCTGATCATCAAGAAGGGAAAGGACAGCTGTTACACCATGTAGGCAGAAAAGAATGCACTGAATACCCAGGTCTTTCACTTGAGAGCTTCTTTGTACCACTTGGTTCAACTTTGATGGGCATCAGTTGTAGTCTTAAGAACAACAGCAACAGGAAATCTATCTCATCTCACTAAACTTTGTCTCACACTTCCACAGGAAAAGGGGCACATCAGAATCCCATAGAAACTTATACAAAGTGTATCTGAATGTAACAAGAGGTTAGTTAGGGTAAATTATAATGGATGCTGTGGTGTGCTGTCCAGATCCATACTTGTTGAGACAAAAGCATTCATTCCTCCAGATGTTGGGAATGTTGGCTGTTGACAACCTTCATCTCAGTAGCTCTCCTAAAATTCGCCTCTGCTGGAGAGGACCACCCCATACAAGGGCATATGCTCTTCGCAGACACAGATGTAGTGACTAATGGATATGCATCCCTCACAACTGTGTCTCCTAAGAGCACTCTCCAATAAACTTGATGCATGCCAAACTTTGCCTCAGAGTTTGTTTTCAGGCAAACAAACAAAAAGCAATACCTTTGCCCTCCAAAAGAAGTTTGAACACAGGAGGAGTTTCCAGGTATCTCTATTTTCCCAGAAGGAGAAATATTTGGGGAAGAGGACACTTCAGGAGGTCAAGTCATATTTTGCTATTCTAAATGTAATCCAAGGACTGGCAGTACCAGCACCCCTGGGAGTTTGTCAGAAATGCAAACTTTCTAACCCCATCCCAGACCTACTGAATCTCAACATGCATTTTATAAAATCCCCAGATGGCATGTGTGCATATTAAAGTTTGAAAAGACCTGCTCTCAAGTAATGTTGTTAAAATGTTTTGACTTGCATGTTTCTATCATTAGAAAGAACCTGAGCATGTTCATAATATTTATATTATACATAATATAACAATATTTATTGTTGATTAAAATTTTACTGCTTATATTATGTGTGATAATATATGATATAAAGTCTATGTAATATTTACCATTTATAACTCTGTGATGTACAATTATAATAATATGTCATAAACATTGAAATACATTCACAAATACAGAGACTAAAAAGAAAAAGGCACAGGGTAGGGGCGTTCCATAGTTCCCTCCTTCTCCTCAATAGACCCTCACTCCCTTCCTGGGCTGTGTGGCCTCCGTGTTGGAGATTGCTCTCCATATGCAGACACACCTCAGGCCTGTGCATTACGTGGGGTCTCAGGAGAGGGATTAATGGGAATCGCAGAATCCAGAAAAGTCAAGGACTGCTTTCTCTCTCAGCGGGGAATGGAAAGAAAATCAGAGTGGTGTGAATTGGCATAGAGTGGTGATGGCAACTAAAATTGCCACCATTTCAAATAGCCTCGCGGATACAAGGGACGGAGGAAACTTTTCCTTTATTCTCCATTCAGCGTGATTCCAGTCCAAGACAGTCACCAAATTTGTTCATTTTTCACATGGGATACTTGCTATTTGCAGGAATCTGATTGAATTTTCAGCAGCTGCTTAGCAGGTCATTTTGTTTGTCAGGTAGACGAAGGTAATGAGAATTTATCAGCCCCCAGTTCAGATTCACAGCTGATGTGTCACCATGCATTTCTATAAATATTGCTCTTATTTACTCAGGATGCACTTCAAATTAGCAGATTACACAAACATATTTTATGCACATATATATGTATATACATCTTATATTTATACATATTCACACATATACGTATTTTATAGACACAAATACATTATATATCCAGACCAGGGTTATAACTCTATTCCTCCTTTTTCTGGCATGGCAAGATGAACCAATATAGTGAAGCTACGTGTGCCTGAATTCACATCTTCAATAATTGCATTAATGCTGAGGTTCAGGAGGTTGGTATGGAGTCTGTTCAGGACTCCTGGTGTGGGAACTGAGTTCCATTGTTCCACAAAGAAGAAAGCACCCTATAATTTCACTGAAAGTAGAAGGGCAGAAAAATGATATTGTTTAGAAAATGCACAAAGTAATAGCCACTGTGTCAGCTGCCTTGGCAGCCTTTCTGTTAGCAATGGAATGTTACACAAGAGTGAAAAAAAAGTCTCTCTCTAAATGCAAGACAATTAAAATATGTGAATCAGGAACAGGGGGTCTTGAGAAGGAAAGCGAGAGGCTTTATTTTCCCCCAAAGGAAGCAATGCAGGAATTGATACCAGCAATACTCAAAACAATTTGGTATTCTGTGTAGTGGTCATAGGACACTGTTCCAGATCATCTGAACTGAATGGCCCACTGAGCAGTCACTGGTGAAACATTTCCTTAAACCAATTTTTTTTCCAAATCTATTAAGGACATATGAATGAAAAAAATATTTTCATTCTTGATGGCTCCTCAAGTTCACTCTTTGTCAGTCTTCCTCAACTCGATACACAGGAAATGGTAATGAACTTACGGAAAGGGAATCCATGAGAGTAAAAATGAAAAGATGTTAGCCAAATGTCCCTTCAGGCCCGCTGTTCTGATGACAGAAACAAACTATGGTGTCCAGGAGCTCAGCTTCTACAATGTAAAAGGGACTAGAGGCTCCCCACTCAAGATTGGGCCCGGGACCATTGTTAGTGATGGAAGTTACAGCTGTGTTGGGTTTTCCTTCCTCATAGAGATTTTTTTTTAAAATCAATTCCCCAAATTGCTTCTTGGAATTATTCTTTTGCTAAAAGCTATAGGACTAGAAAGGTGGGAGAAATGATCTAAAATGAGCTGACCTTTGGCTCTGTGAGTAGATCTCCAATATAACCAATACCCTTGCAAAGCAAAATGATTGAAATACCTTAAAATACATAATGTGGGGTAAGGAGTTTAAGGTATAAATGCACACAAATAACCACACACTTTTTGTACAACACAAAATATATCTTAAACACACAAACCAAAAACTTTTATACAAAATGAGGATAAGAATAAAAATTCCAAAAACAAATTAAAAACTCAAATAGTAAGTATGCCAGCCATCACAATTAACCTTACAAAAATATTCATTTCAGATTAAATGCATTTTACCATCTGACTAACACTTCAATTTTTTACTCTGCTGTTGGTCTGCTTTTAGTATGCTGAAGATGTTAAAAGATACTGACAATATATCATATATTTCAAGAAATTAGGAAAGCAAACAGAAAGAAAATAAGGTCAGAGGAAAAAGAACCAATTAAAAGTTTAGAGATAAAAATATAGTTATTTAAATAAAAATTCAACTGATGTAATAACTATAGTCTAGACATAGTAGAAGAGAAGGCCAGTGGTTTGGAAAACAGCATTGATGATGACAATACAGCATGCAGGATAGAGAGAAAATGTTAGATTGTATGAAAGAGGAACTGAAGAGAAAATCTTCATGACTTAGGGATAGGCACAGGTTCTTACACATGACGTCCAAAGCACATCCTGTAAAGAAAAAAAAAAAAAACAGATAAAATGGATTTCACTACATTTAAAGCTTTTGATTTAGAAAAAAAAAAAAAATACTAATAAGAGAATAAGACAAATTAAAGGCTAGTAGAAAATATTTGCGGCTCTCATATGCAGAAAGGACTTGTATCCAGATATACAAAGAACTCTCAAAATTTGCAGTAAAAAAAAAACAAAATAAAACAAAAACTCAGTAAAAGTCTGGAACAGAGCCTTCACTGATGAATGTATTCAAAACACAAGAAAACCACATGAAAAGGTGTTAATCAATAGCTACTAGAGAGATGTAAATTAATGCCTTGATGAGATACCACCGTCCACTTTCATTTAAGGATGGCTTACATGAAAAACACTGACAATAACCATAGCTGGAAAGAATGTGAAGGAACTGGCAACTGTCCTATGTTGCTGGTAGGGGTGCAAAATAGTACATGACTATGGAAAACCAGTTTCTTTAAAGTTAAATATGTACTTATCATATTATCCAGCTATCCACACCAGAGTATTTAACTTCCAGAAATTAAAACAGTGCATGAAGGTTTATAGCAACATTATTCATAATCACCCAAAACTGGAAACAACTCAGTGTCCCTCAGTAAGTTAATGGGTAACCCAGATGTGGTATCATCACTAAAAAAAGAACAAACTATTGATATATTTAATAGCTTGAATGCATCTCAAAGATATCAAGTTGAATGAAATAAGCCAACCTCAGAAGCTTATATTCTGTATAATTCCATTTACGTGACATTCTCAAAGGCTATAATGACCAAAAGAGTAATGGCTACCAGGACATACAGATTTGGAGACGATCTGACTACAAAGAGAGAGCACAAGAGAGTTTTTTGGAGTGATATACCTATTCTGTATCCTGACTGTGGTGGTGGCTATATAAATCCATACATTGTCTAAACTCATAGTATTGAACCCCCCAAAAGATTCAAATTTATAGGATGTTAATTTGAAAAATAAAGTTAAAAAATTAGCAAGCTTAATGTGATAGATATGTATGTGTATATGCATCTGCAAGTGACATAAAGTATATGCATAGAACAATTGAAACCACTGGCCCACAATTCAGTCACAAGAAAAGGCTAAATTTTTTCAAAGAACTAGTAATATCAAAGTTATATCTTCTGTCCAAAAATCAACTTAATTCTAAATAAACAAAAAGTACACTTTGGACAAAGTGTATATTTGGATACTTAGAAATAAATTCCTACATAATTTATAGGATAAAACGAAAATGAAAATTATATAAGACTTAAATATGAACGACAATGTAAGTTTAACATATCTTCTAAAATGAATGGGCATAAATAAATTATTTCAGCATTTAACTCATTTAACGAAGAACACTAAGAGGGCAAGCCTAAGTGAGCTAGAGAGAAGAAATAAATAGGAATCTAAGAAACAATAGAGCATATCAATAAACTCCAAAGCCATTACTTTGAAAACATTTTTTCTTTTAAATAACATGAACTTTAACAAGAATGATGAAGTGGGAAAAAGGAAAACAAAGGTACAAATACACGATATTGATATAAATAAATAGGACATATTACATAGAGCACATCGTATTTAAATATTTAAAGGATATCATTAAAAACATTATACACCATTTAACAAATTAAATGAAATTAATAATCTTCTGAAAACATATGAATATGCCACATTTACTCCAGAGAAATGGAAAGACAATAAATAAATAACAATTATTGAAATTAAGTGTAGCAATATGTTTCCCCCCAAAATGAACAATCTCACATATTTTATAGCTGAGGCAGATTTGATGTTTTAGGATATAGGTATGTATTATGTTACTCTCTGTAGGTTTCTGTGTGAAATATTTCAAAATTAAAGAAAATCAAAAATAAATTAAGTAAAGACAGTGTGACTGGAGCAGAAGACATGCATTGGGGTTCTGTCTGTCTCTTGTCTCCTGCTCACAGTGATGTAAGACATTTAACATGTCTGAGACCTGGCTTTGTTTTTTACTGTGAGGTGAATTTAAGGTAATATATATGTATGTGCTTAACACATACAATGATACCTGTTCCATGAGTATTTCTGAAGGTGATCTGACCACCTCGACTCAAGGGGACTAGGATCTATCAATGGGTCTTATTATAAGACCCTGGCCAGGTGGCTCAGTTGGTTGGAGTGTAGTCCCATGCACCAAAAGTTTGTAGGTTTGATCCCAGGGCAGGGCACACACTTAGGTTGCCAGTTCAATCTCCAATTGGAACAAGTATGGAAGGCAACCAATTGATGTTTCTCTCTCATATGGATGTTTCTCTCTGTCTCTCTCTAAAATCAATAAAAACATATCCTTGGGTGAATAATTTAAATAACAAAAAAAGACACCAGCAAAGAGACATCCGGTAGTGTACGAGGGTGCCTAATAATGTTTGTTTTTGAGTTTGTGGAAATATCAGTTGAGAGCTATATGTGGAATATGAATGAGGTAAGATGAAAAATAGTTCATTGTTGCTAGAATATGAGCAAATAATAAATTCTGAAACTCAAACTTCAAAATTGTTGACTATGCATGCATTCACAGACATGGAATATTTAGAAAGAGGGATGATATTCATACCCTGGTCAGAATGCACATGGATGTGTGGAACCTACTTCTTCATGTCACTCTAAAAAACTAACTGCGCGTTCAGATGAGAGAGCCTGAGATATCAGAAGAACTAAATAGCTTTATCATGAGGACTCAAAGAAAGAACCAGGAGGTAGCAATGTGAAGAAAAAAAGCTTCAAATGTATGAAGACGGTAGGCCAGAGGCTGGATGGTGGCATGGTGAGGAGATGACATTGTATCACTTTAAGTTTCTATCAGAATTGTCTACAGCAGGGATGCGGTCCCATGTCCTACCATCCATTTCCCCACCCCGAGGTTTTCACACACAGGCCTGATAACTTCCTGAGAGAAAAGCTGTACAGGGATCAGACCCGATGAGCTTCAAGGTCCCACTCAAGCCTGACAAGGTACACTTCTGATCAGGTGCCTGTACCTGCAGCCCATTCCCTTTGTAGGATTATCAGCCCCTTGTGGCCACAAATTCTTCCCCTAAGCCCCATGAGCCACTCTGAACCAAGCTGCTGATTATAGGAAGGGACACTTACAACTGTGATCACATCCCTCTCATCATGATCCAAAAATTATTTGATAATTTGTGTCCTCTGACAATTGATCCAAAATATAATCCTCTGTGAAGACTGGTGTAATTGGTGTTTGAATGTCTTGATGATGCAGACTTTTAGAAAACAATGTAACGTTAGGGATTTGTGATTTGTGATAATGAGCCCCTGAGGCAGGAGTCACGCACTGGACCTCTACAGTATCAATGGAATGGAGACAGGCTTCACAGAAGTGACGAGATGTAACAACTCAGTCTACTACCACCATCAACTGCACAGCTGCCATCTGCAGGGTATGGTGTTACTTTCATCATTTACAGTATTTCAATCTGTCCAACATTTCTATAGACCAGATTATTTTTTTTTACAACTTACATTTAGCAGATAAGAAATTTTAGATATAGAAAAAACTAAGTAATTTATCTAAGGTCACAAAGCAGATATGAGAGGCCAAAGCCAAGATTAAATTCTGATGATCTAATTTTGCTGTCTACTCTAGTCCTTCATTGAGCCACCAAAGCATTGATTGGAGAAATTCACTTGTTTGGCAACTGTCTGTCATTTATTGTATAAGTTATATGTATAAATATTGTATATATACATAGACTGCTATTTCTATTCAGATGGACAAGTCTACATTGAACACTTCTATTGCCTGGCCTGTGCCCTAAAGTGAAAAGACAACCACAAACCAATATTTTGTTGGTGTGCATCCTGATCCTATTACAGTGTATACATTTATATGACCCACCGCAGCGTTTCTATTCTCACTCACCATTGTTTAAAGTGAAGTTGCTGAGGAAAGAGCACAGTCTTTGCCATTGGCAAGAATATGGGTGAATTTCATTTCTGACTCTCACCGCCCATATGACCTTAGGTAGAATTGCCTATGCTATGGAATCATTCAGCTCTGGTTCAAATCCGAGATCTTTCGCTTATTTATTGTGGAAATTTGGGCAAATGACTTAACTCTCTAAACCTAACTTTCTTCACCTGTAAGGAAGGATAATATTAATTTCATTAATTGTACCACAGGACCAAATAAAATACCATACATAGTTTGTAAGAGAGTCACTAGAATGCTCTAAGTGTTTGACAAAGGGTCACTTTTACTGTTAAAATGTATGTAATCTGGCCGGGTGTGGCTCAGTGGTTGAGCGTCGACCTGGGATCCAGGCAATTGGGGTTCGATTCCTGGTCAGGGCACATGTCCGGGTTGTGGGCTCGATCAATGACTCTCTCATCATTGATGTTTCTCTCTCTCTCTCCCTCTCCTTTCCTCTCTCTGAAATCAATAAAGATATATTTAAAAATGAAATAAAATTAAATTAAAATAAAATTAAATTAAATATGTATGTAAAGCACCTAACTCAGAGGCCAACCCTTAGTGAACACCCTGTCAACTTCTCTCCTACTCCTCCTTCTGACGTGTATCTTGAGTATTTTCTTGGCATTCAGTATCTAATTCTGGATACTGTGATTGCTGTTTTTGTGGGTTTCCATGGCCAGCCCCTGACTAGGTCAGCATCTCAGGCCTCCATCCTGCCCCAACATTTCTCAAGCTGCGTCTTCCGTAGTTAGCTAGTAACTTAAAGACATTCCCAATATTTGAACCATGAGGAACCATACAAGACTCTTTTTCATGCATTAATGCCTTTTTTTTGTTGGCTGATTGATAAGAGGCTCTTGGAGGTCTATATACATGTATAAAAATTATCCTCATACTGATTTTATGAGTTTCCTTGGACTTCCATAACAAATTTCCATGAGCACGGGGACTTAAAACGAGATGCTTGTATTCTCTCACTGTTCTGGGACCAGAAGTGTGACACTGAGGTACCCAACAGCCATGCTCCCTCTGAAGGTTCCAGGGAGGATACTTCTTCTTTTTTCTGGCTTCTGGTTGCTCCTGGCAATCTTTAGCTTCCTTGACTACTTCACTCTAGTCTCTATCTCCAGGGTCACACTGTCTCCTCCTCTTCACAGGTCCTTGTGTCTTCTCTTCTGTAACTTATAAGGGCACTTGTTACAGGGTTTAGGGCACACCCACATAATCCAGGATGATCACCTCATCTCAAAATCCTTAATTTAATTACATCTGCAAAGACCCTTTACCAAATAAGTTCATATTCACACATTCTTGCATTTAGAAAGAGTACATAACATTTTGGGGGGGTCACCAATCCACCCACTACACTAGAGAAAGGAGAAAAAAAGTTAATGGAGAAGAAATGAATGTAATTCCTCCCCACTTGGAGATTTATACACTCCCTAAACACTTAAGCCCCACCCCAAAAAAACACAGGCAGCCAGGACAACCTTTCCCTGAGGGTCTACCCCGTGGAAGAATCAGTCTTTGGAGGTAACCATTTAAAGAGCTACATAGAATCACCTCTGAGGCGAAATCATCAAGGTGTTTGTTAATTGCCCTCTTTGGTGATTTTTTCTTCTTCTAAGAACACCTTACACAAGTGCCTGATTTTCTGGTTTAAGGCAATCCTCCTTGTTTGCTCAGGCTCCAATCACCTGAAATGATTCCTTTCCTATAGTTACCTATGCCTCCTATGCAAGCTCAGTTATCATATCCCCACCCACTGTCATCATTGCTCCAGGCTGGGTGTAGGAAGTTCTCTTAATAATCTTTCTCGGTAGGTCATATCCCCTAATCCTTTTATCATTTTTGGAGCCTCTCCAATTTATCAATGTCCCGTCTAAAACCCGCAGCCAAAATGCTTCAAGAAGTGTTGTGCACCTTGTTTTTAAGCAGAGAGATAACAGATATTCACAAAGAAGTCCGGGGATTTTCAGAAACACATTCCGGAATTAAATCACACGTATTAAGTCAGCTTTCCCAGTGCTTCATATACTCCTCCACTGCCTCAGCCACTGCATTAATTTCTTCCAAACATCAGGGGAAGGGAGAAAACAGTTCGAGTGGATTAGTTATGTCTAAAAATAACAGTAGCTGCTATGTATCCTATGCTCACCATGGGCCAGCTCATGTGCATTGCATGTGTTTGTTAGCTCATTTAATTCTATGCTCTCTCAAAACATAGGCTGAGAGATAATAGGACCTTTGCTGAAGACTACACAATTGTTAAATTATGATGCTCAAATTTAATCCCAAATTTGGTTGCAGGGTCCGTGGTCCATAACACCACATCTTTAGTAAAACACTGGATCACATTTTAAACCCTTAATGGAGCACGAAGAATACTACTTCGTTTAAAAGATAGTTCGCTACATAGTCAGTTCACTGGCTAGGTTCAGCTATTTTACTTTCTCTAAAATTATTTGCTTGTCTAGATTTGGCCTTTGAATCAAGACTAACCTTTCTAAAGGGTCATTACCTTAAAAGGTCATTTAATCTATACGCATGCCTTGGGGGTGCCATTCAAGAAGGTAATTCCTCAGTGTCAATAAAGAGTTCTCTTTGCAACTTTAATTCTGTTTCTTATCAAAAGTGTTTTTACACAACTAGGCACCAGCTCTACTTACAGCAGATTTCAACCAAGACAATAATATAACTCAATCAACTGTTCTATCCAGTCTTGATTCTACTTGTAGTCCCAGTTCTACAAGTTTTATAAGGAAAAAAATAAGAAAATACAACTTTTGTTAAGGAACTCAGTCTTACAGAAACTATATCTCAGGTTCAAGAAAATACAAATAGGTGGTCTATGATCCAGGGTGATACTTTGTGGAGTAGACTGGATATTTATAAAGCTGTTTAATGAGAATTCCTGAGAGGTTCAAAAATTGCATTCCATAAAGCCCATCCCAGACCAACTGAACCAGATTGGGGCCTGGGACTTGGTAGTTTACAAAGAAAAGATTCAGATAATTATTGTCATCAGTCAGAGTTGTGACTATAGACGATTGGCAAAATACAGGGTGAGAGAAAAGTAAGTTTACAGTTGTGAGTACATGAAACAGAGTTTATTCTTGTATTATTATTTATTATTGTATTATTTTCCATAAGAACAACTGTAAGGATACTAATGTTGGTAATAATATGGATAATATCTTACTGCTATTTGGTGTTTTCTAGCCTTCAAACTAACTTTGTACAACCATTTTATTTAACCTTTATTTAACCTTTTCATTAATCCAAAATGTTGTTCTACGGACCATTTGCTACAGTCAAGTAGCATATGATAAAACTAAAGCTCAGGGCACTCAGTCCCTACCCTAAAGTCACATGAGTATTAAGTAGCAGAGTTGTGCAGGAGTCCAGGCTTATGAATACTTAGTCTAATCTTTCTTCTCACACTAAGTCAGGCAGCCTTGTTGGAGAAAAGTTGAAAGCTAGTAAGGAGAATCCTATTTGGAAAAAATAAAGAACACTGGACTGAGCTCCAGTCCTGCTTCTCACTCGCTGCATCTTCCTGTTTTCAGGCCTTATGGTGTTATTAAGAACATGGGCTCTGGAATCTACCACCTGAGGGCAAACACTGGTTCCACCATAATAGCTGAGGGACCCTGGACAAGTTATTAAGTTTCGCTCTACCTTGGCATCCTCACCTGGAAAACAAGCTATTGTGAAGATAAAATGTGTGAATACATGTAGTATGCACATATACATATATATAATATATATTTATATAAAACCTAGAACGGTTTCTATAAAGCACTGAATGTGCCATTAAACTTTAGCTCAGGGAAATTGATCAGATAAGAGCAAAGTTTTTATGAGGCATAGATTTTTTTTAAACATTGACTCTTAAGAGAAAGACTTAGACAGTAAGATCACATATGATAGGCAGTTTATAAGTCAGAAGAAGTTCTGACAGGGATTATTATTTCACTACTTTTAGTAAAAAATGTTTTTAATGATATTTAGCATTTAGTGGGTACATATTGTGTGCCTGACACCGTGCTAAATGTATACTGTGCATTATCTCCTTTAATCCTCAACACAGCCCCGTGACCAGTGAACACTTTTGCACTCTCATTTTACAGATAAGGATACTGAAGCTTAGGGAAGTTAAGTAAATTGTCCAAAGTCAGAGCTGGTAAGTAGGGCGGCCAGGATTAGTTCACAGGTGGTTTGTCTCCAGCCCCTGAGCTCTAAACCACTAGTCTCACTGCTTCTGTCTGAATGTGTAGTATAAGCTAAGTTTCCAAATGGAAAAGTTTACCCTTCATGCTTTCCACTTCTTTCTCTGATTCCCTCTCATCGTCTCCAGTGCTTTTCATTCCTTCTTGAATGTCCCTCTCCACCCACACTCACCAGCAGTCTTTAGTAATATCTTTTAGCTACACAAATTCTATCAGATCAACCCTCTTCTCAGAACGGCCCTTCCTAGGACTGATCCATATGCCAAAAATTGCTTCACCTTCACAATGAAATTGTCATTTTCTCTTCTCGGCCAGGTAATGAATGCAGAGAAATCTGACTGTGTAATTTACAGCAGAGAATGCCTCACAGTAAGAAAGATAATCTTTACATTTCTGAAGGAATTTATTTTCAAAAAAGCATTGGTTAACTGAACTACATCTTTAGTTAGTGGAGTGTCAGACTTACGAAAATGCGAAATAGAGTATTTGGCCTGGACTAGGGAGATACTGCGAGGTAAAAGCATCCTGCATAGCCCTTGACAGAACCTGTAGGGGCAGGTTTTAAAGGGAGGCCACATATTCCAAGAATTTACACATTTGAAAGTGAATATGTCCAAGTAAGACCAGTGTCAGGTGGACAAAGACTCTCTTTCAACATTTGATTAAAGCAGCCACCGTGTGATTGCAGGAAGGGGCATTGCATGTCCTTTCTCCAGAGCAGCCTGCCCAGTGCCTTCTCCATTTTATTAAATCCAAGCAAAAAACATTGTCCTTTGGTTGATAGTAAACTGCCATCTGACGTTGGCTCCATCCCCTCCTAAAACGAGCACAAAGGTGTTCTCTACGGCATGATATTTACAGACTAGAGAGGGATGACATTTCCAGGAGAAAGACAGCCAGCCTTGTGGTAGGATCAGCTGCCTGGAAACTCACTTTAGGTGGAAATTACTGTTTTTCCAGTTGTCCCATCACCTGTTTTCCTGCATAAAAGTATTTTTTTCTTTTTTGGAGAAATCTACAAATTCATTTTAAAGTGCCCCACGCCACACACACACACACACATAGCAAACTGGCAGGAGTGAGAAGAGAAGGGGAGTTTCTCCTATTTAACACCACATTCTAGGGGCAAGGGGTGGGAGGAGGCAGAGCCCCAGGTCTCTCCTACTCCCTGCACACTGGCCGACTAGACCCAGAAATATATTTGAAAATCTACTCTGTGAAGTCAGCTGCTATGGGAGAGTCAAAGTTGGCTCTGATCTCCAGAAGCTGCTGTCTGGAAGTGAGTACAGAGTGATAGCTAACAATTCAAAAGTTAAGTAGTAAACTAGATATCAAAAGGCAGATATGATATTAAATACACATGATGACAGTAATAATAATAATACTAACTTGAATATTCTCTGTGCTAAAGAATGTATGTTTGTATATGAGTGTGAGGTATATGTTTTGTGTGTTAGTATGCATATGTTACATATATATGAATGTATGTTTATATGAATGTATGTTATAAACACATGTGTATAATACGTATGTGTATATATATGTATACATATACTTAATTGATCTCCTTGACTGCAATATAAATTGTTCATATTAGCACCTGAGGACACGAGGATTAGGGAGAACTTTCCCCAAGGCATTTAGCTAGTAAATAAGTCATGAAGAAATCCCCAGGCCCGGCTCAGTCAGACTCCAGAGCACATGCTTTTAATCCCTGTAATGCTGCCTTCTAATAGTAGAGTAAATGCAACAAGGGCTTAAAGAAAAAATAATCCCTAGGGGCTGCAATGATGTGCAGAAATCAAGAGGCTGAACTGGACAAGTCCTTGCAAAATGGGCAGGGTAAAGGTGAAAAGGCAGCAAGAGGCCTGGCATTATGATGGATTAAATAGTGTGAACAGATAGACCCAGAGAGTGTGGGGCGAGGGAGGTGACCTAAAGTTTGAGATTTCATCCTGAGGACAATGGGGAGTCACGGAATGTTCTTGAGTAAGACACATGGCACAATATTCTTCCCTAACAGGAAAGTGTCTCCTGAAGGCTTCTTTTAAATGAGCTCATCTATTGTGGTTGTGTTAAAAATAAACACACTGAAGAAGAGTCCTTATATTTTAGAGACATACATTGAAATAGCTAAAAAAGAAATGGCACTGTGTTTAGTGTTTGCTTTAAAAAATTCTCTGTGTGTTTTGGGGTAAAGGAATGGAAGTGAAAACAAACATGGCCACTGTTGGAAATTGTTAAAGCCTGTCCAGGCGTATGTACATGGAGGTTCATGATATTGTTCTCATATTTTTACATATTTTTTTGAAATCTCCATAATATAAATTAAAGAAGAATCCTTAGTAGTTTAAGTACAGCTTTAAATGGTGAGTATAAAATAAAATAGAAAATAATAAAGCTATCTGTGATTTTTTGGTAGTCACTGTGAAATAAAACATCAATAATTTTTTTTTAATGTAAATGTGGTATCAGGCTAAGCTCTCAAGTTCTTTCCCATTATATTATTAACTTAGAAAAGTATTTTTGATAATAGCAATATCTAACACACACATAATCATTTGCTACAAGCATTTCACTTGCATCATTTTATGGATCTTCATAGAAATCCCGAGAGTAGCTGAGCTACCAGCATGAAGTTTATCCTACTTGACATCTAGTGAGAGACTTCTGGCAGACATTTTTAAATATCTTATTTTGACTTCGGAATTTCTCATAGCAGTTGAATATTTAGCAAAAATAAACAATAGTGACAAAATAATGGTGATTGCCACTGCTGTCGAAGGAGATGCAGTGTTGGTTCACAACCTCGAGAGTTCCCTGGATGAAATTCAAAACTGGCCTCCATACATGGAGAGCAAGGAGAAACCATGGAAAGAGGCAGGCCGCTCCAGATGGGTAGGCGTCAGTTTTAATAAGCAAAGGAACTTACATACGAGACTAGTCTTGGGTGGCCACAAGAAGAGCAGATCTCCACACCCACCCACCACAATCTTCAAATTTTATATAGAGGCCTTAACAGGGTTCAGTCCCATATACTGTCCAGAGTATCTCAACAACAAACACATCGCTCTTTCAAGGCTGTGTCCTTGAAAAAGTTTTCCACTATGGGCATAGTGGGTGAAACATATGTTCCAAGGACAAGGGAGTGGGGTGAGGAGTCTTCCACCACGTGCATCCAGTTCGTGGGTCAACGTCTTTTCAGTGATTTGCTCCAACATACAAAGGCCCAAACACATTAGCAAAGGTTTGGAAATAATGATTCCAGTTTCTACTTTGTATACAGAAGGCCCTCAATAAATGTTTTTGATGAGTGAATGACCCGTTTCCATATCCACATATACATATAGTAAAAACAACCATCTATAGGGATCTAAAATTCAGCAGCACCTAGAAATGTTCACATATCTGTATCACACACTTTCTAAGTGCCTATAAGGAGTACATTTTAATCCCTTTCCAGTAATTTCAAAATATTATGTTTTTGTTTTTGTTTTACCTTATCTTGCCCATTTCAAGTTGAGAAAGAAGCTGAGGAGTAGGATAGGCATAAGACAACCCAGCTTTGTGGGTAGAAAGAAATTCGTTGAGAATTATAAAGTTGAAAACTTGTTTTTACTTTATACACTTTCTATCAGTGCATGCTTCTTCCTCCTTTCCTTTCCCAGACCCATTTTCTAATGGGACTTAGACTTAATAAGAAGTAGTATAATATTGAAAAGAACAATAATTTTAATTCATTAAACTTAATATTAATACCAAAAATTTTGTTTTTGGGAAATTATATCTGGGTTTTATTTTCCTATTTTATATTGAGTTAAAATCTTGTGCACTCCAAATAACATATTGCTACGATTGTACTTAAATGATATGAGTTGACACATTAGAGGTTTGCTATGTATGGAGCTGTATAGCTCTAAAAACTAACTTTCAAGAATGAAACAATTGAAGCTCAAATATTAGAACTGGGGCACCACGTTTGATATTCTTTGCCAGGGTAACCTCTTAAGTGCCCTTTATTCATACTCCCATATGTTCCCACCTGTTCTGCCCAGATATGAGGCTGATAGGTTGGAAGGCATCTGTGGAATGAGAAGTCAACATTACAGCATAGCTCAGTCATTAAGCTGTCCGACTGGCAAACTTGCTGGCCTCTTTGCTTGCATTGCCAACCATTATTTTGGTGTTTTAGAGGTTTGACCATCAGGCTATTAAATGCTTTGAGTTCTATTTTCCTTCTCTATAAAAATGGTGTGATACTGATGACTAGTGGGCTGTTATATTTATGTCAGCATGAATAATGCAGTAAAAGTAATAACAATTATATAATGGTCATATTTTATATGATAGTTACTTACCATGGTGTAATAATGTATTCTATCTTCATTATTTAATATGGGCCTCCTGCCTTGTTTCATGTAGACAGCTGTTTATGTGGAGCCCCAGATGCTGACAGTATCTGATCTGCCATAGCTGAAGAGAGGTGAGAAAGGGAGCCATTCAACTAACATATCCCTAATGCACTCTCTTCTCCCTGCAGTTGGTTTTTCTTGGAAAAACAGTGGCCACAGTTTCTGAAAAATATGATTGACAGCCCATGTCAAATGTGTTACACGCCAGGTACATTCCCACATTACTTGTGCAGTGTGTACTGAGATTCCAATTTTATAAGAAAGGTGCTCAGGCTTGGGAAGTGACTTAGCCCAAGATCCAGAGCCAGAAAGTGACAGAACCAGTGCTGGCTTGGGTCCACTCCATGCCCATGCCTTTTTTACACACCACCATATCCCTTGGTCCTGAAAGTATCTGGATTAAGAGACCAGGAGAGAGAGTAACTCATTTCCCAACTAAATTATACTAAATCATCACTATACTTGGAGACTTAAATTAATTTACTTTTTATTGTGCAAAATTCAAAGACAGGTGTTAGTAATATTTTTTTTAAATGCATAAAACACTGAGAAGTTTGTTTAATATAGCCATGTGGCTCTCTGGGGAAACGCATCCTGGTGCTCTCACGGATGCCCAGAGCATCCTCCGGACCTCCACCTCTGCAGAGGCCGCCTCATCCAGTGGAGACTCCATCATTCATGCTGCTGAGGGGCTCACCTCTTTTTCGAAAATGGTGAGCTGCTGCGTGGATGGACTCCACCCCACCCTCATCCTACCCCACTGCTGCTTCCCGTTAGTTGTGTGCGTAATTGCATGAGTAAGCTCACCTGCCAATGTAATGGGCCTGCTGAGATTATGACGCAGGAAGAAATAAGGCTGTTTGTTTCGGAAATTTTTTTCCTGTTTCCATTTTTGATTAAGCACTGGCTTTGGGTATCAAAATGAATACAGTTTCCTTGGCAGCAGATATATATATAGCAACTGCTAATGAGGATACCACAGTGAGTTTTCCTTCTGGGGAGATGTGTGGGAATGAGCAAGTCTTTCACTGCTCCTCAAGTGAAAGTGTTGCCCAAATCTGTCCCCCTTCACTCTCCAATTTAGCCATTTGTAGAATAGTACTGCTCTACCAGTAAAGCATCCTTGGGGAGGATCTCAGTTGGTGGAGAAAAGATATTGAGACTGATTGGATCAGGGGTTCAGAGAGACCAGCTGAGGAATGGACAAGATCAGTGGGATAACTCGAACCCAGAGGACTTGCTAAGTGCTAATATTCTTTGGACATTTGCCCATACTCAGGCAATTACTCTCTGTATGTGTGTGTGTGCATGGCAGGGAATAGGAGCAATGGCCAAGTGGATAGTGGGATGACAGGAGACCAGACACATCATTTGGAATGTCTGTTCTTTTAGGGGAATGTCATGCTGGTGGGGGTGGGAGGTAAGGAAGGTAATTAAAGGTACAACAAGCAGGGTGCTTGGTTGTAACAGATATGAACTAGCTTCTACTATCTAAGAAATAAATTAAGGGATACTGAATAGCTCATAGAGTCTCCAGGCTACGCAATCCAGGAGAATGTCCAAAGTCATACCACAGACCTGGCCCCATGGAAAAAATCTGGTACCTCTGTGGAAGCCAGCCAGGGATGCCTCTGCTAGAACCTTAGCTACCACCGTCCCTGAAAACCAGATGTGGCTACCCTACCATTTCCTGAAAGGATTCTACATGAGACCTATTTGTTTAAATTACTATCTTCCAACTCACGATTTACCCCTTGAGTCTGATCAATAGGTATGAGTATGCTCCAGCTGCAATGCAGGCTGGGGAATTGAGTAACTGGCTCTCACCAAGAGTGAAAAGGTAGGAAATACATTACCTCAGCTTAAAGAAATTGTTTAAAGTTACTGGGAAGCTTCAAAATTGGCAAATACCTGTTTTAGTGGGAATCTATGCAATAGAAATTATAATCAGAGAATGGGATTAAAAGGAACTAGGTGACAAGTAAACCCCAGAGGACTGAAATGAACAGGGAAGTAGCAGGGCACCAGGGACTATGATTAGATGTCAAGTAACACAGATTGATGACTGATTTGGGGGATCAAGGAGGTTGCTGGGTCATGTTACAACAAGTGTTCAGAGATGCTGGGAAATAGCCTAGGAGCAGCTAGCTAATTAAGGTTCTACTCTATAGGATTTTAAATCCCTAGGCCAAGCCCTTCTTGATTTAGAAACAGGGTGGATCTAGGTTTTTTGGTTTTCCTTTGGTTTTGTAAGGTTGGCTCTGCCTTTCATAGGAGCTAACAGGAACTGACAGATCCTATATACATTTATTTAACAAAGTTATTGTGCATGTGCAAAGTGCGAGGTATATGGTCTAGGTACTAGGGATATAGACAGGAGTAAAATACCATCCCTTAACTTCAAGATACTTAGAATCTATGGAGAGAAGATGTAAAATGGTGGGACAGGTCCAGATGCACTGGGAAGGCTTTGTGGAGAAACCATTGTTATTTTGTTGCCTGAACTTTCTTTCCCAATTGGAACTAATAGGTTAATTTGATTATTTTTGTTGTTGTTGTTTAAAGAGCTCTTTCTCCCACTGGAATGTAATGAAAATGAAGGCAGAAATTTCTGTTTATCACTCTATATCCTCTGACTAGTGTAAAAGGGGTGCCAATAAAAATGTATTGAGTGAGTGAATTAATGGATGAAGGTGAACTGTGAACTGAGTCTTTCCAATGAGTGTTCTTAGGTAGAGATTAAATGATGAACAGATAGAGAAAATTCTAGAAAGAGGAGCAAGTATTACCAAGGGCATGGGAGTAAAAGGCAGCTGGGTAAAGGCCAGAATCTGAAAATTATGTGGTACTGCTGAAATATAAAGATTGAGGCCAGTAAAGATGACTGATAAAGTTGGAAGTCAATAGAGGTCAGGCATGAAAAGCCTTTGCATTAGTTTCCTAATTCTCTGTATCCTATCTGCATTTTCTCATAGTTTCCATGGGTCAAGAATCCAGGTATGGCTTAGCTGTTACCTCTACTCAAGGACTCACAAAACTGCAATCAGGGTATGTACCGGGGCTGGGGTTCCATCTGAGTCTTGGGGTCCCCTTCCAAGCATATGTGGTTGTTAGAAAAATTCACTTCCTGGCAGCTGTAAAACTCATGATGGTTTGCTTCTTCAAGGCCAGCAAAAGAAGTTTCCTCATCAGGAAAGGCCAGTTCCTCTTCCAAAGATTTTCACCTGATTAAGCAGGCCCACCCTGTGCAATTTCCCATTGGCATGCAGTGTTCCTTAAATATGGAGATGATATCCATCTCATTCACAGGTTCCAGGCACATTCAAGGGGTGGGAATTATACAGGCCAAATACACCAA
This sequence comes from Miniopterus schreibersii, assembly GCF_964146895.1. NCBI lineage: Eukaryota > Metazoa > Chordata > Mammalia > Chiroptera > Miniopteridae > Miniopterus > Miniopterus schreibersii. The sequence continues at coordinate 28,738,948 of NC_138110.1, forward strand.
GGCATAGAAGTTGAAGGTCCCTCTTAGAATTCTGCCTACCACATTATTGAACATTGCATAAAGGAGCTTGACATCCCTCCTGAGTAATGGGGATTTGTTGAAAGGTTTTGAGAAATAGAATAATGAAAGCATATTGTTTTCTCTATGAATCACCCTGGCAGCATTGTAGGTGATAGATTTTAAAGGTCCTGCAGTTTGGTGGACAAGATATTAGACTAGGCAAAGATCTAAGTAAAAGATGATCATGGAAGAGTAGGAGTGCATGGTGCCACTGCCCTGTTGTAATTCAGCTCAGAAACCTAGGTCTCATTCCTGATTTGTCTACCTAACTTACATTCCATATCCAATCCATCAGCAAGTTATATCAACTATAGCTCCTTTATATCCCAGAGAATATGTAACTTCTCTCCATAACTATCACCTAGCCCAAGCTACCATCATCTTTATCATTTTTTCTTTCTATATTTTAAAATAGAATTTAGATATTTATATTACTATCCTTCCCAGGTGCCTTAATGGCTTCTCCTTGTTTTTAAAGTGAATCAAAGCTATTTATTACAGCTCATTGGGCCCTTTTTTCTGCTTATCTTTCAGCTGTATTGTGAGCCTCTGCAACTATAATTCCACCATGCTTCAGCCAAAGCCCCTTTGCTCTGTCTCAAATAGGTAGACTATTCATTACCCCAGGGCCCTTGCACCTGCTTTTCCTCCAGCTTGGACTGCTCTTCCTCCAAATATGGCTCTTTCATATCATACAGATCTCAAATGTCACTCTATTAGAGAGGACAAGCAAGTCACTCTCAATAATAATGCCTTATTTTATCATCTTCATAGGTATCTGAATATGCACTTATCTCATTTATTTATCAGTTGCCTTTTTCACTAAATAGAAATTCTAAGAAAACATCACCCATTTCACTCAGTATCTCTAATGTACAGATATATGCCTGATACATATCAAACTTTTTAACAGTATTTATTAAACCAGTATATGTATGTGAGAAAAATTTTAAATTATTTGGACTTGATGATTAACTGAATGTGATTGGCAATGGAAAGGAAACATAAAGGATCTTGGCTCTGTATTTTGGATTTCTGAGATAAAAAGTAGGGAGAAAGGAGCAGGATTTGGACAGAAAATAAAGGGCACATACCTGGAACAGAAAGACAGATGAGATGTAAGAAAACCTTTATGAAGTTTTAAGAAGCAAACAGATCAGCACTATGTTATGTAGCAGTGATCAGACTGTGATACAGCCATTCCATTTAATATGAAAAACCTGCTGCTGTCTTTAGGGACAGAAGCTTCTTTGTCATCTTCAGGATCAAGTTGAAGGCTGGACTAACTTCAAGTATTTCAATAATGGCCATTTAATCACATAATCACAGAGTGTGAATATTAATCACAGAGTGTGAATACTCTGTGAGACTCGAGGAGAGCAGAATGTGGCCTTAGAAGAGAGACACCTCTGCCTGTGAGAACAAACACCTTCTAACCATTCTCACTGATTTAACAAAGGAGTGGATCCGACTATTTAGAGATAGTGGAGTGATCCCTGTTCTTGCTCAGGGTGGCTAGATAATTCATCTGAAATTTTCATGCCTGGCATGTTTTGCTCCAAACGTTTTTCTTGCCTTTCTGAAAGGCCATGTTTATTTAAAGGAAAATCTAATCTGTCTGTGCCTGATGCTTTTCCATTTAGCTCAGCCAAATGTTGTTGTTTTTTGCTAAGAATTACGTGCTGATCAAGTGATGGTGTTGCTTGTCAGAAGTGAAAGTCACACTTACCCAGTGAAAATCTCCTGATCCCAACAAAAAGCATGAATTCCGGTGGACGTGTCTCACCCCAGGGAGTCTGCCTGTAGTTATAAGCTTAAGAGAAGTGACACAGGGTTGCTTCCTTTTACTGGAGTTCACGGGAAATGCGGCCGCCCTGGAGAGTGGTTAACCCTGTGATGGGACTGTTTCGTTCCCTGGGCCACCATCCATCTGGCAGTGAGTCCCTACAACTTTGTGCACTCGAACTGTTCTTCCTGGGCGAGCACTACTGATCTCCTGACTTCCTGGGGTGGTGACAGACACAGTGGACATGAGGGAGAGAATGCACTAGTGGGGTGTTTGGATCAGATCATAGGCGCTTCCCATCCCCAATCTTGAACCCACCCCCAGCACACTGAGAAGAACCCGGTGCTGAGTGAGGATGATGAGGCTGCCTGGGTCCTGATTTAAACGGAAACTAGGAAATGTGCATTTGGATGGCCTATTCTGTCGTCGTTTGATTTTGTTTTCCATCTTGACTCCTCGCTAAGAACCACTTCATTCAGAGATACCAGTGACTCACCCCTTAGGTGGCCTCCCCTGGACTTCAGCAGAGTTTGGAAGATGCCTACACCCTGCTCTCCCCGTCATGGGGCGTTTCTAAGGTGTGCGAGGGCGGCTCTGCTTCCAGTGAATTCTTCTTGGGGCATTCAGCTCTGTGCTCTGGCTACGCCGCACAGCTTCCCAGTCTGCACTTGCTTCGTTCCCATCCCCCAGCATCAGAATGAATTCACAGCATCATGCCCACGTTCCGCTCTCCTTTCCTCCCTTCTGACTGCTTCCTGGGAAGAATGTTTAGATCAATTAATCTGAAGATAGTGTAGGCATAGATTAATGGGCCAGGAAGACATTTAACAGATCATTTTGCTCAGTGTCATCGTGAGAGTTTCACATTTATTTATAGTTTGTAAACACCTATTTAACATATAAATTAGAAAGAATTAAGTTTATCCTTTCAATATCTTCACACTTTCCCTGGACTCCTTTATGCTTTGTAGAGTGGGAAAGAAAGGGCTGTGCTTTGGCCAGTGCCAGGAATGAAAACTAAAACTAAGACTGGCTTCCAGTGGGCATGGGTCGCACGTGTGAACATCATTAGCCCTGGCTTCAAAGAAAGTGATGGCCACGCACTGAACTAAGCCAGCCACTCTGCAGACAGGGCTCAGCTCTGTCACTATATGATAAGTATTCAGTTAACAACTATTACAGATACGGGGTTGTGTTTACTCAGTATATGCTAGCAAGCACCCACAAAATTAAATCGCATTTGTGTGAGGTGAACTCCTTTCAGTCCTGCTATCCCTTATTCCCCACTCCTGACTACATGCCTGCCAGTTAAATATATGAGTCCCCTTGATTGCTGTTCACATGTGTTTAGAAACAATTCCCTATCTCCCTTTGCTCTTAAGCATCCGTAAGACTGCCATGACACTGTCCTCTTCTGTGCTGTCCCCAGGAGGTCTCTACCCCACTGAGAACTAAAGAAACATTTTAATCTCTACTCTTTCCTGGAAAGAACTTCCTAGGTTTCCCCTGGCCTTGCTGTAAATTGCCTCATTCCCACTATAGCCAAGGATAGGCTATTTCCTTTATAAGAGTTTATTGAATGTTCAAAGTCTACACCTAAAGATGGGTTATTTAGGACAACTAAATGCCAAGGGTGATGGAGCCCAGAGATTCAGGCTCATCCTCAGGATTCACTTCTGTGTCAGGAACAAGCTGCCCACAATGCTTGGAGTGCTCCGAGCACCTCTGCTGCCAAGTCTTGACCTAATTGCTAGGGGACTGAAAGAACAGGAGTTCTGTTTTCCTTCTGGTCTAATGCCTGCTTCTCCATCCCTCATTCTCTAATCCAAGATAGGCCTTGGGTCTGGGTAACTGACAATGAGAACATAGCCATTCATTCTGCAGGAGATTGCTTCCACCTACACTGTATGACGTTACACTATGGCATCCTGCAGAACAGTTAAATCAAAAGGCAATAGCTTCAAATTAGTGTGTTCATGTTCACAAATATCCAAGCATATTCATTCATTCATTCATTCATTCATTCATTCATTCATTCGGTAAACTTATTTATTGAGCACCTAATACCTACAACCTATCACTGTGGTTGGCACATTGTAAGTGCTCTATAGATACTGACTTATTAAATAAATAGATGAGCTGATACTTTCACTTGGATAAGCAGGTGTTTTGTTAAGAGAACTCTTTCTGAGTTCAAACCATGGTTCTCAGTGACCTTGGGCAAGTTACCTAACTTTTCTAAGTCACAATTTCCTTATTGGTAAAGATGATGATGATGATGGTGATGGTAATGATCATGACAATTATTGTACAATAATAATGCCCCTCTTATAGATTTGGTGTCAAACATTTAGTTAAGATGAGATATTAGGAGATTAGAAATCTCAGCATAATCACAGGTGAGATTTGGAATTAATCGCGATTTCCTGACTCTCAAGTTAGCACAAGCCTCTTGTCTCAGTTGTTACTATACTATTCAGATGTCTGTGTAGATGTCCCTCTCTGAACACTTGGGATTCTGACAACCTGTCTAATACTTTCCAGCTTTTCTCACTTAGGAAGCTGAATCTTTATATTTCAGCTTCTGCTTGCAGATCTTGAGTCCATTCACTGCGTGGAATTCTGACAGGGGGCATGCCTTGACTCAAGTGTTGCCTACCTCCATGCCGACTAAGCAGAAGAAACCACTTTGATTGTTAACACTGAATAAGCCAGGCCTCATCTGATGGTTGTTGCTGTTTAGAAATTAAACTAAAATCTACATCAGAGGTTTATCTGGAAGATGACATGAGGAAAGGCACATGAAAATTTTTAACATAGTAAAAAAGGCCACTTAATGACAGGGATATGTTGTAAGAAATGCATCTTTGGGGATTTCACCATTGTGCGAACATCATTGAGTGACTTACACAAACCTAGATGGTATAGCCTTCTGCGCGCCTAGGCTATGTGGTATAGTCTACTTGCTCCTGGGCTACAAGCCTGTACAGCATGCTACTGTACTGGAATACTGTAGGCAACTGTAACATAATGTTAAGCATTTGTGTATCTAAGCACATCTAAACATAGAAAAGGTGCAGTAAAAATATGGTATGAAAGATAAAATATGATACCCTTGTACTGGGCATGCACCATGAATGGAGCTTGCAGGAGAGAAGGCTGCTCTGGGGGAGTCAGTGAGTGGTGAGTGAATGGGAAGGCCTAGGACATTACTGTCCACTACGCAGTCTTTGTAAACACTGTACACTTAGGCTACACGAACTTTTTAAAAAGTATGTCTTTCTTCGATAATAAATAAACCTAAGTTTACTGTAAATTTTTTACTTTATAAACCTTTAAATTTTCTCTGACTTTTTCACTCTTTTGTAATAGCACTTAGCTTAAAACACACATTGTACAGCTGTCCAAAAATATTTATTTCTTTATATCTTTATTAGTAGCTGTGAGTAATGCATTGAGCTACAAAGACACGAGGTGATAAGAATTTTTCAGGTCCATTATAATCTTATGGGACCACAGTCATATATGTGGTTTGCTGTTGATCAAAACATCATTCATTATGCATCACATGGCTGTATAACTTTTATAATCGTGATGTGCTGTCATCACTCACTTTTATTTTACAGTCATCACCTTTTTTACCTCTTTTTACCTTTCATTCAATAATGTAAATTAGCCACATCTGCATGGGTTGATTAGTGGATATAGTGCTCATTTTCTACAAGTCCACCAGAGTGAAAGGGCATCCAGCACTGCAGTCGTGGTGATGCTGGGCATAAAACTCATGCCTGTACTATCTTCTGGGCAAATTTATATTACCTTGCCTTATTTTTAATATAAGACTCATTGAACCATAGGGTCTCCCACTGCTCTAGGAAATGCTTGCCCATAAATTTAAATCTCTTCCTATAACCTATCAGGTATCAACATTTTAATATTTTATGTACTCCAACCATACCTTCAGGACACATGATTTGTTTACATAGCAAATGAGCTACTGGGAATTATTTTCAGGAGAAGTTTTCATTCTTTGACTAATTCTAATGATAACTGAGTTTCTGGGAAAACCTTCTTGAGGTTTTTGTATTATTCATGGAAGAAACCATGCCTCCTAATTCATTGAACACGTAGATCTATTCCAAGTAAGCTCACAGTGAAAACTCTTGAGATATTGGTTTAAAAATATGGCAGTAATATGGCCTTTTGCAAACAAGCTAGATATTTTTTATACCAAGTGGGTTTATCTAGGTTTTAATATTATAAAGACAGATATCTACCAGATAAAATTAAAGTAAAAAAAACAGAAATCTTGGTCTGAGTGTCTTCTGAAACATAAGTATGTTTATGGATTGTGCTCTGCATATATTTGGGTCATGGGAGAAATAGAGATCTGTGTCCTTCTACTTTCCCAATGCCCTCACAACCCTGCATTACACATTTCTGGAGCAACTGACTTATATCTAGTTATATATCCTTCAAAGTACTCAATCCAGAGATTTTACAATATTGGCACAAATGAGCTTAACACATTAATCAATAAAAAATAATAGCATAAAGTCTGTTTGTTTTCTTTCTTTTTTTTTTTTTTTTAAAGTTGAAACAACAGGAAGCAAATGGAGAGAAGAAAAGTAAAGAAGCATAAAAAAATATATACCAGCAGGTAGAGAACTGTCTGTATGTTGCCCCAGATCTGCTAGAAAAGAGTAAAGCAAGTAAAACCATAATCATCATCATCATCATCATCTTTTTATTTGATAAATACTTAAATATTTAGCTTGTCTGTAGAGTTAGGAGTTTCTGTTCCTATTTTTAATCTGTGCCCTGCCTGCCACCTTCTCTTATGCTTAGGTTTCAGATAAATGCAGTAATATCCTCTGATTATTTCTGTTTAGACTCAGGCCCTTGCCAAGTATCCCCATCAGACTTCCATAGTGAACTGGAATGGGTAGGAAAGCAACCTCAAAGACTCCAGCTATGGCATTATTTGAAAGGAAACTTCGGCCCTACCTCGGGAAGCCTCTTTTTCTGAGGCTAATTTGGTGTTCCTAGCATGTCAGAGTAAAACCATAATGAAAAGACATCCAGACCTACATTTCTATCCAAAATGCTGCATGGATGAGTGAGGGACTTCTCCCTTCCCATTCTTTCTCTCTGAGACTTGCTCTTACTTCTGAGACTGGTGGTGACTGCTTCTCTATCCTAATGATCATCTCAAGAAGCTGTCAGGCTTGTACTAATTCTCAGTCTTTTCAGGAATAGGTGTTCTTTTCTTTCTTTCTTTCTTTCTTTCTTTCTTTCTTTCTTTCTTTCTTTCTTTCTTTCTTTCTTTCTTTCTTTCTTTCTTTCTTTCTTTCTTTCTTTCCTTCCTTCCTTCCTTCCTTCCTTCCTTCCTTCCTTCCTTCCTTCCTTCCTTCCTTCCTTCCTTCCTTCCTTCTCTCTCTCTCTCTCTCTCTCTCCCTCTCTCTCTCTCTCTCTCTCTCTCCTTTCTTTCTTATGTTAGAGATAAGAATGGGGAGAGAGAGAGAGAGAGAGAAACATCATTTGGTTGCCTCCAGAACATCCCTGATCAGGGATAGAACCCACCCATTTCCGCGTATGGGAAGACACTCCAAGCAACTGAGCCACACTCACATTGGCCAGGGCAGGATGGTAGGAATGGTTATTCTTTAAAAACAGCTCCACTGTAAGTACTAGATGCCTCATAGGGCCCTTCCTTAATGAGGTTAAATTTAAGAGAGAGAAATTTTACATGGAGATAATTTATTCTAATCCCTCAAGTACTTGCAAAGAAATCAAGAAGTTATAAGAAATAAGCTGGAGGGTGGGGGGTGAGGGGGGAGATACATGTCAAAAATCTAATGTCTGAAAACTTATTCAATGATTTCTTACTGTGGGTCACATTCAAATAATAACTCAAAGTTTACATTTTCTACCATTATACAAATGCTAGATTTCACAAAACATTTACATTTTCCACGTGTGATGAACAAGTATTTTCCATTCTATTCTATTTATGTATATAGTGTAAGTGAATTCTGACCACTAAATTGATTTCCTAACCCATTAACAAATCCTGATGCACATCTGAAATCCCAGTCTCAAAAACTCACACTCTATGAATTTATATTTTACGAACAATCTTAATGACTTTAATGATTAACCCAACCTGCAGAAACTACAAAACAGCCAGTTGCACAGAATTAAGCACCATTGATAGAAATAAGAATGAAAGCAAAGAAGTGAACACTTCCAGCAAGGCACGTACTCAATGGGGACCATTTAGACCTAGAATAAATAGCTGCTCGGACCTCAGAGAGACCTTGGAGGAGACAACTGCATTATAGCTCCAGTCAACAAGTACTGATAATGACAACCCCCAGGCACCAAGAAAACTTTAACCCATGATCCTCATAATATATTTAAAGCAAATTGCAAATTATGGAGCAACTCCTTTATTAAAAGCATTGCATTTAAGTAGTGTACAGACCATTTTATAATTATTTTTATGGAAAATATTTATTGCAAGGATAAAAAAAATAATTTGGTGGTTTTTAAAACATATTGCCCAGTGTGGAAAGCTTCCAACTTGAAGAGGTTCCTGTTCCATATACCAGCCCAAGAACAGAGCCTCCCAGCTATGTGGTTTAACAGTCCGAAAACTAAACTGGTGAGATCTACTATTCTTATTATTTTTCTTATCGCTCACCAACTGACAGAGCAAGCCTACACTTCTACTAGGGAGGCTAACACTGGATCCATACCTCCTCATTCTCTATGAGACCCTCTCCTGCTATAGGTGTGTACCTCTCAATTTTGCCTTACCCTCTCCTCTCTGGACCACCGCCTACCCTCTCTCCCATGTCAGCACAGGCACCAAGACCATTTCAGCATTTTGTGAAACATTATGTTTTGTTTTTTTGTCTGACAATTCAGTCTTTTCTTCAACTCTGTATTCTTTTGTGGGACTTCTACTTTCCTTTCTGCTCAAGGTTAGATGCTGTCTCATCTTTCATTCCATCTATTTTATTTATTATTTTTTAATTAAATTTATTGCTGTGACATTGGTTAATAAGGTCATTTATGTTTCAAGTGTATGTTACTATGATACATGATCTGTATATTGCATTGTGTACCCACTACCCAAAGTCAAATGAGGAAGATGATTCACATTCCATCTTTATTTTCTTATTTTAAATTATAGCCTTATTAATTCTGTACAAAAAAGTTAGAGAGGGAGAGGAGTGAAATATCAGGGGATTGAGAAAAGCTAAGCTTTCCTTTTGATATAGCACTCTGGTGTTCCTTGAAATATGTTATATGCCATTTAGTTATCCAGTTGTACAGTTCATAAGGAAAGTTAAATGTTCAATTTATCCTCATTTATCCATTTTTTTTATAATACATTGATTCCTTTTCATCTTTAGAAGATGACAAATAATATGTATATTTTTAAGTATCATTACTAACTCATGGATTTAAACATGTTTTATTAGTTTAGACCTATTGAAATTGTTTTCTCTACTGAAGTTCAGACTGTCCCATCTTCAGTCTGTGGGTGTACATAAAAGTTGTTTCCTGAGTCTTTTGAACATAACCATAGAGGCCTCTGATAGCTTTCTCGCTATCTGGTATGACAAGATATTTTAGACAAGAAATCCAGCTATTTCTCCATGAAGTCCTGATTTCTTTCACTGGGAGATAATATTTTGAGACTTCAATCCAGTTCCAGAAATATTTATTTCTGGACTATAAATGCTTCTTAAAGTAATACTGGTGTTTTCCTTTATATTACCTTTTGTATCTTTATTTTTTTAATGAAAATGACTTTCTAATCATTTTGGTTGTCTGAAGCTTGATGTCTAGTAAACCCCTTAGGAAAAGATAAGGTAACAATATTCTCTGAGTTTATCCATAGTTATAATATTTTCTTATATGTTACTTTATATTTGAATATCAGTTTAACTGGGTATAAAATCTATGACTCACATTTTCCTCCCTTAAGTGTTTTAAATGTGTTACTACATTTTTATTTGGCATAAAACATTGCTATAAAAAATCTAATTGTTATCTAATTTTATTTCCCTTAGAATTCATATGTCTTTTTTGTCTAAATGTCCAAAGTATATTTATTTTCCCTTTTCTTTAAAGACTGATATTGTAACTAGAACACATTCTGCTGCTAGTAATTCTGGGCTGATATTATCAAGTGCATGCTATTTTATCTCAATGTGTATATTCAAATCTTTATTTCAGAAACTTTTCTTGAACAATAGATTTTAGTATTTGGTTTCTCTTCAAGCTCTGTTTTTTGTTTGTTTTGTTTTGTTTTTCCAGGGCCTCCATTATACATACTTTTCATCTTCTTTGTCTGTCTCCAATCACTTTCTTAATTTTTTAAAATCTCCCTTTTAATTTTTTCTATAGTTTTCTAAATGTATTATTTGTCATTTTCATTTACATTTGTATTCCCTCTAGTTTTGTCTTAATTTATATACTAATATTTACTTTTATTTTGAATTATTAAATTCTGTCACCTAGCTCTGAATTATTCTGTCTGATTTACATTATTCTTTCAAGTGTTATTTAATTTTATCCATTTATTTTTGTAGCTAATTTCAAAATAGCACAGTATAGTTTTCATCTGTACTATTGAATATGTCTTTCTGACATTGTTTTACTCACTGGAGAGATGCTATTCTACTCCTTTTTTACCTCATAGTAACTTTGTATGGGATTTTGCCTCAATGCTTTTCTGTTGTGCAATTACATGCAAAATTAAATTTCCTGAACTTGCAAATGGAAACTTGATTCAGATAGCTTTTCAAACTTTAAAAAGTTACATTTTCTATTGTTTTAGTGTATTGTTAGCAGAAAAATGGTAGCTTCTTATGTCAGATATACTAGCTCTGTTCCCCTGCTTTGCCTCTTATAGTTTCTCTTTCCTTTATCTCTGTTATTCTTATCTTAATCATTTTTTTTCTTTTACCCCCCAGTAGTTTTTCCTCAGCCTTATGTCAGGTCTAGAAGAGAGTCCTGACTGATTATTTTTAAAACTTATAAGGACCAGATTGCCCTAAGCCAGTTAGGACTTATCTCAGAACCTTTACACTTAGCTACTATTAAAAAACACAGAACTCTTTTTGTTTCAGCAGCTGTTCTCATAATGGCCTGCCAATCTTTACAATACATGTCCCTTGGCTTTGGGGGTTCTTTGGTTCTCATATGGATCATATGCTCCATCGTTCACGTTTACTTCTTTCATCACAGACTCTGGTACTGTGCAGATCTCGTAGCTGTTGGTGGTTTGCCCAACAGACTCATAATTTGAAGTAGGTAAGAAAACCTGTTGCCCAGCCTTCATATAAATTTTCTTCATGAATTTTGCTTTTACTGGCTTGTTGCCCTTTTCTTAGGTGAGTCATGGGAAATGTAGACACTATACTGCCCCTGTTAATGCTAACTTTCCAGAATTATCTGGTTTGTTATACTTTATGCTGAGCTACTTATTTTCTTGATAAACTATTTGCAGAAATTCTTTGAGTCCTATAATAAATGTACATTAATGATGCTATATGTATAAATCATTAAAATTAAACTCATGGGCTTCCGATTCCAGACAAAATGGACTAAGCACATTCCACCCTATTCCTCCCATTAATTAAAAATTACAACCCAAGGAAAAACATAAAGCTTTGATCAAAAGACTCTGAAAGGTGGAGAAAATGAGGCAGTCTAGCTAAGGAAATCAAAACTCAAAAGGCAATGCAGTAGTGAGTGTCATCAAATTTCTTTTTTCCTTTTTCATGTTTTTTTTCTTTCTATTGTTTGTTTTTTTTCTTGTCTAGAGTTAGCAAATATTTATTATTAAAGGTCAGATAGTAAATAGTTCCTATTTTTATGGTTTCTGTCAAAACTGCTCAATTCTGCCTTTGTAGCAAAAAAACAAACAAAACAAACAAAAAACAGCAGCATGACTGTGTTCCAATAAAACTTTATTTACAAAACCATATAGTGGGTCAGCAGGCCAACTGTTTAAATCACTTCTGCCTTATGCTCAAACATGATTGAGATAAATTGGAATTATGTTGCCAGTTAACTCAGGTTTCCACATCTAAATCTCTCTCTCTCTGTGTGTGTGTGTGTGTGTGTGTGTGTGTGTGTGTAAATTGCTCCTACCATTACTCAGTCAAGAAATATACTGAACTTCATTTTAAAAATAATTGCATAACCCTGGTATTTTTTCTAAAAATGTTAAATCATATGTTTGCTGAGTACAAACAAAATCTATATCCTGAATATGATGTCTTTCACATTCTTAAATATAATTAGGGTTAGATAAGTTTGGAGACAAAGGTAAATGTAAAGCTAATTATTTCACACAAATAAAGAAGAAATGGTATAGTAATCTTATGGGGGTGCTGGCCCTGAAAAACCTCTGGAAATAGGAATACAAGTGACATCATTGCCGCATGAGCAAGAAAAGAAACTTAAACAAAATAACATATCTACTTTTATTTCTCAGGGGAATGCAATGTAAACCCCTTTCTCTATTTCCCCAATGATATAATTAGTAAATTTCCCAACATTAACTAATTTTTCTTTAGAAGATGACAATTTCCTTTGGGAAGCACAAACAAAAAGATAAGCAGAGAATAAAGGTAAGAGCTACAGGCCTTTGGAAAGAAGTACACATTCTTCTAAAAAATAGAAAATCAGGTTGTTTCTATCACCACCAAACCAACATTGAACTTATATTTAAAATAATAGGTTTTAAAGGGAACCAAATTATTAGACTCAGAGTCCTGCATGTCTTTTGACCCTGAATTTTCTAATATTTCTAATTATTTCTAGTCTATTATTCTAATGTTTCTAATAAACAAGTTTAATCTAATATCTTTTGCTTCCCCCCAAACATTTGTTATATGCTTTACTTTAGGTGACTAATTAAACTGTTTTGCCTGGAACTTTCCTGGTTTTTCACCTAAATTGCTGCTTCTAGGAAATCTCTCAGTGGGGGGCAAACTGGAATGGTTAGTCACCCTAGAAGGCCAGGGTCATTTAGCTCCATGTCAGTCCTGGAGAATTTTTATAGGCAGCTGTGGACTGAATTAAAGAGCTGAAGGAAAAAGGAGATACCAAGGAATCTACACTGCTAAAAGTCTGGGCTCAGCTCAGGTCGAGGGAGGAAAGGGATCGCTTGAAACTCCCTCAGGAAGCCACATAAAACCACAACCGGATTATAGGCAGAAAGTTTGCTGTCACACTGGCTGTTTTATCCGGCTTGTCTGGCTCTGCTCTGAATCCTGTCTTAAAAGCAGCATCCTCTCATTCTCCAGAAAACCTGAACTTAAGCAACAGGACATAAATAGCTGGAGAGAAAAATCTAGTACAATATAGGCCAGGGAAAATCCAAACCTCCCCAAATCCCCACCCTTAAATCCTCAAGCTGGAGCAGTTAAGAGCATTACATCACCAGTGACTGCTCCCATTGGCTGATGGTACCTGAAGGACCAAAACACCTGCTTCTTGGACTAACTCTTTCCTTCCCTTGAAAGGCATCAGAAACCTGGGTATCGTAGACAAAAGCCCTGGGAAAGGACACCTTTCAGAGGGACACAACCTGCGGGGTGACTGCTTCAACATGCTCGCCTGCGGGCAGGACACAATGAGCCCAGGTGAGTACTCTCCTCCTTAGGAAGCTTAAGATGCCGGCTTGCCTGAGAGTTGAAAGAGATCTCTGGTGAACTAAATGTGTTTGCTTTCTTCTCCCACTAGTGCTATCGGAAAAGATTCTCATTCTAATAAGTTTTGACAAGAGCTGGCAAGGGGAGCAGGTGCCAATGAATCCAACTAGTCGGAGGCATTAGAGACATCATGGGCACCCGAGGATAGAGGTGTTGCCATGGGAACCAAGTGAAAGGTATTTGGTGGTGGCTGGTTAGGAGGTTTGTTTTCTTGTCTAAGACGGAGCTGAACAGCTGCAAGTCATGCTCTCTGTTTTCTACTTTAGCATCACCGGGTAAATCTCCCTGCTCTCTTTCCCCCCATCCCCAGCCTTAAACAGGATTTGAGGAATTTAATTTCTCTACTAACGTGAATAATGCTTAAATACGAGGCACACCAAAATCTTCTGGAAACGTATTTGCAGCAAGTCAGGACAGTTCTAATCACAGAACTCTTTTTGTTGGAGAGAAAATTGTTGCTTTGAGGTCAGAGTGGTGTGTTTTTGTTTTTGTTTTTCTAGCCAGATTTGAAGACATCATTTTGAGCTGCAAAGCTCTCATTCTAGCTCACATAAACATCTCTACATCATATGTTCTCTGTCATTCATGCTTCTAGTTTTTAGGATTCATACCCTGGACGTGACTTTGAAACATAGATCTCACTCTGGATTTTGCAGGTCTTTTGAAGTCTTTTAAAGACATAAGAAAAGAAGGAAGAGGAATGCCAAGAGTCTAAAAATAGTAATTATCCAGAGACTAGTATTAAAAGTGGGGCTACCATAGATTTAGTCTTCTTCTGAGAGCTGTGGAAGACAAGAGGAGGGTCTGAATTAGGACTTTGTTGACCTACCAGAAGGAGGGATTAATGACATCCTTTCTCCAGATCAGACAGTAGAGGAATATGGATGCTCTGAGCTACAGAAAACTGGAGGAACAAGTCACATGGATAAGGTCCTCATATCCTGATAGTGGTTGGAAGCCTCTGGTCTTCCAAGCAAGACTCAAGGAGGGTAATGAGCAGATACTGCAAGTTTAGCCATGACCATGAGTGGCGAGTAGAAACAGTATACCAAGCATGGAGTAATGGTGCCACTGGGCTATCAAAACAGGAGCTTAAGTGCTGAAATTGGAATTCAAAGTTCAAGTTTAGCTACAAGAATGAGGACCAAGATTGGTGGCCAGTATCCATGCATAAGATTAAAATGAGACAAGCAACCTGTGTGTTGTGTGTGATGCTGCATCGCAGGGGCACTGGCCTAATATTCTTTGAATTGACCCTCAGTGAGACACAGTGTTGTCTCTATAGTTATAGTTTGTAGTTGATGATGAAAATTATTAGAGGCACAAGATAAGGAGGCCCCATTTCAGGGATATGTGAAATTCCTTGCATTCAAATAATTTATAACTCCATTGTGAAAAATAAGCCTTCCATACACACAGGTTTCAATAAAGCATATTAAAACCACAATAAGATAACACATTCCTACCCACTAGGATGGTTAATAAAAATACAAGACAATACAAGTATTAGAAAATATATGAAGAACCCCATACTTTGTTGGTTGGGATGTAAAATGGTACAGCCTTTTTGGGAAATGATTTGGCCATTCCTGAAAATGTTAAAAGTAGAGTTACCATACAACTCAGCAACTCCCCTCCTAAAGTATTAACCCAGAGAAATGAAACATTTCTACCCCAGTATTTACAATTCACATGTGAATGTTCACAGCAGTGTTGCTCAGAATAAACCCAAAGTAAACAATCCAAATGTGCATCAACTGGTGAATTTTAAAAAGTGGTATATCCATACAATAGAATACTATTTGGCAATAAAAAGAAATAAGCTCTTGATAGATGCTACAACATAGATGAATCTCAAAAATACAGGAGTGGCCCTGCTAGTGTGGCCCAGTTGGTTGAGTGTCATTCCATGCACCAGGAGGTCACAGGTTAGATTCCCTTTCAGAGCACAAGCCCAGGTTGCAAGCTCAATCCTAGTAAGAGGCATTCAGAAGGCAGTGAATAGATGTTTCTCTCTCATCAATGTTTCTATCTCCCTCTCTCTCTCCATCTCCCTCTCCCTCTCCTTCCCCCTCCCCCTCCCCCTCTCTCTCTCCCTTCCTCTGAAATCAATGAAAACATATTTTTAAAAAAGATAGGAGTGGGCAAAAGTATGTTTACAGTTAGTTGTTTGTATGAAAAATAATACAATAATTTATAAATAATAATAAAAGAAACTCTGTTTCACATACTCATAACTATAAACTTATTTTTGCCCACTCCTATATTATCCTATGCTAAAGAATCCAGACAAAAAAAGAGACTGTATAGTGTATGATTTAATTTACATAAAATGTCTAGAATAGACAAATACGTAGAAACAGAAAGTAATTTCAAGGTACCTGGGTATGGTAGTAGAAATGAAAGTTGATTGTAAATGGCACAAGGAATCTTTTTATATGATGGAAATATGCTAAAACTGGATTGTGGTAATGGCTGCACAACTCTGGAAATTTATTAAAATTATTACATTGAAAAATTAAAATTGAGGAATTGTATGATATGTATAGGATACCTTAATAAAGATGTAAAAAAAAAGACTTGCTACCAGCTGTAATAAAATATTTGCTAATCACATATCTGACAGAGTATTTGTATTAAGAATATATGAATGACTCCCAAACACAATTAATAATGGGCTAAAGACTTCAGAAGACAATTCACACACAAAAAAAGAGAGATATACAAATGAAAACTAAACACATAAAAGGTGCTCATTATTGTTATTAATTAGAGAAATACAAATTAAAGCTATGATGAGATACCATTACACATTTATTAGAAAGGCTGAAACAAAATTGACTGGAGCTGGGTTCTTTAGTGAACTTGGACCCTGAACTTCGAACACTTTCCCCACAGGATAGCTCCCGAGCCAAGGGGACTCAGCACCGTGCTTCATGGGGTTAGGGAGGTGATGTGGGTAAATTGAGACTTTTTTTCTACCCTGTTCAAGGTGTCTTTTCTTGTTTATCTGCTCTGTTCAGGTAGTATAATCTCTTACCTGGATTCTAGAGCTCTTGTGAAGATAAATTTGCCTGTGGGTAATTATCAAATCGGTGTTTCTGTGGGGAGAAAAGAAAGGGAACCTCCTATTTGGCACTCTTACTGACATCATGGCCACATTGCCTTCTGTCAGTTTGTTACCTTTTCCATGATGAGTTGAGATTTTCATGATTCTGCATATGTCAAGTAGTTTTGGACTGCATCCTGGACACTTTTGATACATTAAGAGACCCTAATTCTCATCAAATCCTCTGGGGAAATGTTGAGGTTTTTGATTTGGGGTTAACTTTATACCACCTCTCAAGAGTCATCGAAGACTCCTGGGTTGAGATGCAGTTAATTTCCCAGCATTTCTACACTTCAGGCAGAGTGAACATGACCTTCCAAAGTCCCAGAAAAGCCCTCAGGCAGAGACACCAATATCAGATGAGCAACTGGAAGTTGGAGAATACACTTTGAAATGTCAGAGTTCAAAAGATATGCCGGGTTCCAACAAGGTCTGCTATGCTATGTCAAGGTACTAGTCCATTTTCAATCATATGAAGCAATGATATATGAAACATTTTTTAAAACTTTAAATTGTTTTAAAAAAGGATGATTTTACTCAGAGTCCTATTGAGTATTTCTGTATTTAATTTAAAAATTCACTAAACTGAATAACTATCTGGTGTCTTTCAGTATTTGAAGAATTTATACTCTAAATTGAATAAAGCATTTAATAATATTATACCAAAGTTGCTTGCTGTTTACTACTTTAAAACAGCACAGTATAGCAGAAAACTAGAGTACCCAAGATTGATATTGCATTCTTTACATATGACTTATGACCATTTATTTCTTCCTTATGAATTGTTCTATTTCTTGTTTAATTGCATCTTGTAGAAACTTCAGAACAATGTAGGAAAAAAACAGTACTAAACATTGTCTTTTAATGTTCCAAATTTTTAAGAGAATTTGTTTGATGTTTTACTGCTAAGAGTGAGAGTTGCTGTGGTTTCTTAGAGCGACCCTTGCCTAGTAAAAGAAGTTCCTTTCTAGTCCTAGTTTACTTAGAGGTTTTATTATGAATGGGTGTTGAATTTTATCAAATGCTTTTCTCCATTTATAAGATAAATTAATATGAGCATATTATTTTCACTTTTAATCTGTTAACACAATAAGATATTGTAATAGAAATTATATTTATTTATTTATTATTTATTTATTTATTAAGTTTCTTTATCTTTATTGTTGAAAATATTACAGATGTTCCCTTTTTACCCCCATTAATCCCCTCCACCCTGTATCCACCCCAGCCCAAGGCCTTTCCCAAACCAATGTCTTTGTCCATGGGTTATGCTTATAAACATATAAATTCTTTGATTAATCTCTCCCCGCCCACTCCCCCATCCCCACCTTCCCTCTGAGATCCCTCAGTCTATTCCATGCTTCTATGTCTCAGGATCCATTTTATTCATCAGTTTATTTTGTTTATTACATTCCACATATAAGTGAGATCATGTGGTACTTGTCTTTCTCTAACTGGCTTATTTCACTTAGCAGAATACTTCCTAGTTCCCTCCATGCTGTGCCAAGGGATAAAAAATCCCTCTTTTTTATAGTTGCATAGTATTCCATGGTGTAAATGTGCCATTTTGTTATTGACTCACAATTTTAATCCATCATGACCCAGAAAATATAATTTGTGTCTTAGTGATTATTAGGCATTTGTTGTGAAGTTTACCTCTATTTCTGTTTTTGTAAATGTCCCATATATGCTTGAAATATAAATCATACATAAACCCATGTACAAGTCTAGTAATGAAGTACAAAGATATATTTTTTATATGTGTGTACATATATATATATACATATGTATGTAGATGATAGATATATAGACAGATAGATGATGATAGATGATGATGATGATAGATGATAGGTAGATAGATGATGATGATGATGATGATAGATGATAGGTAGATAGATGATGATGATGATGATAGATGATGATAGATAGTTATAGATAGATGATAGATGATAGATAGATGATAGATAGATATAGATAGATTAGATAGAGATAGATGATATAGATAGATGATAGAGATAGATAAATGATAGATGATAGATAAATAGATATAGATAGATGATAGATGATAGATAGATGATGATAGATAGATGATAGATAGATAGATATAGATAGATAGATGATAGATAGATAGATAGATAGATGAAAGATAGATAAATAGATAGATAGATGATAGATGATAGATTAGATAGATAGATAGATAGATAGATAGATAGATAGATAGATAGATGATAGATAGATAGATAGATGATAGATAGATAGATGATAGATGATAGATAGATAGATAGATGATAGATAGATAGATAGATAGATAGATAGATAGATAGATAGATAGATAGATAGATGATAGATGATAGATAGATAGAGATTGATGATAGATAGATAGAGATGATAGATAGATAGATAGATAGATAGATAGATGATAGATAGATAGATAGATAGATAGATAGATGATAGATAGATAGATAGATAGATAGATAGATAGATAGATAATAGATAGATAGATAGATAGATAGATAGATAGATAGATGATAGATAGATGATAGATAGATAGATAGATAGATAGATAGATAGATAGATAGATGATAGATAGATAGATGAAAGATAGATAAATAGATAGATAGATGATAGATGATAGATATAGATAGATAGATAGATAGATAGATAGATAGATAGATGATAGATAGATAGATAGATGATAGATAGATAGATAGATAGATAGATAGATGATAGATGATAGATAGATAGAGATTGATGATAGATAGATAGAGATGATAGATAGATAGATAGATGATAGATAGATAGATAGATAGATGATAGATAGATAGATAGATAGATAGATAGATAGATAGATAGATAGATAGATAGATGATAGATAGATAGATAGATAATAGATAGATAGATATAGATAGATAGATAGATAGATAGATAGATAGATAGATAGATAGATAGATGATAGATAGATGATAGATAGATAGATGATAGATAGATAGATAGATAGATAGATAGATAGATAGATAGATAGATAGATAGATGATAGATAGATAGATAGATAGATAGATAGATAGATAGATAGATAGATGATAGATAGATGATAGATAGATGATAGATGATAGATAGATGATAGATAGATAGATAGATAGATAGATAGATAGATAGATAGATAGATAGATAGATAGATGATAGATAGATAAAGACATGTTATTTTATCTGGTATCTAGCAAATTATACTTCAATTATTCTATATTCTTAATATATTTGTTTTTTCCTGATTGTTTTAGTTTCTGAGAAGTATATATTAAACTCAATGTAGTTATGGTTTAACAATGTTTTTTTAAAATTTTACAGATCTTTCCTCTGTTTGCATTATATAATTTGAAATTTATTTTTAAGCTTCCTGATAAATTATTTATTTTATTTTCATGTAATAATAGTCAATATGCTCTTGCCTTAGAATTTCTAACTTGCTCTTTATATCTTTACCTCTCTCTCTGCTGCATTCTGAGTAATTTCTTTGGTTCTTTCTTTTACAAATTCTCTCTATATTAAATCTGAAATTTAACCTGTCTACTGAGTATTTAATTTGATCTGTAGATAATACTGCACTGTGTTTCATGTCTCAGTGTTGCAGATGAGAAGTTCAGTGCTAGTCTAATTTCTTTTTCCTTTGTAGAGAACATGTGCTTTTGCCTGTAAGCTTTTAAGAATTTTCTCTTTATCGTTAAAATGGTTGAAGAATTTTATAAAACTTGCCTTAGTGTTTTATTGTTATTTTTTGTTTGTTTCTCTCTTTTTTTATTACTCTACACTGAAACTTTGTGAGCCTATTCAAGGCTTAATACGTTCTTCAGCTCAGGAAAATTGAATTCTATTATTTCTTTAATTATTGATACTTCCCCCAAACTCACTGTTTCTCTCTTTGAAACTCCTACCATTTGAACAATATGCCTCATGTATCTTTATCTATTTTCTCATAATAGTTGTCTATTTTTTTTCTCTGTTTTATTGTATTTCTTTTTTTTATGAGGAGAAATGATATTTTTACAGTATTTGGTATTCCTGTTAAGAACTTGCTATATCTATTTATTAATGTCTCTCAATTATATTTTATAATAGACTATTATAATAGTCTATTATAGTCAAATAATAGACTACTTAGTTGAAAACTCATATTTTTAGCTCCAGAAACATATTTTGTACTGCACCTGGAATCCTGGTGAACCCCATTTTTTAATTCGCATTTTATTTGACTCATATGACAATTTTATTTCCCTAGGTATTTGTTCTGGATTTCTTTCTTATCTTGTATTCCCTCTGAGGTGAGATGAGGGTTTTTAATTTTGTTTGTCTATTGAGGCTCATATCTGATTCTTTTGGTCGCTAACTCTCTTGAATCCTGCAAACTCTGAAAGGCACACGCATCATTATCGCCCAGGGCTTGCTGTGTAGTCAGAAATCTGCCCGCCTCCTGCTGAGACACTGGGAGGGGGCCTCTGCTGTCAGATCTCTCACTGTCCTCTTTCCTCAAAGGCTGGAGAGACTTAGTCCCCTCGGGCATAGAGATTTCTCCTGGGTCCCTGTGCACCAGGCCCACAGGTCTCTGGTGACCTATTTTTTTCTCAGAATCTGCTGCTAGTAGGCCTTTGTTCTAAGTGTTCAAGTAGAGGAAAGTCTTGCATCAGTTCCCTCATTTGGGAAACTGTCCGACGTCTTACTTGATCCCAGGTATCCAAAGTCTGCAGTGTCTGATGGCTCTAAAGAGGCAAAGTCTGGAGCTGGGATAGAGATGAAGGAAATTGTGATGAAGGTAGCTTTTCTCAGAGTCCTCAGCTTTCAAATCCTGGAGAACACCCTCTCAACTTCTCTTCCCACTTCTCTCTCTCTCTCGCTTAAAACAGGGCTCTGAACATTGTTATTCATATCCTGGCTGCATATGTACATTTCCCTAGGGTAGAAACCAGGTATGAAATTAATGAGTAACAGGTTATATGCTTTCTTAATTTTCTATGATATTTATCATTAAAGTTGTATTAAAATAATCACATTGACATCACTTTTATTATTATATTACGGTAACTTTATTTGGTCCTCAGTTTGGAGCTATAACATGAGACAAAACCTGGAAACCTAGTACAATGGTGAAAAATTAGAGCTACTATAAATACTAAGGATATATTGAGAATTTTTTGTTGTTGACTATAAGTGTAACCTCAGCTAGTTATTTCTACAAAATAAGGAGAGCAAACATTAGATTTCAAGGGACCAGTGAATAGTTTATGAGGAAGTGAATGCTGAGAAAGAACTTTTTAGAATTTAGGTTATAAATAGAAATAAAGATCAAATGGTACTTTTGAGGTACAAAAAGGGTGAAGAGATTTTTTTAAATTTGAGGTATAAATATTTGCATAACCTAGGGAAGGAAGGAATGGAGAGAGGAAGAGGGAAAGTATGAGACAGGGAGAATTAACAAAATGAAGCTGCAAAGGAGCTCCAAGGTAATAGGAGTGAGACTGCAGGTCAAAGGGAAAGCAGCAGAGTAACGAGTGGGACATGTTTTCTTCCAAAACAGGAGTGGGAAAGCAGAGAGCTGTTGAGGTGGAAGAGGGAGCTCATTCTGGATGGCATAAGTTAGTGGAAGAAAGAGCTGCGCTTGCATGTCTTGGGGTCATTAGGTCAACACCATCACAGAAAAGCTCTTGCTAATAAACTTGCTTAATTTCAGAATTAAGAATCTTTTAAAGGTTTTCTTCTATTGATCTCATTTATTTTAACAATCTACCATCTGATCCAACTCAGGATCCCCTTCTACTGTGGTGGTTTTATTTTGCTCTAATAGCTTAGTCCACATGAAATGAGGATCTGGAGATTTTAAAATTATGATTTATGATTAGATTATTAGCTGCTGCTGTATTTCCTTGGGCAGGAAGTTTAACCTGTCTGATACTTAATTTTCTTAACCTTGTATGGTGCTAATATCTCACTAAAATGGTGGTGGAGTTGATTAATGAGATAGCATGAGAGCATTTTGTAAATGCTATAGCATGAATGACTTGTTTGTTTTTGTTGCTGTTACAGGCCATTGTCTGATTCTTTCCATTTTCTTCTGGGATCCCGCATTGCTATCCAGTTGTTTCACTCGTGCAAATACAGTTTTACCGTCAGGAGGAGCATCTAAATGGTTGAGCAATTAAAGTGAAGCTATTTGATTGCCAGAGGGAAGGTGGGGTGGGGAAGGTAGAAGACGGTATAGGGGGGATAAATGGTGATAGAAGGAGACTTGACATGGGGTGCTGGTGAACACACGATACAATATACAGATGATGTACTGTAGAACTGTATGCCTGAAACCTGCATACTTTTATTACCCAATGTCGCCCCAATAAGTTAAAGAACAATAAATTAAAAATAAATATGTAAAATTATAAAGTGAAGCTGTTTGACTTGCCAGCAGACTGACTGACTTGACAGCAACAACAAGGATAGAGAACACGTGAAAGCACAGATCTCTGTGTGGCATCTAAGCACCCTCTAATATACAGCCACCCAAGGTGCTGCACTGAGTATAGGCAGGTCTTTAAAATATATTGAAATGTGGCTCATAATGATTCAAAAAGAACCTACATTTTAATTGGAGGGGAAAAAACACATGCATAAATAGATAAATAAAAATACAAGGTCCGCATAACCACAGTGAGTAGCATAGGAACCTCCGGGAGGAAGGAATCATTGTGGGCTGAATTTGAAATCAGTGTGAAGCAGTGGTTCTTCAAATTTTATTTAGACCACATTCCTATTTTCCAACCTAAACAAACCATGTCTGGTTGAAGTAGAGGATGAGGTCTCAGAGGCCAGGGCTTCAGGTCCTCCTCACAGCTTTTTCTCTCCATTCCCAGCAACCCTGAGAGAGTGAGAAGGGTTAGAGTGAAGGAAAAAGAAGAGAGTTGATGGAGTTTGGGCATTTGAAAAAACACAGCTAATAGGGGATGTAGGAGCTGTGAGGTGATAGGGTACATATTGGGAGTAGTGGAGGTAAATAACATGGAGATCTATAGAAGAGTTAAATTAGGGAGGGTTTTAAAAATTATGCTTAAGAACCCTGAAAATTGGGAATCCCCAATAAATAGATTAATAGACCTCAGTGTATGATATTGGTTCATCCCTACAGAATGCCTGATACTGTATCTCCTCCTTTCCCTTAACTCTTTTTCTGTGTTTTACCACACATTTCTGAGGAAATGAGCTCATAAGGGTAATCACTCCATGTGTAATTCATATCCCCTCTTCTCTTACCCAAACACAGGCATGGGGAGATTTCAGTGCTTTGGAGATACAAAAATTAGCTCCTCACTGCCAAGGTTCAGAGGCCCCTTCTCTAAGCAATTAAGAGTTATCTGGATTTCTTGAATAGAGGAACAATAATGAAAGAGTAACTTAATCAAACCTCCCAGAGGGAGGAAGTAAGACATTCTATTTTGTGCAAGAATTTGTATGTGGCTGTACATGTTTGTATATTTTCATATCACTGTGATTTATGTTTTAAAGGAGGCCCAATGGTGGGTATGCTGCATGGAGTTTCATTTCTCCCAGGTTAGCAAGATAATTCACTTCAAGTTAATAGAAGTTAATAGGATAATTTGAAAAGTTTTATTGCCCTTCAAATGGGAGAAGATTGAGTTAATTATGATGTCAGATCATCACAAGAGTTCATGGGGGTGTGGAGGAACTGATATAATCTGTTAAAGCACCTATTCTCTTTAATCTTAGCTGGAGTCTGGTGAAAATTTAGCTCATAATGAACCAAGGGTGTGTGAATATACAAACTCACATACACGCTTATACATACATACATACCTACTCAAACACAGATCACCGCATATGAGGCTGGTGAGCTGGAGGTTCCTGAGAAATGGCAGTGAATTTGCCATGATATGGTGAAAGAACAGAACTATACCAGCCCACATTGGAAAGTAAGTGAATTTTGCCTAAAAGGATATAAAGTTTCAGCAGAATAAACATTATGCACCTACATAAAAAGATAAAGGAATATTAAACTAAGAGCTCATTATTTCTCAGCCCTGTGATTTCGAAAGAAAATTCTGAAATTCTCAGTGTAGAACCCTCCATGGGTTTCCCTAATGGAATAAAACAAATGGTAATAGCCTGCATTATTTTTGTCCTTGGAAGATGAGAGTGAGGAAAATCTTAATGAGTTTTAATTGTGGGCGATGACGGTGAAAGGTGAGTAACAGAGACCTTGCTTGTGAAGTTGCTCCTCGGGCTAGAAAACCTATGTGTGAGAGCTAAAATCGAAGAGACTATTTTTGTTTATTCTTGACAGTTAATTAGAAAAGGAAGTAAATCTTGTTTTGAAGATGCATAAGCAAAATTGTCTCTAGTTCGTGGGGGGAGGGAGGAGGAGACCATACTAGCTAAGGTGAATAGAGACTCATCAGTATCTCTCTCTTTCAAATTCTAGAAGGAGAGGTCAAAATCTTTCAATGTTCCTTTGAAATGTCAAACCTCAAGTTTAATAATACTGTCCTCATGGAAGCAGCTCTGCATACAAAAAGAGGCTAGAAAGCTGCCAGTCAGGTTTACTTCTGTCTGACTGAATGAACACGCACAAGGGCAGGCAAAGCTTCTTTGTTGGGAGTAAAGGATGGAATTTAAAATATCCTCACTTAGTTAAACTAACTGAAGAGGGACAGTCATGTGAATTAGTGATTAGTGTAAATTATTGAGCAGTCTTTTCAAAATTTCATTCCAGAATGTCTATACACACTAAGGGTTAGATGGGCACTAGATGACATGCTCTTTTATGAAGCAAGTTCATGGACTTGGTGGGGAACTACTTTTAAAGAATGTGTTTTATTACATTCAAGTAAATAGTAGGGCACAAGCTCACCTAGCAAGTGACTGTCTTTTGGAGACCTAGTTTATAAATGAATAGATAGTAATTATTTTCTGGGAATGTATTGATTGAGTATTTGTGAATTAGAATCAGTCATAAGCTCCTCTAGACACAAAAGCACTTTCCAATTCTTGATACGGGTTGAATTATTAAGTTGAAGTCCTAACTCCCAGTACCTCAGAATGGGACTGCATTTGGAGATGGGGGCTTTAAAGATTTAATTAGGTTAAAATGAGGTCATTAGGGCTGCCCTAATCCTATGACTAATCCAATATGAATGATGTCCTTATAAGAGGAAATTAGTCACATCTGTGAAGATGTGAGGGCGATACCATGTGAAGACACTGAGAGGAGATAGCCATCTACAAGCCAAGGAGAGAGGTCTCAGAAGAAATCAACCTTGCTGATATCTTTATCTCAGATTTCTAGCCTTCAGAATTGTGGGAAAATACATTTCTGTTGTCTAAGCCACCCAGTCTCCAGTATTTTTGTAATGGCAGCTTGTTATGAACTGAATGTCTATGTCCCTCAGGATTCATATATCGAAGCCTCACCCCCCAATATGCCTCTGTTTGGTGATGGGTTCCCTAAGAAAGTAATCAAAAGTAACTAAGGTCATAAGGGTAGAGCCCTGATCTGATAGTATTAGTGTCATTAAAAAAGAAAGGCACCAAAGAGCTCTCTCTGTGTTCTCTCTCTTAGCACCCACAAAAAAGAGGTCTTCTTAGCATACAGCAAAATGGTGGCCACTTACAAGCCAAGAGAAGAGTCCTCAGAATGAAACCTGCCTTGATAGTAACCTTGATCTAGGATCTCCAGACTTCAGAAATGTGAGAAATAAATGCCAGTTGTTTAAGTCACTCAGTCCATGGTATTTCATAATGGTAGCCACAGCAGACTAATACTCAGCCTTAGTAAACCAATACACATCATATATAAAAATGTTATGTTTCTGTCTTAGGTCTAGTTATTGTCCTCCCTCAAAGATCAGGAACTGGAAATTACATATCAATGAGATTTTATGTATCAATGATATTTTATATAAAATCTACATAAAAGGAAATTAAAAGAGAAGTAATCATTGAGTACCTATGTTTTGAACAGTCACATATTTCCTATGACATTGGTTTCTAAAAAATTTTTTTATAATCCTTACCCACAAGGCTCTAATTTAGTGTTAAAAATTTATTTTATGAATTTTTAATAACTTAATAATTTTATATTTTTAAATTTTATTTTATATCTACTATTATTATTAACATTAATCCATATTATAATACACTTTACATTTTTGTGGACTTTTCAAAGCACTTTTATAAGTTAGTTATTTCATTTACATCTCTCAGAAGCCTGGGACACAGATGCAGAACACAGCAAATGCATCGTACCCAAGGGAACCTAAATTTGAGGAGGTTGAATAAGCTGCCCAAGGTCTTCGAGGTAGGAAGGATGTACACCCATTGGCAAATGGGCTATATTCAAGGCTCTATCCCCAGTGAGGGGCTTGCAGGAGGCAGCTGATCAATGACTATCTCATCATTGATGGTTCTCTCTCTCTCTCTCCCTCTCTCTTCTCTCTGAAATCAATAAAAACATTAAAAAGGAAGTTACCTAAGACAACAATACAATCAGAAAAGAATATTAAAACAAGGAGTGGAATCCAAACCAACATCATATATTCAACAGCTCATTCTGGGTCCCTTTTGCTCTCTCTGAGACGGTACTAGAAAGAGTCTTAACCCGTCTCTGAATAAGGCAGAACCTTTCTTCCAACACCTCCCTAAGGTTGACCATTCCACAAGTTTATGCTCATCACGAAGAAAAAGCTGACTCCTGCTTCAACCATTGGTATGAATATTGCCTTGGCAACTAGAGTAAGAGGAACACTAGAATAACTAGATTACTCCAACTGGCTACTTTCTGAGAGATAGCAGGTATCTCTTTGTTCTATAACAATATGAGAAGGGAAGAAAATCTACTCAATGTGCTTCTACAAAAACTTCCTGAATTCCAAGAAATCCACACTCTAATAAGCCACAATACTAAGCACAATCTCTATTCTCAAGGGTTTCAGTCTATAGTTATAAAGACAAGATTAACATTTTGTGAGAGATAATTTGCAGTCCAAGCAATATTCAACACATGCCCTAGAAAGGCATATTGATTAGACTTAACTTTTAGCCTTTAATGGACTACCAATAGTAGCCCACATGAGAAGGAAAGAGTAAAGTAGGTAATTATTCTTAGGTAGGATATTAGCACCTGAGAATTTTAACTGTGCTCTGGGTCAGAGAATTTTCAATGGGTTTCCACTAAATGCTGTACATTAAAAGCAGCAAGAGAGGGATGCTTCAAAATTCAGATTCTAGAATCTGTACAAAATAAAGGTATTTTAGACTCAGATGACATACCATCCAAGTGGTACCATAAATGAGAAAAATGCTTTAAGAAAACAAAACTGCAATCAAATAAAAATAAATCAGAATAAAAGTTTCAAGATAATGGAGAACCTAAGTCACAAGGTAAGAATGAATATTGAGCAATATATAATAAATCTAAGTGAATATTTACAATATCAAAAGAAATTGTAATAGAAGTTTTAAGTAAGGATCCTGTATCAACTTAAGAATAGTGTGAAACTAAAAATTCTGAACCATCAAAACAATAAATTTGTGAGAGAGGTGTGAAAAAACAGTGAGTTTTGAATGCCTCCTTCATAGTGATGGTGAATATAGGTGCAAAAAGGTGAAAATAGGGATTCCAAGGTCCAACTTTATACCTCTAATGTAACCAACTTCTTGCAAAGGGATCCAAGAATGTGTGCTTCTGTTAAGCTTGCCTGGTGGTTCTGATGAGACTAATTGGCAGGCAGACTTTTGGGAACCACTGATTTAGAGGACTGTTCCCGAAGCTAGAAATAATCACACGTGCTACATATCAGTATCCAGACTCCTACTGCCCACATTTCCTACAACAATTCTATATAACTAGATGCAAAGACATTTCCTCACCGTTTAAAATTTTATCAGGTGGAACTTCATGTAACAATAAGGAAGAGTTCTGAGGGATTCATTCTGAGGTTATATACTTGGACTTGGATTTTCTCAGAAAAGATGAATTGTATTAGATGAGCTATAATGTCATTTACAGATTCAAACTTAAGTGAATTTTAGGAATGATATTAAAAGAAATTGCATAATTCTGTTCACGAAATAATCAGAAACCCATTGTCTGGATAACATGACATAAGCATTTAAATTGGGGGCAGGATGCATGATATTATTTCTCCAAGTCCCTCCTATTCCTATAATGCTTTGCTCACCCTAGACACATAATACATACCTGTATTTTAAAAATAAGGTAGTGAGTCAGTTAAAACAGAGTTCCTTGTGTGTATATGGGGAAATACAAGATGAAATTAAATCAGAAATAAAATAATTTAGTGCTTCTATAGGCTGGTAACCCCTGACAGAGAAGTCAAATCTTAAATTTGCATCTCTAGAATAAATGAATCCAAACAGGTTTCTGAGAAGGCTTGCTGAAAACAAAATAGAAAGGCAACAGTGACAAGGGAACAGAGGGCAGAATGAATAAAAAGTGGAGGTGAAGTTTTAGGACAATTTTGTAGTCATGAAGTCATCAAATTTCAGGTTTGGCAGGAACCCCAAAGGTCATTCCTGCCAATCACACATCTAATACTTAAAAGCCTTAATTTTGCTCCCCCTCCAGTGAGATGACTCAGTACCTCTGAAGACTCTTCTTCCCTTCTGGAAAGTTCTAACTGTAAAACGTTTCCTTTTATAGAACTTTATCTCATCTCCCTGACACTTCCTCTCTTAGCATCTATTTATCACATAGACCTATGATGGCATAAATCTTATCTCTTTTCTACAGGTCAGTCTTTATATATTTAAATTCATTGCAACACACATACAAACACACCCACACTTCCATTTCAACAGAACTTTGTCTTTATCTATAAAAGAGATCCCTAATTTTCTCAGACATTCTTCAAATGGTGTGGATCTTAAACAGTGAGTTTCCTCCTCTGAACTTCCTGTAGTTCAGATCTGAGTAATCAGACTTGCTTGACAACTTTGAAATGGGGGTAGTTTAACATTATCCTGGTTTCTGACGTTTTACTTGGATGATTGTTCCCTGTTGCCTGTGCAGATCTTTTGGCAGCCTCTTTTGCAGCAGTTATACTGTATAGTCAAAGTAAATATAACCCAACTCCTTATTTTTTGCAGCTAAGATCTAAATTCTCATACAATATTTTGTATCTCTGTATAAGCCATTCTGAAAAATATGTCATATAGTGCCTTGTGTCAGATTACTAAAAACTTTCTTCAATGTTTATATTAAGCCACTGCTCACATTTATTTATGACTTTATAACTCATTACTTTTTATCTGAATATTTAGCTCTGTAACTATTACATTTTTCTTATTACTCACAAAAAAGACCTTGCCAAATGTCCTGCTACATGCAGATATGTCATAGCTCCCTGATTTACCCCATATAACGCACTAGCAGCAGAGAAAAATTAGAGCTTGCATTTTTTTTTCTTTGGTGAACTCTTGTTGGGTCCCATGGTTATGAATTTTTCTAATGCTATGCACTTACAAACCAACTTTTCATACTCCTTTGTAAAAAACTTGCTGAAATTTGATGTAAAATTCATGAGTAGTTGAAAAAACTACCCTCCTCTCTCTTTGCAAAACAATCTGTCATTTGAGCATTTCTGTCTTCCATTACATCTTTTATTCTGCAAAGTCTCTCAAAGAACCTTGAGCACCTCATCTGAAACTTTTTCTCAAGATTCCTAAAATATAACTAATCTCAGTCTCTGATCTTGAATTTATGTAGGCCAGCAAGATGTTTTACAAAATTTCCTCAGCAACTATGGAGACCTTGTTAATATTAATTCTATCCTTCCATGTAAAAAATAATTCTCTTTAACAGAAAAGGCAAAATCAAATCTCAGTTGGGAAGTTCTATTTTGTCCACCATCCATATTTCATGATAAAAATTAAGTTTATATATATATACACATATATATACATATATATATGAATTAAGCTTATATATATATGAATTAAGCTTATATATATATATATATTTATATTTATATGAATACTATATATTGCTAGTACTTGAACTTCTTTCTCCAAATAGATTTTGCAGAGTTTGGTTTGTCTTAGTCTTTATGGAAAAATCATCTCAAGAACTGGTGGAATAACCACAGAATTGCTTTTTAAACTAGGCCTACTGTGAGATGAGCTCCTGCCAGGGTCTAACTCATCGCTCAATCTCGTCTGATAGAACAACTTCAGTGGCTTACTGGGTCCCTGGGGTCTTTAGTCAGTGCAGAACACATACCTCCCAAAATCCAAAGGATCTGGGCTTTTTCCTTTTCCCAGTGTCTATTTGTTAAAGATTATTTAGAGAAATTTTAGGAAGAAGATTGAAGTATAACACTTTTGAATGTATCGTAGGATCTTTCCTGAAAGGAACTTAAATCTTATTTAATTCAAGAAGGGCTGGATCTGTGACCTGATTCAGGACTGCAAATTGGATAAAGGGCCATTATTTTCTATCACAAGGATCAACTCAGGATCCTGTTCACCAGACATGGAGGTCTGAGTTATTCAGAATGTCTTTGTCAGTTCGGGCTGGTGTAACGAAATATCACATACCGGGTGATTCAAACAACAAACATTTATTTCTCACTATTCTGGGCACTGGAAGTCCCAGATCAAGGTGCGGCAGATTTGGTGCGACCCTTCTTCCTGGTTCACAGATTATGTTCTTCTTGCTATGTTCTCACATGGTGGAGAGCAGAGAGAGGAACAAGCTCTTTTATGTCTCTTATAAGAGTATTTATCTTGTTCATGAGGCGTGCACCGTCATGACCTCATCTAATCCAAATGACCTCCCAAAGGCCCCAGTTCCTAGTACAATTAGAGGGTAAAGTTTCAACATATGAATTTTTATATGACACAAACATTCAGTCCACAACACATGTCAAGTAGGTATTAATGGCATATCCACTTATTTTGCCTTTGGGAGATCTATCAATTAGCAATTGCAAAAAGATCAAGCCATTTTGATAACTTCCTCTGACCAGTGACATTTTATTTTATTTATTTTTATTTATTTTTTTAATCCTCACCTGAGGATATTTTTTTCCATTGCTTTTCAGAGAGAGAGAGAGAGTGGAAGGGAGAGAGAAAACCATCCATATACATCGATTGGTTGCCTCCCACACGTGTCCCCACCAGGGCCAGGGAGCGAGCCTGCAACTGAGGTACATGCCTTTGGCCAGAATCCTATCTGGGACCCTTCAGTCCATGGACCAACGCTCTAACCACTGAGCAACACTGGCTAGGGCCTGACCAGTGACATTTTATATTTACCATGCCCACGTGGCGCTGTCACTTACTCTCAGCCACCCAGGGTTCCCTGAGACCCACTGAAATCACTGAGCTCACATCAATGGCTCTATCCCTCACATTCATCCCCAGCGGACACGAGGCGGCTAATTGTTGGTTCGAAACCTTATTTAGGTTTCAGGTTATCTGATGGCCTTGTAATCTCAACATGCTGATAAGTTTTTAAAAAGATATGACTTGGTTGTTTTAATTAGCTTTTTATAATTGTTATCATGGGAGCGACATCGTTTGAAACTTTCTAGGTCCTAAGTGGACAAAGAAGACACCTGTCTTTGTTTTTAAAATATCGCTTATGCTCAAAATGTATCTTATCTCACCTTCTGACGTATACAGACTGTGCAACATGAATATTTGACTTTGCCTGTTCTCAGTTAGCATTTGCCACATGTGTATTTTATTTTTTCATCTATGAGTTTACCATTGATGTAGGCTACATATTTTTTGATAACAGAAACCATTGAAACTGTTAGTAGCCCTCTCCATGCCCACTTTCAACAGGAGTAGGCCTACAGCCAGCCCATGGAAACTGCGTTTGAACAAATGCAAACTTTAGAACAAAGCTCATCAGAGTAGGCACTGTGGATACTATTTCTCTTTCTCTCTCTTCACTATCATCAAGCTCTCTCACAGAACTCGATTTTAAAGATGACTGAATAGGATGACGTTATTTGTATTCTGTCCCATGTCCTGAGTGAGGGGTTTGAGCTGCAGTTGGAAACAAAGTGTCAGCCTCTCTCCACGCTAGTGCTTTATGGCACGGGTTAGGGATCTATCAGTCACCGGGCCTGAAGTGGGTTTTTCTCCATATTTATGGGCATGCTGTACCTATAGGTTAAGGATAATACAGTGTTAGTTCTGTCATCTGTGGTTGAAATTGTGACCTATCTCTCTTTGGTCTCCTGAAAATAGAAAATTCAGATGGTGCTAAGTGATGGACACCATGGTACGTGAAATTCACTAACCCAGCACTTTAACCAAAGGACTAAAGTTCCTTAAACAGATCACCAGAATACCACCAATGTGTCCACCCGGAGAGCACAGCAGCATGCTAACAGTTGCAGGCCAACTAAGCCTTCCAATTGAATAATGCTTTTAGCTTTAAACTATTCAATCCAGGTAATTAAAAATGAAAAAGATCTGTATATTTATAATTTTACTCTTCGTAATTTTTGTGTGTGAGTGTGAAGGGGTGGGGGGGGGAGACAAGGAGAGAGAGAGAAAACATGGGAGGAAAATCCAGCAGATAGCAACCTTGTTTTTGTTTCTCCAATTAGGCCCTCAATTAATACATCTCAAATTGCCTTAGGACAGTGCCAGAGAAGATTAAGACAAAAGTGATACTTCCTACCTTTTATCTCAATTGTGTGACAGAAGTCTTGCAAAGTTGAAAAGCTGCTAATTTAGTAGTCAACAGTGTCAAATAAAATTTCTAAACTGTATGTCTATAAAAGAACATCTTAGCAATAAGGCACAGCAAATATGCTTCAAAACAGTGCAGTCAGCAAATCTGTTTCAGGTTTTGAAATATCTGGCAATGACATTTATTAGAAAGAAACTATAATATATCAGATATAAAAAGCTGTCTCTTCATCAGCATTGCTTTATTATAGGCACTAATTTTGTGTAAAATCTTTTAGATTCTTTGCAAAACACCTGCTGAACTTAAAGAAATATGGTGAGTGCTTGCACAGAGACAGATGCAGCTTAATCACATAATACCGAATTTGACTTTGTGGTGCTTAACAATAAACGAACTGAGCATACTGGTACAGAAGGCTTAAATCTTCCTCAAATTTGTATAAAGTTTTCTATGAGTATAGTGTTTGTGCTGATTTTTTCTTCATCAAGTTTGAGGACATAAACAAATACCAATTATAAGAATCCTATTAAGACTGAATTTTTTAAATTAAATTAAATCACAACAAAGACTGTGGTCGGAAATTGTACTCCCTTCTCCCCTCTTCCCCTCCTCCCACCTATTTCAATTTTCCTGGCTGGCTGCTTTCTGGCTACTTTTCTCTTTGTAGTTTCCATCCATGCATCCATCCATTCATCCATTCATCATACCCTGTTTATTCTATCAGATTACTTGAAAAATTTCATGTTACAGATGAATCTGCTACAAGGTCAGCTATGATGGCATTATGGCTCAGTAAAAGGTGGAAATAGAATAAGAAAGACCATTTTCTCACTCTCTCTTCTGCTGCACAGGATTAGTTTTATATGTTGATTGATTTTTGGTGGTGGGCTAAGTCGATCTCAATGAATTTCACTTACCCAGTGTTGACCAGATTAAGATCCAAAATTGTTTACCCATATCACTTTTTTCTCTTCTCTCTTTGCAATCTTCTAATTCCTATGTTCAGAAGACATTTTATTTGTACATATATGAGAGAGTCTTTAAGTGTGCCTACATGAATTCACATTCCCTAGTGAATTAGCTATTCTTTCTTCATTGATTCTTATTTGCATTGTAATGTTAAATAATGGTACTTTAATTTTACTTCTTCAGATAAGCTGTGTGCTTGAGAAAACCATAAAACAATGAAACCTCATGAATATTTATATCAGTGACTACACAGCATTATAGTCATAATCTCTGGAACTAGTTCTCACCAGTTCAGAATTAATTATCAAGTTCAGTTTTAATTGCATTCTTCAAAATTACAACCCCGCCCCCACCCCTAAAAAAAAAAAGACTATAATGAATTATCTAGTAAGTACTTTACTGGGGCTAATGCATCTAGGAGAGCTTCCTAAAATCCCATTCTTAATGTCTAATAACCAAATGAAGGCATATGATCCCAAACCAGCATTCTAATCCTTGTTATCCAATGTATTAGACATTTGCGGCTGCTTCTTAAGGTTTAATATATTTTATTTTCACTCAATATTTAGTAAGAATTTAATTGAGTTTGGGGAACTTTTTATTAAAAATTAAACCCTAAACACTCAGTGCTTTTTATACTCATAAGTCTGAAAGAGCATACAGAAAGGAGAATTTGATGGGGAAATGTCTGAAGAATGCCTGTCCCTTTATTAAAAATATGGAAAAGACATGTTTAGCATGAAGACATAAAGGGTTAGGGAGTAGGAATATTGATATACTTTATTTGAAGTAAATCAGAGCCACCTAAAATCTTTCTAGTCAGACTGTTAAATTGTAGGGGGAAAAAGAATAACAATAATATTCTTAGAGTAAAATATAAAAAATTACTTGAGATAATATAAAATTTTAAATATGAAGACTGAAGTTTGGTTGAGTATAAATTTCAGAGACATGTTTATTTTATAAGGTAACATACACTCTCTTATGCTCAAAAACATTTTTTACAGTATTCTTAGCTCTGTTTTTAAATGAAGGCATCTGAAGGCCAGCATTGCATTTGTCTGTAATAGAAAGACAACAGGTGAAGTTAAACAAGTGATAATTTGACATTTATTCCCCAAAGTTTCCCTCAGACCCAGTGATCATAATCTACTTATAGTTTTGAGGGCAGAAGGAAATAGGGAAGATGACAAGTATCATTTTAATTGAAAACCTTAATTCCTAAGTTGATATCACTCAAAGCAACAAAGCTCCACTGATTCACCCACTAAAGTTTCGTGATTCGACTGAAGGCTGAGTCAAGTTTTAATGAAGATTCTTCACAATTTCACAAACAGGAGACTTGTTCTTACCATAGACCTTAGCAACCTCAGCATACAATGTTATTCTTTCCTTAAGTCAAGAATTTTAGACTTTTCAGTTAAAGGAAGCACTTTACAGCTTCTTTTAGCATATCTGAAATGCGAGCATCGTTACTCTTGCACTTTAAGGTCATTATTAAGTAAAATAAGAGTTACGTAAACACAAGCACCATGATATCACAAGTCAATCTGATAACCGAGATGGCTACTAAGTGACTGACAGACAAGTAGTATATAAGGCATGGGTACCCTGGACAAAGAAGTGACTGACGTCCCAAGTGGGATGGAGTAGGACAGCATTAGATTTCACCAAATAAAGCCATAGGAAAGAGTAACGATGCTGGTTTAGAACAACTCTCAAAAAATTATTTCTATAGAAAGCCCTAGAATACATGAAAGCACAAATATATTTCATATATTCATATGAAAGAAATGTTGCAGTCTTGAGGGCTAAATTCTAGGGACTAAGTCTTTTCCCCAGGAATGAAGAATTTTGGTTGGAGTAGGGCCACTTCAGTGGTATCTCCTCAGGGCCTAGAATAATGCCTAAGACATAGAAAGAACTGAATACTTATTTGGTGAATAAATGAAGAAATAATTTTTTGAGAGTTGTTCTAAACCAGAAGATAGAAATATCTTTGTCTAGAAATCAGGCAGAAGATAAATATTGTCATACAAGTGTATTTAATTGCATCTGCCTTTTATTCCAGATGTGTTCCTAAAATGTTCATTATGTTTCTACATCTTAAGAAGAATTCAATGAAGACACATAGCATCCCTTGGTTTAATGAGATTCCCCCATGGTTTCTTTAGCGGGGACTGCCCATACTGGGTAGCCCCAGAATTCATGTGGATGGCTATACCAACAGGGCAGGCTCTTCCTTTGACATTATTTATGGGGCAGCAATTTGGAGTCACAGATTAGATCTTTTAAGAAAATCTTTTTCCTGCTCTCTGGCCAACAAATGGTGACACTGGCCTATTTGATCAATGTAACTCTATTTGAAGTCAGTTTAAGTAGAGCGAGCTACAAAAATGGCAGAGAATCAGATGAACATTTTTTATTGGGGCTCTTTTTCTAAAGGGAGAAAATATCCCAATCCCATGATTTTCATCATCTGCTGCTTGAATCCCATTGCTGCCCAAGTCAGTCACAGACAGTAGCATCTAAGCTATATGATCTGACTCTTTTAAAATAAAGTTGTAGAGTATATCACTGGTTTTCTCAATTTTAAGTGAAAATTCTTAACATATTTAAAAATTCTTAAGTATGTTCCCACCCCCCCCCATGATGTTAGCAGGCTATCTAATCTGAAAATCGGTGTGCCTTTTATTGATTTATATAAATTTGCAGATAGTAAGTAGTACTCAGTATTTCTGTGTACAGTTCTATGACTTTTCACACATGCATAGATTCTTGTAACTACCACCAAAAACAGTATACAGAAGAGTCCCAACACCCTAGAGAATTCCCTCTTGCTGACCTTTTGTAATCACCGCCCTCTCCCCTGTCCCCCGCCACATTCCTTCATATCCCTAACAAAATGATACAGCCACTCTAGAAATAATCTGGCAGTTCCTCACATTTTAATTTGACTCATAAATTATTACCATACTTACAGAATTGTCTAGGATGAAAATGCGACTTTAACATATTGGATATTGATTTACCATAGAGTCCACCACAGAAAGAGCACCAAAAATAAAAAAGTTAACATTTTTCATGCTGATGAAGACTGGAGTCTATAAAGAAAACCATCCCGCAAGTTATCCACTGTTGACACATACCTATGAGAAAATGAATGATGAAAAACTGAAGCTCAAAAGTCCGTGAAATCATCTTCTTTATATATTCTCTTATAGGGGCCATCTCTCATAACCTGGTGTCTTTAGCTTGAGTTCAATCCACATGTCACCTTACGAGGATATATGATTCCCCCAGCTCTATGTAATGCTCTTTACTGATGTACACCAAAGCAATCGCTCAGGATGAGTAAACTGAGCATTGATTCGGGGATAATAAAGTTCCCTGCCCCATGCACACTCTATAGCTGTCCTCTTGGCTCCAGCCACCAATCCAAATTCTTGTATCCTCACTTTTACTTTTGTATACATTCCTATCACTTTCTTCATTCTTTTTGAGTTTACTGTTCTGTGTACATTTCTCACATAGTGTTGGAAGCTAGCTTTTTGAAATTAGTATTAGAAGTAAAAGAAACAGGCCCTGGTTGAGTAGCTCAGTTGGTTACAGCATCGTACTGATACACCAAGGTTGCAGATTTGATACTCAGGCAGGACACATACAAAAGTAAACAATGAATGCATGGGTAGGAGGAACAACAAATTGATGTTTCTCTCTCTTTTTCAAAATCAACCTACATATATATATATAGATTTAATATATATATATATATATATTAAATATACCTTTACTGATCTCAGAGAGAGGAAAGGAGAGGGAGAGAGAGAGATAGAAACATCAATGATGAGAGAGTCATTGATGGGCTAGCCCGCAACCCAGGCATGTGCCCTGACCTGGAATAGAACCCTGATCGCCTGGATCCTAGGTCAATACTCAACCACTGGGCCATGCTCGGCTGGGCTATTTTAAAAATAAATAAATAAATAAACACACATAGTTCTTGCAACTGATTTCCAGAAGCTGTTGCATCTAACTTTGGTTGCATTCACCAAGTTAGAAATGAACAGAGAAAAATATCATTAAGAGAGTAGAAACCACAAAAGAAAATTTATTCCATTAGCTAAGAGGTTGGACCACATGACCTCTAAAGTATTTTCCAAGTCTTAATGACTATTCTAGGAACACCATAATCCATGCTAGGATATGTTAATTTACTGATTGAATTATGCTGCTCCACCTCCCCACATCACTTGGCCTGTATAGAGTGAACCCTAGTGAGTGTGACAAGCATTTAGTTGCTTATTAAAATCAAGCTTCTGTAACTTTAATTAATGGTGGACTTGTCACTAGTTTTATTTTATATGAGACTCTGACTTTTCATTTGAGGGCAAATTATGCTCATCATCTGGAAAAAACTCAGCTGTGGTTATCTAATGGCAGCCTTTTTAGTAGCACATTTTTATGCCATGTCACACTAGCATAAGGTTCACTTCTCCATGAACGCTTAGTCCCCAGCATTTCTACTTTTACTGAATTCTTCCCATTTGGTATAAAGTAATTAGTAATTCATGGAAGTATAAATTGGAAAAAAAGAAAAAAATGCAATATTTTGGTTAAATGTATAAATGTGAAGTTAAGAGTGAGGTGAGTACATGATAGAAAAGGGGGAAAAAATCCCATATGGCCTGTTTGAAATAAAAATTATTTCATATAGGTGCCGTACAGAAGTTGCCATTCAAAGAAATGTGACAATGCACACACATATACACACATGCATACACACACAAACATACTTTATACTAAATGAAAATTTGATTAAAACATTTTCTTTAAACTCTAGGAAAAGTAAAAATGCCTGCTATAACTACTTGTATCTAATATTATTCCAGACTGGATAACTACACAAAAAGACATTTTTAAAAGTATGTATAGCGTTTGCAAATGAGCAAACACACCTAGAATTGTTTGAACAGAATATAATTGAATACATAGAAAACTAAAAATAATCTATAATAAATTATTGAATCCATAAGAACATTTATAAATATCGTTAGAATTAAAATTAGCATTCTGGCCCTGCCGGGCGTGTCTCAGCAGCTGGGATCCAGGTGATTGGGGTTTGATTTCCCAGTCAGGGCACATGCCCCAGTTGCAAGCTGCAGCATATCAATGACTCTCTCATCATTGATGTTTTTATCTCTCTCTCTCTCCCTCTCCTTTCCTTTCTCTGACATCAATAAAGATATATTAAAAAAAAAAAATAGCATTCTGTTGTTGGTTGCTTTTTTATATGAGACCAACAAGCACTTGGAAAATGTAATTAAAATATTATTTGTTACAGCTAAATAAATAAATTACAAACAAAGTTTAATAAACTATATGCAAGATCATCATGGAGATTTTTTTTCAGCCTTATAGAAAGAGATAAAAAAGGAAGCTAAATAGGAAGACATTTTTCCTATGAGTGTAATGTGTATTTGCATTTGAAAACAGAGACATTGAATTAGAAATGTAGTCACTCTTACCTGGAAAACTGATTTCTAAAACCTACCAATTTAACCTAATATATTCAGTCCAAGGAGAAGGAATATAAACTTGGAGGAAACAGAGAGAGATCTGTGTCTTGAAACATGCAAATAACTGATATTTCTTCAATGTCAAAGAAAAAACTAAACAAATGGGGAGATATACCATATTTATGGATTGGGAGATTTAGTATTGCAAATAGTTTACCCACCCTGATATATAGATGTATAGAGTCAATGTAAACTCAATAAAGTCCAGTAAATTCTTGCATGGAGTTTGACATACTGATTCTAAAATTTACACAAAAAAGCAGAGACCAAGAATAGCTAAATCACTCTACAAGAGCAGAAGGTAGAAAAAAACTGTTTTACTATATATCAAGACTTAAAGGTATGGTAATGAAGACTGTGTGACTAACAGAGATAGGCAAATATTTTATTAAAATGTGAGAGAGATGTAAATTCAGGATAGTGGGAAAAGAGGAAATAACCAATAAATAATTAAGCATTCCTATAGAAAATAATGAAGTTTCCTAGTGCAAAATTCAACAATCCATTTTCTGTGGGTGAGAGTGTAATAATGAAAGTCAACACTATACACGAATGAGAATACAATATAAGAGAATGCCTTTCAGATCTTAGAAAAGTATTTCTCATGAAAGACATAAAAATATTAACCAAAAAGGAAAGTATTCATATATTCAATTACATTATAAGTAAGAACTTTCGTTCCTCAAAAAGTATCTTAAAGACTATAAAAAAGCAATTCAAGTAATGGAAGAATTAATTTGCAACACATAAACCGGAAAGGAATCTAGGATTTTAGATATATAAAGTAGTCCTGCAAACCATAAACAAAAAAATAAATAACAATAAAATTGGAAAAAAGCAAACTATGTAAAAGAGAAAAACAGCAGTTATATAAAGATAATTATAATAATTGTTAGTTAAATGCAAATTAATTCAATGAGGTACTATTTCATGTCTGGCATATTGGCCAAAAAATTAAGAAGTCTGAAAATATCGAGCATTTGTAAGTATATGAAGCAAATGAATCAAAATGTTTAGCTTAAAACTGCAGAGAATTTTGAGAGACCATATATACTGCTATTGGTTGTGTAAATTTGTACTGTCACTTTGGAAAATTATCAAAAATATCTAGTAAGTTTAAGATGACTTTACCCTATAAGTTTCCAATTTCACTTTTGCATATACTGTTTAAAAACTCATCAATGTGTGCTTCAAAAGCCATGACCAATGAAGTTCTTAGCAGCAATTTTAATAAGAGTAAAGCATTGAAAATTTTAAAAATGCATCAATAAAAAATTGTGGTATAGTCATACAATTGTATACTATACTATGCATAACATTGAAAAAGAATGAACTGTAGCCACAGACATCACCATAAATAAATATCTTAATATAATATTGAATTAAGATATGAAATTGGGATTAAATCCATAAATGTCGTCCATTAAGCATGTTTTAAATAACTAGTAATTTATACTTTAATATTAAATTTGGTTTACTCTATCTTTTTGGTATTTATATTTTAAACTTTATTTTTAATTGTATGATGCTTTACAATTTACACACACATACATTTTCTCAATCGATCATTACATCTTTCCTTTGAAATGCTATCATCCTATAATAAAATATAGGAAACTGAGGATCATAAATATGAAGTGTCAATAAGAGCATGTAGCTTTTATGGGGGATAACAGGAAAACCTCAAATATCACTAAATGACACATTTCCAAACTCTTAAACACCAATATTACATTTTCCATGGTATTGATCCATCTGATCATTATTCATTAACAGTAAGAGCACTTGAATTTTCAAAGCCTACATAGATCAAAGCAATTTCATGGTCTTCTTTCCACCTGACAATGACCCTGACACTAGGTTTTTCAGATATCATGATTCCCATTTTCCTGAGAATCTGAGACTGATAGTTAAGTGGTCAAGTCTCCAGTACTTGGTATTATAATATTATAATAATATCACTACTATATTTAAATGTTTCTAGTCTGAATTTATCAGTCAGAGCTCTTTTGCTTTTGAATATACATATTTAACTAAGAGTTAGATTTCTGGTTTATGTAACAAAAACAAAGGAAAGGCATTCTCTCCAACCTTTGCCTCTGTTTACCTGAGTTTACCATTGTTATTCCCTGCCATCAATTCCTCTATGAAGGTGAAATCATGGGCACTAGTACCTCTGATCTTTCACCACTAGTCCTGTGTCCTCCCAATCCCCCCCAAAGGAGATTCTTTCTTAATGGTTCCTCAATACAGCCAAAGGATATACTTTTATCCAGCATGGCTCACATGCCCACAACTCTAACCTGAGGTACTGGATCTCTTACCTGAAGAAGAGAAGGGGGACCAGAACACTGTCATCCGCACCTGGTCATGTACTGCACACTTTCCCCACCCATTTCAGATGAGACAACAGAGGACCAACGCCACTCAGTAATTCACTCAATGTCACACAGTGAGTAACAAAAAAAACATGACTAGGTTTCTGCTCTCCTGTGTCTCAGGTCAATATTTCTTAATTCTAATGCCTTACTGAAAGTTTTAGAAAGCCCCCTTACTCACAAATTTAGCACATCTCAGTCTTTTCAAAATGAAAGCCAACAATTTGGACAGCATGGATGATTGTTTTGAGCACCATTATAAGTGACTGGTTAGGAGATTGTTTTTGAGCTGAAGGAATAAAAAACAACCTAGACTCTAGCACAGAAGAATTTGTTCTCACAAGTGTTCTTTATGTGCAAGTGTTGGACAAGGCAACACTCCCCAGCACACAGACAGATTAATTCCCAGTGATAGCCACAATTTTCTTAATGATAAGACCTTTTGGGGGCTAATTTATACACCATCTGTTGTTCGTGCTGGAATCCTTTCTGAACATTTCAAAGGTTAAGCTCATACTAACACAACACCTGAAGCAATGTTTTGCACATACCTGGTATTCAATAAGGGGATCATTATATTGAACTAAATGCAAGTCGCAGCCATACTAATTGAGAAAATAAGCAACAAATATTTATTAAGCACCTTTTGAATGTTCAGACTAATTTTAGATAGCTTTGTAAAAACTGAAGAAGAAAATATTATAACCCTTCTGGGTAGTTAGAAAAAAAATGACTAACTCATAAAAAATTGTTCTAAGTTGAGTTATGGATGGAGTTGTTGGCACAGATGATGTGCACTGCACGGGTGTGGCAAAGGAAAGGTGTGAATTAGAGATAGCTATGACGAGAAAGTGGGCTCCAAAGTGGCCCTTGAATGACTGATCCAACAGAGGGAAGAGGAAGGAGTGAGGAATAAAGGACGTTTCAAGGGGGGCATTATGAGCAATCATGCCACGGTAAGGTGGCCCTAACTTTTGGTGTGCTGCTCATATTCAAGGTGCTCTGAAAACTAAAGGAGTGAGGATGATTTTTGTCTTTAAGAATCTCTCTTCCTTAATAAAGAGAGAACAAAAAAATTATTCAAAACTTTAAATATAAGATAGAACCAGTAGTTTTACAGTCTGTGATTCACAGTCACTGGGAACT
Organism: Miniopterus schreibersii; assembly: GCF_964146895.1. Classification (NCBI taxonomy): domain Eukaryota; kingdom Metazoa; phylum Chordata; class Mammalia; order Chiroptera; family Miniopteridae; genus Miniopterus; species Miniopterus schreibersii. The sequence goes on from NC_138110.1 coordinate 28,782,442, forward strand.
CATTAATAAAACTAGGTAGGTGGGGCTCAGTAGGGATTTTCTAATTCAGTGTCACTGGGACATATCTGGCATCTGGTTAGAAGGCTGGCTATATAAACATCCAGCTATGATAAGAAGGTGACCTGTACTTAGAGGATGGCATCAAAATGAATAGCAAAAGGAAGACAGACATGAAAAGCATGAAGGAAGAATGGACAGGGCCTATGTCTGATAGAAATCCCAAATGGCCAATGTCACTAAGGCAAATCCTGAGAGAGACATTAGTAAGGATACAATTGTTAGGCCGATAAGAGGGGTAAGGTGATGAGGGATGGATTTCGACTTGTTGGAGTTTAAGGAAACCCAATTTCTAGGGTAGTCATCACATGACTCAACTCTTCAGTATCTTTACTGACATAGATTGGAGAAGAAGAGGAAAGATTCAGTATTAATTAAGCCCAAGAGGAAGAAAATGAGCACAGAATTTCAAGAATTCTTGCTAAAGTTGGATGGACACTTCAAAATAAGTTTAGTCCAAGCAGAAATCAATAAAGGCAATCATGTACAATCAACACTTATGTGGATTTAAGTCATGTGATTCAAGAGCTTAAAATAGAGCTGAATTAGACCAGATGGCAGCTTTCAGAGCAACAGCCTAGGTGCAAGAATGCTTTACTTTAAGAAAATTTCACCGAGGTGTCACTGACAGACAGAATTCTACAGCAAGTGAGGCAGGGTTCAGAGTAAATCACAGCTGAAGACGGAAGTGGGTGTAATGTAAGCATGGCTTTATGGGTGTATAAGTGCTTCTACATATATATATATATATATATGCAGCACTGAAAAGACAAAAAAATTGCTTGAAGGTTTTCTGTTATTTTCTGTCAGGCTGCGCTCCTTTCCTCTCATTCACAGGCAATTTACTTTGAGCTGAGTCTTGAAAGAATATCTTGATATCTAGCAAAGGCGTTAACCTTTTAGGAGGGTTTTCAATATTTATACCTCAGAACACTTGGTAAGTTTTTCCCTTTCAGGATAAATCCTGCACACGGACCTAGGGGCCTTTTACAACAGGGCCTTGACTTAAGTCTGCGGTAGCTCTCGTTTTGCTTCTTTGCACTGTCCCTTCTCTTGTTAGGGCGTTTTCACCTGACTTGCCTACTTTCCAATGGTGGGAGAGTCAAATTAACAGATTTTAGTTGGAATTTCTTTGAATAGATAGATCAGTTTGTGAAGAATTAACATCTCAATGTTGAGCCTTCGCATCCAATAAAATAGTATCACTTTCTGCTTATTTGGGTCCTTTTAATTTCTGTAAGGAATATTTTATGGTTTTTAATGTACAGGTTCTAACATACTTTCTGTCACATTCATCATTATTTCATATATGATGCTTCTTAAAGTAGTACTTTTTATCTCAATTTCTGATTTGCACTATTGTATAAAGAAATACAGTTGATTTTTGTAGATTGATCTTGTGTACTACAAATACCCTTATCTCATTTGTTACTAGCTTTTTGTAGTCCACGGGCCTTTCTAAATAAAGAGGGTTTCCTGCTTACTCAATTTGGATGCCTTTTATTGTTTTATTGCTATTTGCACTGGCTAAAATCTTCAGTATTCTATTGAATAAAAATGGTAATAATAAACAGCCTTACCTTGCCATTCTTAGCTAAAAAGCAATCAGCTCTTTACCATTAAACTTGAAGTTATCCATAGATTTTGCTCAGAGACACCCTCTGTCAGTTTGGGGAAGCTTTCTTCTCATAATTGAAAGTTCTATTTTTCTTCTAAATCAGAATAGATATTGGATTTTGTTCAGTTCTTTTTTATGCATTTATTAAGGTGATCCTTTGTTGTTGTTTTCATCTTGTTAATATGATGAAGTACAGTGATTTATTTCCAAATATTAAACCAACTATGAGTTTCTCGTATAGGTGCCATTTTGTCAAGATGTATTATGAGTTTTATATGTTTTTGAGCTTGAGTTATTAAAAATCTGTAGAGAATTTTTGCTTAAATGTTTATGAAAATACAGGAGAGTTTGGCGAAAGTAGGTTTACAGTTGTGAGTATGCAAAACACAGAATTTATTTTTGTATTACACTTTAATTATTGTATTACTTTCCATACAACCAACTGTAAACCTACTTTTGCCTACCCCTGTATTGACCTGTAGTTTTCTTTTCTTGCAATGGTAATTGTTAGTTTTGGTATCAGTGTAACGTGGCCAGAAATAATTGGCAAGTATTCCCTCTTCAATTTTTGGAAGAGTTTTGTAGAATTTGTATCATCACTTACTTAAGAGTTTGATATAATTCATAATAAAGCTATCTGGGCCTGGATATTTCTTCAGGAGAAGATTTTTAACTAAAATATCTTGATTATATATTGGCTATTTATGTTATAATTTTTTCTTTAGTAAACTTGTGGTTGCATTTTAAAAGAAACGTCCATTTTTTTCTATATATTAAAATGTATTGTTATAAAATGCTTAATAATATTCACTCTCTCATTGTTGATATTAACAATGTCCTCTACATTTTTTATTATTTATGTGACTAAAGGTATATTATTGTATTGTTCTTTTATCAGAACCAGCTTTGGGTTACATTTTCTCTGCATTTTCTTTTATCCATTTCATTAATTTTAGATAAGATCTTTATTATTTTTTATTATTATACCTTCTTATTCTTTCTGTAGCTTTAATTTACTGCTTTGTTTCATTTTTCTTTCAGGTGGAAGCTGAGGTCATTGATTTCACACCTTGCCTTTTTTTAATAAATGCATTTGGTGATACATATTTCCCTCTAAGTTCTTCTTTAGCTGCATATTAAAAAATAATATGTTTTTATTCAGTTTTTAAAACTTTATAATTTTGTAAGTGGCTTATAGTATCCAAATATTTACATATATTCCAGATATTTCTTTTATTAATTTCAAATTTAATTCCTATTTGTTCAGAGAATGTAATTTGTATGATTTGCAGCCTTTTGAATTTACTAAGTCTTTGAATTTGTTAAAACTTCTTTCATGCAGAAAACATAGTCTATTTTGGTAGATGTTCCATGTGCTGTTGAAAAGGATGCATACTCTTCTCCTGTTAGAGGCAGTGTCCAATAAAGAGCAATTACACTGTTGGGACTGACAGTGTGTTCAGATCTTTCAAATTAATACTCAGTTTCTATCTACTTATTCATAAGTTATTGAGAGATGAATGCTGAAATTTTGTAATGATAATTGTGGAATTGCTTATTTGTTTATGTCCTTGCACTTCTGTCAGTTTTCGTGGCCCTTTTTTGAGGCTTTTTCAATAGGTTCACAAAAATTTATGATCATTGTGTTCTCTTGTTGAAATGACCATTTTATTTTTATGAAATGAACCTCTTTTTCCATGGTAATATTTCTACTCTAAAGGCAAAGTTATCTTATACTACTCTAGTAGCACCCATTTTTTTAAAAATTGGCATATGCCTGGTAAATACTTTTCCATCCTTTGACTTACAACCTGTTATTGTGTATTTAATAAAATAGGTTTCTTGCAGGCAGCATATAATTGGGTCTTTTAAAAAAGACAATCTGATAAACTCTTTTTTCATTAGGGGATTTAGGCCATTTATATTTAGTGAAATTATTACATAGTTACGTTTGAATCTATAATCTATAATTTTGTTATTGGTTTTCTATTTGTCTCATCGGTTTTGTGTTCAATATTCCTTTTTTGTGCATTATTTTGAATTACATTAGTATTATTTATGATTCCATTTTAACCTCTTTGGTTGCTTATGAGGAATAACTTCTTTTAAAAGAATACTTGCTTTGGAATCTATAGACTACATTTTTAACTTATTAAATCTTACCTTCAAGGGATATTATACTTTATATACAGTGCCAAAACCTTATAGTAGTATAGTTCTATTTCTCCCTTCCAGAACTTTACTGTAGTTCTGTTACATCCTTTATTTTTACATTAAGTTATAAACCTGTGATACATTGTTATTCTCTTTTCTGTAAATAGACAATTATCTTTTCAGGAGTTTTAAACAACAAGAAAAAAGTCTATCATATTTACAATCATTGAATCACTAACACTGCCTTTCATTCCATGATATAGATCTGTATTTTCTCTGGTATCATCTTCCTACTGCCCAAAAGACTTTATTTAACCATTCTTGTAGTATATGTTTGTTATGACTTCTTTCAGCTATTACATGTTTTTTTAGAAGTCTTTACTGAACATTTATTTTGAAAAATCTTCTTGTTGTAGTTGGACATTTTCTTTGTTGGTAACATTTCAAAGAGGTTGTATCACTTTCTTCTGGTTTGCATTTTTTTAGACAGTCTTCTATCACTCTTACATTTGTTTCTCTGTGCATAATCTGTCTGTGTTCTCTTGTTGCTTTAAAAGATTTCCTTTTATCTTTGGTTTTAAGTCATTTAACTATGATCCATGATGTACTTTAGTCTATTTTCTTGTGGGGGGTTTCTCGAGATCCTTAAGTTTGTTGGTGTATAGTTTTCATATATTTGTGTATTTTTCAGCCATTATTTCTTTAAATATTTTTCTCAGTCACCATTTATCTCTCCTCTTTTGGGAAATTCCAGTAACACATATAATAGGCCATCCAAAGTTTCTCCACAGCTCAATAATGTTTTATTCCTGTCTTTTTCTTCTCTATATTTTATTTTGTAAAGTTCCTATTGCTATGCTCTTAATTTCACTAATCTTTTCTTCTGCAATGTCTAATCTACTATTAATCCTATCCAGTATATTTTGAATATAGACATTTCAGTTTTCCTCTTAAGAAGTTTCATTTTTATATCATGCTTATATTTGTTTATAAGGTCAGTCATTCCTCTGTACATTCTTGAACATATGGAATGCATTATAAAATTATAAAATAGCTTGTCTACAAATTCTGTCATCTCTGTCACTCCTGGGACTGTTTGTGTTGATTAATTTTTCTTTTCTTTATGTGTCATATTATCCAGATTTTTCCATGCTTGATATTTTAATTTTTGCCAGATGTAAATTTTACTTTTCTGGGCAATTGACTATTTTCTTATTCCTATAAACATTTTTTAAAGTTTTTTCAGTTAAGTTACTTGAAAACAAGTTGATCCTTTCAGATTTTGCTTTTAAGTTTTGTTAGGACCAGGGTAAGATTCTAGAACTAATTTTCTAGAACTAATTTTGCTTCAGTAGTGAAGCAAAATTCTGTTAACTCAATCTCTTGCCCTGTGAATTATAAGTTTTTTATAATTTCTGATTGGAAAAACCAAAAACAGTTCTCAGCCCTATCTGATCTCCAGGCACTGTTTTCTCTAATATTTTCACATAGTTCATTCCATGGATTTGGGAAACCAGAAGCTAGTTCTTTGACAAAATGAATAAAATTTATAAATTTCTAGCCAGATTAAGAAAGGAAAAAGAGAGAAGACACAAAGTAATTAACACCAGAAGCAAACAAGAAGTCGATAATATTAACCCCATGTACATTTATAAATATTTGATATAAAATAACAAAGTATGTATAGAATCTGTATGCCAATAAATACAAAACACTGATGAAAACAATCAGAGAAAATTGAAATAAATTGAGAGAGATAGCATTAATGCAGTTGTAATTCATGGATTAAAATGCTCAGTATGGTTAAGATGTCAGTTCTCCTCTATTTGATCTATATTCAATCAAAATCTCAGCAAGATTTTTGAAGATATGGAAAAACAGATTCTCAAATACATATGCAAAAGCAAAAGGACTTGAATAAGCAAATAATTTTGCAAAGGAGAAACAAAGTTAGAAGATTCAAACAACTTAATTGCAAGGATTATTGTAAAGCTATATTAATCAATATATGCATTGTTGACAATGGAATAGATACATACATGAAACAGAATGGAGAGCTATACATAGATACACACACACACCTAGTGAACTTAGTTTGACAAACATCCAAAAGCAACTAGACTGAGAAAGGATAGTCTTTCCAAAAAATGACCCTTGAAAATGTGGCTATTCATATGCCAAAAATATTTTATAAAGCTCAAATCATATGAAACAGGATAAATGAGAATTCAGAAATCCACACCATTAAATATAAGAAAGAAGCTACAGAAGTCTCCCAAAGGAGAGAGCGTTAAACCTAGCTAGTGATAGAGGCTAGAGAACATTGAAAATGGTGATAGTTAAACTGAGGTTGGCTTTTCAAGAGAAATGATAGAAGTTAGTAGACTTTGAAAAATGTTTAGATTACTGAAGGGAATATAACTGTCATCCTAGAATGTATATGAAATTAAAGTATGTATTAAGCACCAGAGAAAAATAAAGACATTTTTATGTAAATAAAATTTGAGAAAACATGCTACACCTACTGCAGAAAATTCTAAAAAATACACTTGGGGCTGAAAGAAATTAATTGCAGGTGGAAAGCCAGAATTTAAAAAAGAGATGATCCAAAAAAATAAATAAATGAAACACTGGTATAAATATACGTGAAATATAAACAAATATTGGCCAGGTGAAAAATAATAATAATGCTATATAGAATACAACTTATATATTTCACTATAGTACTTAGATCATATTTGTGTTGAGAGTTCAGTGATATGAGGTATACTCTAAAGTCCTTGTGTATTTATAAAAGAAGATAAATATTTGTTAGTTTTAGTCTCCAACTTAAAGAATTTCTACATTTTTCACCATCAACAATTAGAGTATAATTACAGCACATAATTTCTAAAATTTGGGAACAAAATAATCAATTATAAAAAAACTAACAATGAGAGAGAATAGTATAGAAATTATGGAATAGGTAGAAAACAAAAATAAATGGTAAATAAATATTTTAAATTTAATTTCAAACAGAAATATTAGTCCAAAATAGATTAAATGTTTTACAGTTTGAAATTAAATTAAATTGCATTTATAAACAATTTAAAACAGATATTCCCAAATCATAAGGGGTGTGAGAGAAAGTAAAAGAAGGGAAAAATAGTGTGGCAATAGCAACATCAGACAATATCCACATACAGGCAAAGAGGTAAAAGGATTCATTAATTCACCAGGAAAGAAAAAAATTCTAAACATCTATGAATGTAGTCACTAAGAGTCAAAATATCTTAACAGAAAAATTGGAAAAAATTTTACAAGTCTACCAAAATAGTAGGAGATTTTAGCACAATACCCTCAGTAATTAATAGATCAATCAGAAAGGATATAGAGGATTTGAACTACACATTAGCAAGATTGATCTGATGGGCATATACAGAACAGCACACTGAGTAACCAATGAAAACACATAGTACTCAAGCGCATATAGAACATTTATAAACACTGACCACAGACTTGGCAGTGAAGGAAGTTTCCACAAATTTAGAATGATTGATATAATAAAAGCCACATTCATCTCCACAGTGCATTTGACTTAGAAATCAATAATAACAAAAAAAAAGGGAAACAGAAAAATCACATATATTTAGAAACTAAGAAACATATTTAAAATGATTCACGATTCAAAGAGGAATAATATTGGATACTGGAAAATATTTATAACTTATCCATATTCTAAAATTATAGGACAGAATTACAATACAAATGAGTACTTATGTGGAAATGTACAGCTTTAAATGCTTATTTTAAAAAGAAGTCTAAAACAGTAAGATAAGCACGCATGTGCTTAGAAAAGGAACTCTAAAGAGAGTAGAACAAAGATGTACATTTTTAAGAAACAGAAATTAATTAAATGAAAACAATGATGCAGTAGAGAGAATCCAAAAAAGCTAAATATTCCTGTGTGTGTGCATGGGTGTGTGGGGACTGTGCGTGTGTTTTTTAAAAGACAATAAAATAGAACCGTCTGATGAAACTGCTGATCAAGAGCAAGAATAATCACCTAAATAAATAGTATTCCATCTTTTAAATGACTTGAATGACAGGTGCTGCTAAGATTAAAAAAGTAATAAAATATAATGAATAGTTTTATTTTGATAAACTTGAAAACAAACTTTCAGAAAAATAAAACATCAAAATTAACTCAAAAGGAAAGAAAACAATCATTCTATATGCATCGAATGAAATGAATCAGCAGATAAGAATCTTCCCCTAAAGAGAAATCAAGCCAGGATGGTTTACCAAGAAAAAAACAGTTTAGGGGAAAAAACTTAGAAATTTATTATTTTTATAATTTTTACCTTGAAATAATTTGACTTCCAGATTTATAAAGATAGTGCAGGAGGTTCCCAAGAGATTCTAGCTTGCACTCTTGCTTACTTATAGCTTTTAACTCTGGCAGTGAGAAGCTTGGCTCTCATTACCTACTCCTTCGTTATGTGTTCAACCCCAGCATCCCTGTAAAGCCATTGAAGAATTAAGCCACGCTCCTATACTCCTATGAGAAACAAAGTTCCCAGCAATGCTTATGTAGAGTTGTTCTCTTTAACCTTCTAGTATTTAGCAAATCATTGTTTTCAAAGTGCCTTAGGTCAGTTGTCCACCTACCTCCTTTAGGTATGTTATGCTATACATTTGTAATGCAGTAGGATTTATTTGTCACAAGCTATATTCCACCCTAGGATCACTGGATAACCTAGACAATATTTTTTCAATTTTTAGAACGTTCAATATTTGATGTGTATAGTTCTATGGATTTTGACAAATGCTTTCAGTCATATATCTGCCACCACAGTAGTAGATGTATTAAAAAAAGTTTCACCACCTTAGAATATCTCATACAGCCCTTTTTTAGTCAATCTCCCCTCTACCAACCACTGGCAACAACTGATCTATTTTCTAACCCTATAGCTTTGTCTTTTTGCAGAATATTATATAAATCAAACCATGAAATATGGATCCTATGCATTTGTCTTATTTAACCTAACAAAACACATTTAAGATTCATCCATATTGTTGCATCAATCAACAGTTTGTCCTGCTTACTTTCCGAATAATATTCAATTTTATGGATGAAAAACCTTTGTTTAAATATTCATCTGTTGAAGGAAATCTGGATTGTTTCTAGTTTTTGTCAGTTAGGAATAAAGTTATTATATACATTAACATACAGGTTTTTGCATGAACGTAAGTTTTCAATTCACTTCAGTAAATATCTAGGAATGTGACTACTGGGTTGCATGATAAGTGTATGTTCAACTTTATGAGTAACAACAGTCACCAACAGTTGAGAATTTTATCACTCAAGAACTGGTAGATCTAGTTCAAGTTATGTATTTATAATATTACACACTTTAAACTTATACAATATTATTAACCAATGTCACACCAATAAATTTAATTTAAAAAACTACAAAGAAAAATAATAAATTGGTGTATTCAACCTAATAGGTGTGTAGTATTCTCTCACAGTGGTTATAAATTGCATTTTTTTAAGAACTAATTAATGATGCTGAGCATTTTTAATAAGCTTCTTTGCCACGTGTACACTTTTTTGGTGAAATGTTTGGTCAGACCTTTTGCCCAATTTTTTATTAGATTATATATATTCTTATTTTTGAGTTTCAGGAGTTCTTTTTATGTTCCTGATACAAGTTCTTTATTATACATGTTCTTTAAAAATATATTCTGCCATTCTATGGATTGTCTTTTCATTCTCTGAACTGTCTCTCTCAAATTAATATTTATTAAATTAGATATTTTTCAAACTCACCACCAAATTCAAGATTATACAAATTCTCCTGTTTTTATCTAGAATTATTAAGGATTTACCATTTATAGTATGTCTCTGATCTATTGGAATTATTTTTTATGTTTGTGTAAGATTTCTGACATTTATTTTTTTCTGTGAATGTCCAATTGTTAAAACACCATTTATTGAAAGGACCATATTTTATCCATTGCAATGCCTTTCAACATTTGTCAAAAATGGTCTTTTATAGCTTTATATTCTGTTCCTTTGATCTGTGTCTATCCTTTCAACAAAATCACAAAGTCTTAGTAATTGTGACTTGATATCATGTAATGTAAGTCCTCCAACTTTGTTTTCCTTTTTCCAAATTGTTTTTGGCTATTGTAGTCACTTCTTTGTCTTTCCATAAATTTTAGAAGGATCTTTTAAATATGTACACAAAAATATTGTTGGCATTTAGAACAAATTGACCAGAACTAGCTTCTTAACAAAGTCTTCCAATCAATGAACATTATAGATCTCTCCATTTATTTAGATCTTCTTTAATATTTTTAGTTTTGCAGTTTTCATCATACATTTCCTGAATGTATATCGTTAGATGTATATATAAGTGCTTCATTTTGGGGGCTGGGACCCTACTGAATTTTTTTTTTTTAATTTTCTAAGACCAAAGTTCATTACTGGTATATAAGAAGATGATTGACTTTTGGATATTGACCGTGTATTAGGAAAACTTACTAAAACCACTTAGTTATTCTAGGATGTTGTTTTGGTGCTAGTATGTAGATTTTTCTTAGGATTTTTTACATAGAAAATCATATCTATGAATATGGATCTTTTTTTTCTTCTTTATTTCCAATCTTCATGTATTTTGCTTATTGATCTTGTCTTTAACACTGCTTAGGAATACTGGTAAAATATTAAATAGGAATGTGAGAGAAGGCACCTTATCTGTGTTTTTTATTTTTATTTTTCCGTTGAGGAGAGAGAGAAACATCAATCAGTTGCTACCTTACACTCCCTGATGGGGGATGGAATCCACAGCTTAGGTATGTGCTCTGACCGGGAATTGAATTGTCTTGTTTTTGATCTTAGACTAAAAACATTCTGTTTCTCATCATTAAGTAAGATGTTAGCTGAGGCTTTTTGTAGATTCCCTTTATAAGATTCAAAAAGTTCCAACCCATTTCTATTCTGCTGATATTTTAAATCATAAATGGATGCTAAATTTTATTGAATGCTTTTTCTGCATCTTAAGATCATATATTTTCTTCCTTATTTAGTCTGATTATGTAACAAATCAAATTAATTGCTTTTCAAATGTTGAACCAGCTATGCATTCCTGGGATGAAATCCACTTGATCATAATATATTATCATATTGTATTATGATAGATTTTATTTGCAAATATGATGATTATGATTAACAATATTTTGTGGTTTGCTTCTTTCTGTTTTTCTTTTTTTTTTGTCTTGGTCTAATTTTAAGGGTAGGCTAATGATGGCCTAGAAAGTTATGAAGTGTTCTCTTTCTTTATATCATCTGGAAGACTGTATGTCAAATAGATATCATTACTTTCTTGAATGTCAATAAGAACTGAACATTAAAGCCATCTAAATGTGTAGTTTTCTTTTTTTGGAAGGTACTAACAACAATTAAATTTCTGTAATAAAAGTAGACCTATTCAGATTATTATTTCTTCTATAATAAGATGACAGTTTATGCCTTTCAATATACTTGTCTATTTAAGTGTTCAAATTCATGGGCTTAGTGCATTCATATTTTCTTATTAGCATTTCAATGCTAATACACCTCTTTCATTTCTGATATTGGTAATTTTTGTCTTTTTTCTCTTTTTCCTTGTTAATCAATCTTTTAAAAAAAAGTTACAAATCTTTAAAAGGGATTTTGATCACTTTGTTTTTCTCTATTCTTTTTCTATTCACCACTTTATTTATTTCTACCCCAATCATTGTTATTTCCTCCCTTCCTCTTGGTTTGGATTTGCTTTACTTTTCTCTAATTTCTTAAGGTGGAAACTTAGGTTACTGATTTGAGACCTTTAATCTTTTCTAATATAAGCATTTAATGCTATCAATTTCCCTATAGGCAAAGCTTTAGCTGCATCAAACACATTGTGATATGTTGTATTTTTATTTTTAAGTCAAAATATTTTTTAATTGCCTTCAGTCTTTGACCCATAGATTATTTAGAAATCTGCTGTTAATTTCCAAATATTTATGAATTATCTATATTTATTATTTATTTTTATTAGTTTAATTCTGTTAAGTTACAAGAAAAGATTTTGAATTATTTCTATCCTTTTGTTTTTATATTTTTTCACTTTGATTTTTATTCTTTTAAAATAGTCTAAGTTTTGTTAATGGTGCAAAATATGGTCTTTCTTGGTTCCATTTGCAGTCTAGATGACTGTGCACTTTATTTTTGCTTTGTGAATGTTCTAAAAATGCCAATTAGATTAATTTGATTTATAGTTTTGTTCTGGTCAGCTATATCCTTACTGATTTTTCAATTACTGTTCTATGAATTACCAAGAAGAAAGGCTTGGAACCTCAAAATAAAAGTGTGGATTTGTTTATGTTTCTTTTCAGATCTGTAACTTTTGCTTTTGGTAGAGTGAAGCAAAACTGATTATGCTAACTGTAGAACCTGTAAATGTTCTTGGAAAATTCACCTTTTTATTACAGAGCATCATTCTTTATCTCTGATAATAGTCCTTGTTCTAAGTTTACTTTGTGTGAAATTAATAAAAAAGTGTATATTTTTGGTGTTTTTATGGTATATTTATCTCCATTTTTAAAAGTATAAGTGTGCTTATATTTAAAGTTGACATTGTGTGGACAGTATAATGTTGTCCTTCAGTACATTGAATCTGAAAAGTCTGTTTTGTAACAGGTGCTTCTGAAACATATTTAAAATGTTATTAATGTAGTTGGGTTAACATTGTCATTTTTGCTTCTTTCTACTTTCAAAAATTATATTAGTCTTTCTCAATAATTATTATGTTTTCTCTGGGTTTAATAAAAAATTTAAAATTTATTCCATTTTATCTCCTGGATTGATGCATTATTTATACATTTTATTTTAATGATATTTAGTTTAGAGTTTAAAATATATATTTTTAAATTATCTGAGTTTACTTTCAAACAATAATAAGTTGCTTCACATGTTATGCAAATAATTTGTGACAATATATTTCAAAATTTTCCTTCCCAACCCTTGTGTCATTTATATCACTTTTAAGTATGCTATTAACACACAATAAACTGTTAATATTTTTCATTAAATGTTCTATTATCTTTCAGAGAAATATAAATAAGTTTATAACATATAACATGTTCCTTCTAACTGGAAAACTTCAGTTAATATTTTTCATACTCTAGGCCTTGCAATGGAGGAAGGAACTTTACTGTTCAAGGTTTTTTCAGCTGGTCTAATAATTAAGCCTACATGAGACAGATTAACAAGATAAAATAACCAAATTTAATTACATGCATAGGTATAGGAAACCCACATACATGAGACAGTTAGAGACCCCACAGACATGAGAGGTTCGGGGACAGAAAGTTAAAATGAGGTATATATGGCATCCTGAGATTAGGATGAGGGAAGGTGCCTTGGGGCTTCAGAGAACAGGACAGTCACTGCAGGGCAATAAGAAAAGCAGATGTTCAGTCATTAGTAGTTTTCCCTGCCCCATAGATAGGTCAAAAAGGTTATCTCACAATCTCTTATTAGGGACAAAGTCTCTAATTTAAATAATTCTAAGTAGTTAAGGGGATCAGAAGTTTTACTTGAGCCCTCAGAGTCTCAGTTGTCTTTAGCACAAAATAATCTGAGTATCACAGAGGCATATCTTGGGATGAGTTCTGAATCCCTACAGGTTATTGACTCTCTCAATGTCCTCCCTCCAAAGAATATTTATTTTTCTTTTACTTTTGAGGAACATTTTCATTTGGTGCAGAATTCTGGGTAGACATTTTTGTTTTCTTTCAGCATTTTAAAAATGCCAGTTCCTCATTTTCTTGCTTACATGGTTTCTGATGAAAAATCTGCTGATTTTGTACCCGTGTTTCTTTCTAGGGAATGAGTTTTGTTGTTTTCTTCTTGTTTGTTTTTTAATCAGGGAGGCTTCAAATTTCTCCTTAGTTTTCAGCAGTTTGAAAATAAAATATCTAGGAGTTTTGGTGTTACTTTTTAGTACTTATTCTGCTTGATGTCCTCTGAGGTTCTTGGATCTGTAACTTGGTATCTGTTATTAATTTTGGAAATTTTTCAACCATTATTTCTTCAAATATTTCTTCTACTCTCTTTGTCCCTTCTCTGAATGGATTCAAACTATGTATAATTTAGATTGGTTAATATTGTCTCACAGCTCTTGTGTGCTCTGTTCTGTTTAAAAAACACTCAATTCTTATTGCAATTAAATCTTTGTAATTTCTCTTGATCTATTTTCAAGTTCACTGGCTCTTTTTTCAGCTTTACTTAATGTCCTGATAAGTTCATCAAAGGTAGTACTCATATTTTTACTGTCCTTTTACTACCTGGGAGTTTCACTTAATTAATTATATTTTCCATCTATTTTGCAGTAGTTATCTCTTTGAACTTGTATATTGTATACCTTTACCATTACAGCCTTTAACATACTAACATTTTAGCTATTTTAAATTTTCTGTCTGATAATTCCAACATTTGTGTCATATTTGAGTTGACCTCTAGTGACTATCTCTTTCAGACTGTGTTAATTCTTTATTTTTGATGTCTCCTAATTTTTTGTTGACAACTGAACATATTATATAGGACAGTGAATATGGGAGTAATTATTTTTAATGCTTGGAAATGAACTTATCTTTTCTTCTGCTAGGCCTATTTGTGTTAATTTAGTCTGGAATTAGGTTGGGTTTGATGTTAACTATTACTATGGTTTCCCACAGTTCACCAGAGACTCCAAATTTTCTAGGGATATCTAATTTTTATGGTGTGGGCTAAAATTCCTGTATTTTTCTTAATGTTTAATCAAAATTTGCCTTAGAATATTCCTACTTGCCTTTAGGTCTTCCCTTTTCACTGTCCCCCAAGGTTTCTTTCTCTCGCAGCTCTCCCAGTTGAATTCCTAGGTCATTTTTACTTGACACACATTAGCATTTTTATTTCTTTTTACTTTTTCTCTTTTAAATGTATTGGGATAACATTAATAAGATCATATAGGTTTCATGCAATATACAGATCATGTATCATTTTTATTTCTGGAAATTCAATTTGGCCCTTTTTCAAATCTTCGTTGTCATCTTGTTAAAAAATTACTTCTACCAATTTTCCCAACATTTCTCTTATTTATGTAATCATACTATTCTCGTTTTCTATTGGGTATTACAATAACATATGAGATCTTTGAGTATCTTATTCTGATGTGTGTTTTTCCTGCTGACTCTCACACATGATGTCATCATTTTTTATTTTCTTTTGTACTATCATGTTATATTAATTTCAGTTTTACCTGTGGAAATTCCCTGAGACCTGGGTTGATACTGGGTTCCCTTCGATAGGGTTATTTTCTGTAGTCTGTTGGAAATCTGAAGTCTCTACCAAAACAGGACCTCTTTATATTCTCAGCCTGAGGTTTCACTTATTTATTTTACAGTAACAAAGATACTTGGCATTTGGACTAAAAACTAGCATAAAGATTAAATTTTGGTTAGTTGTTCTCTTAGAAACCACTACCCCAAATCAATGGTAATTTTAAACTGGCAATTCTCTTTTCCTGAAGCAATCATACAAACTAGCAATCATGCAAAATTTCACATTTTCTTTCCAATTATATATATTTTTCTATATGTTTTTCTAATGCTTTTTACAAATTTGTTGACTTCAAGTATGTGTTGAATAGAAGTATTTCTTGCCTTGGTCTTGAACTTAATGGGAACAGTTTTTAAGTCTCAAATAAAGTGAGACTTTAATATTTATAATATTTTTATGTTTCAGAGAGACACATGCTATTTGATTACAAAGATATATTTCATTTAAGCTTTACTGGGGAGCCTTTTTATTTGGTAAAATTGTTAATATTTTACTTGATTATTTACATTTCATTTCTGATTCCAATGTGATTAAAGCTCAAAATGAGCAATACGAATTTTTCTACTTTTTAAATATCTGTGTTATTATGTATAAGACAGAAATAGTTTGCTCCTTCCATGTTAGTAAAATTTGCTTTTAAAATTATCTATGCTATGGGAGTTTAGAGAGAAAGAATTTAAACTATATGTTAAATATCTCTAAAATTTTTATTGTATTCAATTTTATACATTTTCTTGAATTATTTTTACTTTTTAGGAAAGTATTTCATCTAGGTTGTTACACAATAAAAGTGGTTATTTGTATATCTGCAGTTGTATTCCATTTTAATATTTAAAATTATTTATTTATTATGGAAAATACAAACTGCTCTCCCTCTCTCCCCATACAATTTCCCCTGTTATGATATCTTGTATTAATCTATTACAATAGATGAACAAACATTGATGTATTATGCAATAATATTACCTAAAGTCTATAGATTCACTTTTTTTGGTACAGTGACATGGATTTTGAACAATGTCTAATGTCATATATACGACAATATACGTTTATTATGTTAATAAGACAATTATAATGTCATATCCATAACTGCAGTATTATACAGAATAATTTCACTGCCCTCCGAAATCCCATCCTACATCTTTTCTTTTCTGCCTCCCTCCCTCAAACCACTGATCTTTTTACTGTCTCTGTAGATTTGCCTTTCCCTCAGGGCTATAGAGCTGGAATCAGACAGTACGTGGCCTTTTCAAACTAGTTTCTTTAACTCAGCAATATGTACTTAAGGTTCCCCCATTTTTTTGTAGCTTGATAGCTCATTTCTTTTTATCACTCAATAATATTCCATCGTGTGAATGTACCACAGTTCGTTTATCCACTTACCTACTAAAAGACAACTTGGTCATTTTCAATTTTTGGCAATTATGAATAAAGTTGCTATAAAGATTCATGTGCAGGTTTTTGTGTGGACATGTTCTCAACCCATTTGTGTAAATATAAAGGAGTGCAACCGCTGGGTCATGTGATAAGATAATGTTTATCTTTGTGAGAAATCGCCAAACTGTCCTCCAAAGCATCTATACAATTTTGCATTCCTACCACTAATGAATGAAAGTTCCTGGGCAGCATTTGGTGTTGTCAGTGTTATGGATTTTAGCCACTCTAGTAGATGTGTAGCCATAACTCATTGTTTTAATCTGAAAACCCCTAAGGACATATGATGAGCATCTTTCGATCATATACTTATTTGTCTAGACAGGATTTTTAGTTTTACTAGTTGCTTTTCTTGTATTTCATTTAAATGATTTTGTTTTCATTTAATTAATCTTTGATATTTCTTTTTTTTGGTACTTTTGTGTCTTTGTTTTTTCTCTTAGCTTCTTGAGTTGGACTCTTAGCTAATTTAGTTCACATTTTGTTTAACGGTAGACTATATTTTAGTATCCAGTAGTTTTATAGTAAGACTTTAGCTGACCTCTAAACAGGTTTGATGAGAGAAGCCAGGGAATCAAAATGGATGTACATAAGATAGAGGCACATAAGGGATACCGTAAGTATTGTGGTAGGTGTTAGATGTATCTACTTACCCAATAGAATCAGATGAAAAATTGTAGTAAAGTCAAGCACAAAGTGAGTCATAGGTCTTAGCTAAATATCCAACACTCACATAAAAGTGAGAGCAAAGGGCAGAAATATGAAACGATAGGTCATATGCACAAAGAAATTATTAGAAAATATTGTATATGCCATAAAATAGAAAATGTATTTTCACTATAAATGAGCTCTCTGAACTCATTGTCATATTTTATTCATCCATATAGTGAATTTTGCCTCATTCTGAAGACCTGTTATTAATATTCAAAGCTAGAAGAACAAAATATCTTAGACTAAACAGAAAGCTGTTAGGTGAAGCATGATGGTTGCCTTTCAAAAAATTAAATAGGAATATCTAAAGGTAGGAAGAACCAAGTTTTTTAGTCTATGTGAACTAGAAACATTTAGGAGAAGTCACAGAGAAACAGGTTATTGAAGTAGGGAGTTTTATAACAATTTCATTTTCTAACAAAATAAACAGTAAATGTTTATGATGAAATACAGCCCTGTCACTAACTCTGCCAAACAAAAATTAGAGAACATGGCCCAGACTTCTGACCATTCATTCTAAATCTGAATGTCTACGTTTTCTTTTTTGTGCATGTTTTTGTATGTGTATATGTGTATTTGTAAAAGTGAGTGTGTATAAGAAAGTATCTGTGTGAATATATATGTATAATTATCCATAAGATTACTTTTTATTGCACTTTCTATAAAGTGTATCCCAATTTTATCATATGTAAGAAGACTTTGTGGCTTTCAGGACCTGCCTGCGCTTAGCAAATTTGTGAAGTCAGACAAGATTTTCTTTTAAGAAAAATTTGAGGGTTTTTTCACCAAATCCATTTTCACTCTTTTTTCTTTCAGGCAAGTTTCTCAAAACTTCTCATCCCTAATCTATTTCAAATTTTCTTAGAAATAATGTGAATGCATGACATTGGCTTTATACTCTGGATTTAGGAAGTTTCTTTGCTCCTCCAGGCATAGTTGCTCAAATCTCTTCTCTCTAATTAAGGAATTAAAGTCTGTTCTATCCTAAAAAGTTCCAGTCATTCATGATTAGATACAGAATGGAGTTATAAATTGAGAAGAGCTTTTTCAGGGCATCCTTAAAATCCCAATATTAAGCAGATACTTTGACTAAGAATTAAACCAGAATTGTGGAGGCAGAATTTAAAATGAAGTGTTGTGAGTTTCCTTATCTAAATGCAGTGAATCTAGAGGAGCAGCATCTGATATGTTGAGTGGGTCTCTCCAAACCCCTGTCCAATCACACCCCAATCCAAAAAGGCAGGAGTGGTGTTGATGAAAAATGGCTAATTTTTCCTCTTACATGTTAACTCCCCTGTGTCACAGGACTGCCAAAGAAAGCAACTTTCTAAGGCAAGTGGGGACATTGGGAGGCAATGAGTGCATACACAGCCTCTTTATTTTAGCAAGTCTTGATGGGATTCTTTGCTGTCCTGACCCCCAGTCTTCAATATGAATTATTAGGGGATGAATGAGTTTCAGAAAATGAAAATTAAACTCAGAAAGTCAAAGGAAATCAGAGTCAGGCAGAAGGGTCCTCAGAGAAAGAGAACAAAGGGAAAAAAGATAAAGAGAAAAGAAGGGCAACATGAAGAAAAGGCAGGGAAAAAGGAGACAGCATGGAAGGCCCCAGAAGGACATGAGCAAGAATGGAAATGCCACAGTGCATGGGCTTCTCATCTTGGGAGACCCCAGAGATGGGGACGTGTCCCTGCCAAGGAAGCTATTTTGTGATAAGAGATTCCTCCGAGGTTCCATATCCAAATGAAATTACAGCACACAATCACCTTTTCTCAAGCAGTGACCAAAGGCAGGACACATCTGCTCCTTAAAGGCCAGAATCAGCTCCAATAGTGGGAGATGATGTAGCCCAAATACACATCATCTAGGAGTCCTTTCGTGTCACTCAACCTCTCCTAATTCATTTTATTTTGTATTCTTAACCTCCCACCTAAACTGTGAATGCCCCATGAACAAGACAGTATTATGTTGCCATTCCCTTATGTCTTCTCCTTGCATAAGGCTAAGGGCTCCCTCCCTGCTATTTAAGTTCAGAGTCTATAAAAGACAGGTCAGCATCGTACAAAAGAAGTGCTGTGGAAGAAGTATGGTGAGTTTGGTTTCAAATACTTGGCAATCTATGAATAAGCACAGAAGAGAGACGAGAGTTTATTAATGGTAGGGCATGTCCATCAGTTAGTTCATAGAACTAATTACTCCATATGTAGCATAGAAAAATTATGTAAACAAAAAGGCCAATGGGCAACTTAATCAATAGCCAAGTTACAAATTAATCTAAATAGGAGCTTTAACATACCCAATTTTGGGGGGATGATGAAGAAGAGAAGCATGCCACCTGAGAGCAATTTCTCCGGAGGTTATGTTGTCAACAACTCCCTGGGATGAAAGGGCTGTTACAAGGTTTCTTGTATCTCTACAATCAGAGGAAGAAAGCAGAAGCCAGAGCTGAGGCTGGGGTAAGTATGATGTGTATGAAGTAAAGGTTCTGTGAGTGGAGGGGAGGGTGGCTGGGGGATTAGATAGAATTTCCTTTTTTTTTTTGGCTAAGCCTTTTGTGGGGTACCCTACTGGAACTTTTCTATTTCTAACATTTTTTTTTGGTTACCTTCTATTCAAGGCACAAGATCTTTATATATCCAAGTCAAGTCAGTTAATATTTTACCAAAGAGCTCTACCTGTGGTTATCGGTCTATCTGCTACATGTTTTGGAATTGATTTCCTTTGCTAGAGCCTGGTTGGTATTCCTTTATATACACTGAGATCAACAGCTTGATTTTCTGATCCTTATCAGTCATGTTAGCAAATCCTATGACTTTTCCCCATCATGATGCCCTCTGTGGCAGAACCATCAGGGGTGAAAGAGCAATGATATTAATAGTCACCTTGGAGGTCTCCAAGCCGGTGTGTATTTCATAAAACCAGGTTGTGCCTCTTACATGGAAGATTCAAGTGATATCAACTGTGCAGCTATCCAGTGCTAAATTGCAGTAACATTGCAACACTAAAGACGAAGCTGTTGATGTTTTTCTAATTACCTCCTACAGTGTACCAGACACAGTGTTTGGTACCAGAGATTTCCACGTTTATATTTCTAATTGTAACCTTGTTTTATAAGATTTAGAGATTCTTAAAATGGTGGGAAACAAAACAAAAAGCATGGATAAATGAAAGGCATAACTCTTTGTTACTTGCAGATCTACATGAGAGAAGGCTGCCATGCAGGGCCACACAGTGTTGTATCTGGGAACAGGGTAACAGCAAACTTAAACTATAGGAGTAGGCTTTACTCCTTCCTGGGGATTGGATATTTTGACTAATTCTGTTGCCCCAAGAAAAAGGGGCTCTGTTCCTGTATGTTACATCTGAAACTTCTCAAAGTTGGGTATTTGCGTATTGTAACCCACTTAATATGGGAAGTAGTTAAGGCAAGGCTTAACAAACTGCCTGAAAACGGGAATTGAGAATTTTTAGCCAGGACTTCAAAATTGGGTGAAGATAGCACTTGGTATATATTATATGTAGACTTCCTCCTAATCTCCCGTTTCAAATATTTAACTGCCTTCTAGGCATTTCCACATGGATGTCTAATAAGAACCTCACATTCAAATTGTCCAAAACTAAACCTTTCATCTTTCTCCCCTCCACACTTGCTTTTCTCTAATGCCCTGCCCCATCTCAGTTGCTATAAGGTTGTCCTTTACCTTGTTAATTATCAAGGCCTTAACCCATTTCATCTGATCTCAAACTTTCTCACTTTGTGTCATACAGTGAGATGGCATGGTTGGCAGCTTGACCTTCTCTAAAATGATATAGACAAGTGTTGAAGCAACAGGAAATAAGACTCAGACAGGTACACCAGCTGTGACTTTGGATTTACAGTGAGTACTATCATAAGTTTTTATAATGTCACCAGCATAGCCTTAGCCAATGATGTTAATCTTGGGTGACAAGTCATGAATGATAAGCAGCTGTAACTCTAAAGTTTGTCCCATGACATATTTGACATGGCCAGAAATCTTGACCTGAGATAAAACACCAGCTGCTTCTTCACTGGCTACTTTAAGACCAATCCTTGTACCATGGACAACAACAACAAAAAGAAATGTCAAAATTTCTTCAATACACATTCCATTAACACATAATAAAAATTATTTCATCGTCATCTTGGAAGGAACAAAAAGTTAATATGAATTAGTTTTTACTCACAGTTTCTTGAAGAGATTCTTTCTAGTCCATACTATTGTGAACTCTAGCTCACACTAGCTCTCTAATGATCTTGTTAATTAACATGAAATTCATGGATAATAAACTTAGCATTATGGTAAAAGAGTTTTGGAGTTGTCCTCCCTTACAGAATTATAAAACTAAGAGACTAAAAAGAACCTTAGAGTTAATCTGGTCTAAAACCTCATTTAAACATGAACAACTGCAGCTCAGTAACTCAAATTTTCCCAAGGGTCACATTTCTATTAAGTGAAAGAGGTGGAATTTCAACTCATGTCTCCCAACTGAGCCAGAGTTCCTTCTATTCATCACACTATCCTTCCATTTTATGATGATTCAGCTAATTAAACAAAATTGCTTTCTCTGTATTATCTTTGGCTATACTTACAAATAAATGGGCAACTTCATGCTGAAAATGAAGATGCATTGGTGAAAAATTATGAGAAAGCAACTGGATTCAGAAAGTATACCCTTATTTAGACCAAAAAAGTAAATAATAAATTAAATTAAATGCAAAATTGGCAACTCAAATAGAGAATATTCCACAAAATTGTAAACACGGGATACTTTACAAAACTTACTTAGAACAGGGAGTCTAGAAGGAGTAGTAAGAGTTACAATAGTGTCTATAAAGATTGACACTAGAAAGTACCTTTATAAAGAAAGAAGAGCAGCATCCAGAAAAGAGTCTTAATTGTCAATCAAATGAAGCTTCAAGTCAGCTCAGTGGCTGCTTACAAGTCTTAAGTTTCTTTAAATGTGTCTATTTATCAATAGAAAACCTGAACACAACCCCAGTTAGGATCTTCCTTCATCACATAATCTCACTGTCTATTTAAACAATTTTTATTCATTCCTGTTGTGTGGAGATGAGCTGCTGATGCCTGCTCTGGGCCTGGCTGGTCCCCCTGTGGCCATCCTGCTGACATACTTCTTTGACCAATGGCTGTCCACAAATACAGAAAGGTAAGTCTATGAAAGGACAGAGACCAATTATTCTCATTAGTCAACAAGGACAGAATAGGATCTAATGGGGCTTCTGCTTCAACAGAGGGAGAATTTAGGTTAATCATTAGGAAAAACTTTGTAACTGTTAGAACAGTTAGGACTATGGAAACAAGGTACCCAGGGGAGGAAGCAAAACCACCTTCACTTAATGGTACTCAAGATTAACTCACCATTTATCAAGAAATATTAAAAGATTATTAATCAGAACCACTGAGAAGTGAAAAAGAAATATCCTGGCCTAAGAAAATGATCTGGCATCTCAACTTGTATCACTAGTAAGAAGGTCAGACATTAGTCTAGGCACTAGGGAAAGAACAGTAACCAAAACCAGAGAAAACTCTGTTCTCACAAAGCTTACAATCTATTGGGAGTGGGGGAAATGAATGGAGTCTATAATAAACAAAATAAATATGTAAAATAAATGTCATGTCAAAGAGTTATAAGTGTTAAGGAGAAAACTAAAGCCGGAAAGATGACTGGTTAAGAGGAGTAGCATTTTTAGATAAGGTTATCAGAAAAACAAACAAAAACAAAACAGAAAAACCTCACTGAGATGAGATTTCAGTGAAAATCTAAAGGAGCAAAGTAACCTAAGGAATTCTGGAGTGTTCCAGGCAAAGGGAAGAGCAAATAACAGGCCCTGCTGTAGAAGGCCTTGACATGCTAAGGAAAAGGCAAGGATCCCTTTTTTCATAGAGTGAATAAGAAGGAAGTTATGAAAGGTGACTGGGTGGAGATGCAGCAGATCATGCAGGCTTTGCATGTCACGGCAGGACATCAGCCTTTATGCTGAGTGTAGTGGGAAACAGAGAACAGATGTGATCTCACTGGAGCTGAACAAGATCTGGCTCTGGTGGCTGTGTTTGGAGCAAGAATGGAGACAAATGAATAATCTTGGAGTTTTTACAATAGCTAAAGTGAAAGAGCATGATGATTTAAATTGAGATGGCTAGAGTGGAGATGGTTTGATAAAGTCAAATTCTGGATTTGTTTTGAAAATATAGTCAACAGAGTTGGATGAACAGTTAGAGAACATGCTGAGGTATGGTGTCAAGAATGATATCATCATAATGTAATCCCAACAGATACTATTAAAAAATTAATGTAAGACTGGGTGGTGAACACACAATACAAGGTACAGATGATGTGTCATGAAATTGTGCACCTGAAACTTGTATAATTTTGTTAACTAGTGTTACTCCAATCAATCCAATAAAAAAATAAAATAAAATAATCAATGTAAAATGATATACTTAAAAGCCAATTGAGAAGTTAAACAGAAAACTGAAAATTGAAGGGAGAAATAGGAAAAATCCACAGCTATGGCTGAAAATGTTAATTATATCTCTCAGTAAAAAATAGAACTAGATAAAATATCAGCAAAGGTAAATAGGATCTAAACAACACATTCAATGATCTTAATCAAATCAATATTTATAAAACACTAAACCAAAGAAAGAGTATACGTTCTTTTTAAAGTCACACAAAACACTCAACAAGATAGATCATATGTCCAACAGAAAAACAAGAGCCAATAATAAGTATCAAAAGGCTGGCATATTGCAGAACTCAGTATAGTTCATTTAGAAATTAATTTAAAAATATACATAGAAAGTTACACATATCTGGAAATTAGCATACTTTGAAATAACTTATGAGCAAAAGAAAGGAGGAGGGGGTGATTAAAATAGAAATTGAAAATTTTTCAAAAAGGAATCATAATGAAAACACACTATCAAATATGTTGGATACAAGTAACACAGGGCTTAGAAAACAAGAAAGACTTAAAATCACTTATCTGAATTTCAGCTTCATAAATTAAAGGAGTATATGAAAAGGGAGTATATAAAAACCAACTTAATTTCAAAGTAAACATTGAAAGAAAATAGTAAGACAAAAACAGAAATCCAAGAAAAATAACAGACAAAAAAAGAGAAAATTAGCAAAGATAAAACTATGAATTTGAGAGAATCTATAAAAATCAATAAACTTCTAACAAGGCAGGTTAGTAGAAAAAAGAAAATATTGGTTGCTAATATCTGAAGTTAGAAATATTACAAGGAAAATAACAAAATATTTGAGTGACATTATGCCAATGAAATAAAAGAACATATTGAAAAAAACCCTACCAAAACTGAAATTAGGTAAAAGAGAATTTGTATTGTCTCTTATGTATTACAGAAAATGAATTTTTTAACAAAACAGATGTTAAATGAATTTTTAAACAAAACACACACACATATACACGAATTCAAATCCCATCATTTCACTGGAGAATTTTACCAAAAATTTAATTTGAGAAGTATCTTTTAGAAAATAGAGCAACAATAAAAAGCCTACAAACCCATTTAATGAAGCCAGCATAATTATGATTCCAAAACCTGAGAAAGATATTACAAATAAATACATGAAAGACAGACATTATTCAAAAACATCAACATTAAAAAATTCTCAATAAAATAAAGTCAAATTGAACTCAGCAATATATAAAAAGCAATACACCTTGGAACAGGTGAAGTTTATTTCAGAAATGCAATGTTGGCTTCACATGTTAAAATTAATTAATTTGTAATCTTTATTCTAACATAAAGAAATCATATGAGAAATTCAATACAGAAATATTTGACAAAAGTAAACACATAAAAATCTAGTTACCATATACATTTTATATATATATATATATATATATATATATATATATATAGAGAGAGAGAGAGAGAGAGAGAGAGAGAGAGAGAGAGAGAGAGAGAGAAAGAGAAAGAGAACTTTTTTAAAACTACTGAAGAACAACTATAAAATCAGGCAGGTTTAATAGTAAAATAGTAAATTATTTTCCCCTAAGATCAAGAATAAAGCTATGATTTTTATTTTCACCCCCTCTATTCAGCACTATACTGGAATTTCTGGCTAATGTAATCACGCAAGAAACATAAATAAAAGTTGTAAAATTAGAGAAGGGAGATGTAAAACTGTTTTTACATACAGATGTCATATTTTTTTTTTAAAAGAAAATATTAAGTGAGCAACAAAAATATTAGAACTAGTAAGGATTTCAGGTTACAGGTTTAATATACAAATGCCAATTATATTTCTATACACTAGCAGCAATTGGGGTTTAAGAAAAAAATTTAATTTACATTGGCATAAAAATACTTAAACACACTTTAATAAACACTGTTCAAAGCCTCTATATTGAAAACTACAACAAACTGATGACAGAAATGAAATATCTAAATAAGTGGAAAACTATATCATGTTCATAAGTGAAAGACTATGGTTTAAGATTTTATGCTTTATGATGTCAATATTCCACAAATTGGTCTACAGACTCAAAGCAGTTCTAATCCTAATCCCATCAGATTTTGTACAGAAGTTTATGGGATAATTTGACATTTTATATGGAAATATGAAATAGATAGGATATCCAAATAATTTTGATTAAAATTATATATACATATATATATACACATATATATTTGAGCACTTAATCTACTTTACATCAAGCGTTATGATAAAGTTAAAGTATTAAAGACAGTATGAAATTGGCATAATATACAATTGATATTCAACCAAGTTTCCAAAGCAATTTATAGGGAAAAGGAAAATCAAACGGTCTTGCAGCAAGTGAATATACACATGAAAAGAAAAAATAAACCTTATTCTCCACTTCAAAACAAAACAAAAAAAGACCTACACATAAGAGTTAAAACTTTTGTAAAGCATTTAAAAGACAATATAGAAAAAAATTGTGTGCTGGAAAGAGGGAAAGATTTCCTAGGTAGGATCCAGAAATCAATAACCATAAGTGGATAAAAGAAATTAAGAAGTTTGCCTTAATTAAATTTTGCCTTAGTTATCAAAAGGCCATTAAGAAGATGACTAGACAAATCACATACTGGGAGAAAATATCACCAAAACATTTCTCTGACAAAGAACTTGCATACAGTACATGTAAACAACATATATACTGCCAAATCTTTAAAAAGGGGAAAGGACTGGACCAAGTATTACAAAGAAAATTTATTCTAATATATGTTAAATACACAAAAAATTATCATGGAAACATAAATTAAATCCACAATGAAATGCTATCAAACACCCAATAGACTGGCTAAAATTATGAAACTGATAATGATAAATGTTGACGAAGACATGGAGTAACTTAAATGGTCATCTATTACTTGTGGAGTATAAAAGTAGTCAATAAGTTTATATAAAATTATGAAAGTCTTTTATGCAGTTAAACATACACCTACCTATAATCTAGTTTTTCTACCCCTAGATATTTTACCAAGATAAATGAAAACAAATGACCCCAAAAAGACTGGAAAAAAGTTCATAGCAATTTAATTAATATATCCTAAACATTCTAAACAACATAAATAGCTATCAACAGAAGAATTTATAAACAAATTGTGATATATTTATACAATGAATACTCAGTGAAAAAAAGAATGAACTACTGATAGGTGAAAAATATGGATACGTCTCAGACTAGTGGTGGCCTTTAGGTGAGGTAAGGGATTAATTTTTAAAGGACATGATGGAACTTTCTGTGTTGATAATGTTATTAATCTAAATTGGAGTACTGTTTACACAGATGTGTCTATTTATTAAAAATTGTACACTTAAAAGTTTTGAATTTCAATGTACATCAGTTTTACCTAGAAAATAAAAGTATAAAAATAATCAAGTGGGGAGTAGGGGAAGTTATATATAAAATAAGGGCAGAATACTGACAGTCATTGAAGCTGGGTGATGGATACAAGGGGGCTCATTATCTTATTCTGTTTATATATGTTTGCAATCTCCAATATTCAAACATTTAATTTTTTAATGACTTCAGCATTTTTTGTATGAACTGGAATAAGTATAAGATTTGGAAGACTTAAAAAGAAGTAGGTTATGCAAGCAGTTGTTCTGGAATCAATTTTGAATGTGTTGAATTTTCAGTGTTTATTAAATATACATTTGCAGATGTGTGGCTCATAGGTAAAGTCCGTATTGGAGACATACAGCTAAAAGTCAATAGTGTAGAGATTGTCCTTGAAGACATGAGACTGGCTTAAATTACCTGGGGGATAAGTATAGTTAGAGAATAATGGAGGTCTAAGAGCAGAGCTCTAAAATTTAGAGATAATGTGGACAGGAAAAAAAATATAAGTTTGAAACACAGTAGCCAACTAGTAGGAAGGAACCCATATGAGTTGCAGGTCCTGTAAGACAAAAAAAACTTGCATGAATTCCAGAAAAATTATATCTTTAGTAGTCTAAGTTATCTAAAACAAGCAGGAAATGTAAAATTTATTTTTGTTTACTGAGGAATCCCTTTGCTTTAGCAAAAGTTTGCCTGTGAGTTTCTTAGACTATTTTTAATTCAACAGAGACTGATGGAGCAATGTAATATAAGTTTACATAGGATAAAAATAAATGTTCCATACACAAAAATTTATATTCTAATAAGAGAAACTAGGTTAACACAAATGGAAGGATATTCGTACATGGAAAATTAAATATGAGCGCAAGCCACAAAAGAAATGCCAGAAGGTACTAGATAAGTACCAAATAAACAAAGTCAGGAATGCAGAATTTCAGAGAAATTGGAGTTCACTGTGTGTGGGAGTTGCTAGCAAAGTCTTGGTAGAGCAAGTTTAGGTTGAACTGGGCTATGAAGAAAAGGGTAGGTGTAAAGAGGAGGAAACACTAAGAAAGAGCCTTCAAGGTAGGAAAATAGTGAGCAAATAAAGGACCTGGTGTGTACAAAAGAAATTTTGGAGCTGAGTATGTCAGTAATAGAAGATGTGAATACAACAGGGAAAGAAGATAAGATTGGAAAAGTATGACCCAGGTTGTTAAGAGTTTTGAATGAGCTGCTATGATTTTCTCTGAGAAGTTTTCTCAGGGCCTGAAGACCTTGAAAGATCAGTCACTGACCCTCAAGAAGAGGTTCCACAGACACAATTCTAGAACTATATGCCTGTCCCTGTAAAAATGGGCTGTTAGATGCCTGAAATCCCTGCCTATTGATTTTTTTTTATATCAGTGCAGGAGAGACCCCATTTTAGAATTTCATGAGCCAGGTAGAAGAGGGCCATATTTCCATTACTGTTTTTCCTAAAACAAAGGAAACAACTATCAGAAATGTTTTACCCTTTCTCCCTCCTCCCTTCACTGCAAGGAACTGAATCACCCTGAAGTAGAATCAGAGTTGCTCCATGGGAGTTTTTATGTTATTTCTGTGCTGAGTCTTGATAAAAAAGGAGCCGGAAATCAATGCCATAAAAATTGCTGTATTTTTGTATCATAGGCCCAAGAGATAACACTCCTGTGTTCCACAAGCTATTGCTTCCACAGAGAAGCCTCTTCCCTTCTTCCCTACTTCCTCACATTCTTTCTTCCAGCCTGAATATTCCTTCTCAAATCACCTTCCAAATTTACATTTTATTATTCAAATCACCTTGGCCATACACAATCCTCTAAATGCTTTGTGATTTCTCTCTTTCCAGTTGAGGGAAATACCCTCGCTATCCTATGCTTTGCCCAGGCCTGGATACAAAACAGCTTGCTAGAAACATCTTTGTCAAATTGACAGAATTAAACTTGAGTCAAGAAAGTTCCACACAGGAGGAGGTCCTAACAAATAAAGAAGCTGAGCAGCAGCTGTTGGAAGTTATAATGTTAGCATCGATCTGAAGGTTGTTTGGAAGTTTCTTTCATTTTCTTGCTAATGGCATTAGGGGCTCTGCAGCAGATAACAGGCTCTGACATGGAGACCTTAATCCAGGCAATCTGCAGAAGCCCTGACATTCAAGGGCCACAGACATTGATCAGGTCAGAGGTTGAGCGTCATCAAGCCACACAGAACTGCAAAAAACAAAGTTGCTACCCCTGTACCTTGGAAAAGGCCCATGTTCAATTGAACCCAGGAAGAGGCATATCTGTAGGGTGTCCCTTAGAAAAATGTACATCACTGTTTTGTTACCATCCTAGAAGATCTCCTGAAATTTATCTGGAGATGTAGGGCCTGTTAAAATATCCACCAGGAGGAAGGTGGAATGGGGATCCTGAGGCTATATCAAATCCTTTCATTCTAACCCAATTCCTATTTCCACAGACATCAAGTGGAAGCTAAATAATTGAAATTTAGCTCTTTTATAAGAAATTGTCTTTAGCCATGTTTCCCCTTTTGTTTGTTTGTTTGGTAGTTTGCTTTTGCTTTTTTTTTTTTTTTTGCACAGGCCACATTCTCTGAATTTAATAGTCTATTCTTCTGAATAACACTAAAAGCAGAAGGAAAGAAAGTCTAAGCACGCATAAACCAACTTTAGTTTTCTTTGTCAATATCCCCAATCTTTAATAGTCCTGAAATGTCCCCCTTTTGAGTCACTAACAAGCTAGGCTACAAAAATTTAGAAATTATTGCAGGAGATTACCAATTATATATATATATATATATATATATATGAGAAAGTGTGAGAGTGGAAGAAGTAGAAATCCAAATCTATCATGTGGCTATTATAGTCAAGTATCTGATGCTTTACATATTTGAATTTACTTAATTTATTTTAAGGAGAAATCTATCTATGTCAAATTTAACTTTTTCCACTGAGCAGTGTTTCAAGGAGTAAAGTTTAGTAAAATAGTCTCAAAAGTCTACTAGTAGTCTTATGTGAATTCCCCACCACCTCTTTCTCATACCCATGCACACCTATGCATAAACAATTTATATTAGTTTCAATTCAGTTTACTTAATGGTCTTCTACTGAGGGAGGAAAATGAAGCTGTTTCAGTTATGAATTTACATTTGTGAAGATTTTTAAACATGCATATGTGTATGTGTACATATAATTTCACAAGAAATAAAAACACTCTTTCTGTAAAACTTTTAAACCATGCTTAGTATACAATAAAAAAAAAGTAAAAGCCTTACTTTCACTTATAACCACCTTAGAACCACTCCCTCCACGAAAAGAGACAAGACCAGTGGTGTACATAGCAGGGGCTTGTTTGCAGAGCTTAGACGGGCCCATGCAAGAGGTTGCTCAACACACATGGGTGGAGAGGACCAGAGAGCAGGCAGGATGAACATTTAAGGAGTCTGAGATTTCCAAGTTTGAAACTGACCTTTCCTACTTTTATTTAGCCATTTTCGTTAAGTTGATAGAATTTATCTTATTTAACATTTTGTTAGCTTGATTTATAACCTTTAAAATTTTTGACAAATGATCTATTTATCTCCATTTGTGCTTTTATGTCAAACTCTGTTCTGGGAGGAACATTCCGCACTGGGATGGGGGCTAACTTCCAAGCAGTGCATGGCTGTCTCACTGAGTGAAGGAGACAGAGACTGAAATTCAGGGAGTCTGGGTGACTGGAAGTTGCAGCGCCAAATTCCAAAACAGAGGGATCTATGGGGAAAAGTAACTACTGAAATCCACATATCCACCAGTGCTATTGCTGACTATGGTGAGGCATGCCATATACGGTGAGCAATAAGCCCAGTAAGCTGACTAAATCCCAGAAATCATATAGACCAGAAATTGTTTGAGTTTCCACCACAAATTGTCTGACCAGAGAAGAGAACCATAACTTGTAGCATTTAATATATGGCTAATCAAGAGGGCCATACCTCAGTAGTGGGGCAGAACTCAAAGTCTACTCTTTTTTTAAATATATCTTTATTGATTTCAGAGAGAGGAGAGGAGAGGGAGAGAGAGAGATAGAAACATCAATGATGAGAGAGTCATTGATCGGCCGCAGCCCGCAACCCGGGCATGTGCCCTGACCGGGAATCGAACCCCGATAGCCTGGATCCTAGGTCGATGCTTAACCGCTGAGCCACACCCGGTCGGGCTCAAAGTCTACTCTTGACCTAGCCTAACAAGGCATGATTCAAAAGAAAAATTTTAAAAAAGAAAGAAACTGAAATATGTCACTTAACTATACTAAAATAAAAAGCAAAGATTTTTATAAAAGAACAAATTCCATACACCTAACAATCTAACATTTTAACAATCTAAAAATCATAATGGAAGCACTTAAATATAATTAGGCATGCCCCAAAAAGCAGAAAAATGTGATATATTTCAAAATGAAAATACCATATAAACAGAAAGTTTCAGAAATCATTTTTAATATGAAATTAGCCAAGAACTTTAAAACAGCTATTATAACTATGTTCAAATATATATATATTTTAAATAAAATACCAGTGAATGAGAAAAAATGAAAGGTATAAATAAAAAGAATAATATAAAACATGAAGAGATGTAAATTAATTCTGAAATAAACATTTCACTGGGCAGGGTAAATCACATATGCAGAAGAAATGACAGTGAACTTTAAGATACAGCAATAAAAATTATTCAAAATGTAACACACAGAAGAAGATTGAAAAAATAACCATGAACAGATCATCTCTGATCTGTGGTACACTACTAACAGGTCTAATATAATAGTATTTAGAGTTACAGAAGGAATGGGGGAGATGAAAAATTATTTGAAGAAAATATGGCCAAATTATGTTCAATATTTTATAAAAATGATAAACTCAGAGACTCAAGAACCTCATCAAAACCTAATCAAGATACAAGATAAACACAAAGGAAAACCACCCCAAGAAATATCATAATTAAATGTCTGAAAATGAATAGCAAAAATAAAAAGCAGCCAGACTACAAAAGAACTATATATCATAAAAGGACTGAGAAAAGATAATCACAAACTTCACATAAGGAATTATGCAAGAAAAAAACCAATGAAACAAAGTGTGCAAAGTGTTGAAACTGTCAAGCTAGAATTATAAAATTTCAAAGCAAAAGAAAGACTTTTTCAGAAAAAAAAAAAAAAAGAGAGAATTTATTGCCAGAAAACAAACAAACTTAAAAAATGGCCTGCAAGAAATGTCAAAAGAAATGTTTGTGTGTGTGTGTGTGTGTATATATATATATATATACATGTGTGTATATATATGTGTGTGTGTATATATATGTATATATATATATATTCACAACAATTTCTCTCCTAAGTATGTACCCAAAAGAAACAAAAATATACATTTACACAAAAACTTTCACAAATATTTATAGCAGCAGTATTCATAAAAGCCAAAATATAAACAAAAATGGAAACAAGAGAAACAACTACTAACTGATTATTAGGCAATTAAAGTATGGAATATCAATGCAATGAAATATCATTTGGTATATACATGTTACATCATGGATGGAACTGAGAAATATTCAAAGTGAAAGAAGGCAGTCACAAAAAATTATATGTTGTGTTTCTGTTTAGAGGAAATCTTTAGGCAAATCTATAGAGGCAAAAGAGATTAGTGGTTGCCTAGGGCTGGGGATTGACAGAATGGGAAGGGGGCACTGACTGAAATGAGTACAGGATTCTTTTTAAGTAATGAAATGTTCTAAAAGTCCATTGTGGCATGCCTTTGAAATGCCTCTTTTCAGACCCCTCCTTCTAAGAAGTAACCACCAAGAGAGCAAATAGTCTTAACTACCCTGTAATCCTATCCCTGTCTTGCATTATGCCACTTTCATGTAATCTTCCTTACATCCCCTCCTTAATTTCAAATGCATAAAAGAAACTGTGAAACTGTTATTGTGGTCATCATTTGAGACATGACCCTGGCATAGGTCATCAGTTTGGCTCAAATAACCTCTTATAAAAATTCCAAAAAAAAAGTAAATTGTGGTGATTATTACAAAACTCTAAATATTCTAGAACCCATTGAATTGTATATTTTAAATAAGTAATTTTATGGTATGTGAATTATATCACAATAAAGTGCTAACTACTTTATATATTAGAAATTAAAAAAAACTTTAATGAAATTATAAAATATCATCTATAATGGCATCACAATCCAATAACTACTGAGGAATAAAAGCAACAAAATATTTCCAAGAACTATCACTGAAAAAGCAAACATTGCTGAGAGAAATAAATAAATAGATATGCCATGTCCATGAATGGGAAGGCTTACAATCATTAAGATGTCAGTTATCTCCAAAAGTACTAACAGATTTAATCCAATCTAAATTATAGTCTCAGCTATCCATTTTATTGAAACTGATAAGATTATTGTAAAATTTATATGTCCTAGAAAGTAAAAAAACATATAATTAAAAAATTGGAGGAATTATGTTAATTATACAAGACTTTCTATAAAAGCTAAAGTTATCAGGAGAGTTTTGAGATAAGAATAGACATAAAGATTAAAAGAAATGAATAATCAAGAAATAGACACACATATACATGGACAGATTTTATATAAAGACAACTGCCAAAGTCCAGACACATCACTGGGTAGTTACATGAGGGCCAGATTGTAGATGTACTGCAAAGGTTTTAAAAACTGAAATCATGTGAGAATAAAAGTCCACAGAAAACAGGTTGGAATTTGTGGCCTTAAAATTATTACCCTTTGACTATCTGCTAAAACAAAAATATCAACATTTTCCATAGGATTAAAACAAAATTCCGAGTCTCATTACCTAATATTTAAAATATCAGGATACAATCCAAAATTACTTGGCATACTTAGAACCCAGAATATTTCACTTGTGTGGGAAAAGACAATTGACACATGACAAAACAGAGGGCATGTATCTGGGGATTACCTGACAAAGACTTTCAAGCAACTATTATATTTCAGCGAGTAACATTAATATTATTGAAACTACTAGAAAAATAGGAAGTCTCAAAAAAGAAGTTAAGGATATCATGAACAAAATGAATATCTAAGATCTGAAAAATTCAATTTAAAACTCAATAAACACAATAAAAATACAACAAAACTTCCTGATAGACTCAATTGCTGGATGAAAGTGACAGGGAAAAGAGTCAGGAAACGGCTTTTCAATACAAATCTTCCAGTATGAATAATATACATTAAAATTAAAATAAATAAACAGAAAGCCAGGGACCTGTGAACATTTTTTAAGGTCTAACATTTGTGGAATTAGAGTTCTAAAAAAGGAGGAGAAATAAAGTGATGCTGTAAAAGATATTTGAAATAATCATGATAGCCCAGCCAGGCATGGCTCAGTGGTTGAGCATCGACCTAGGATCCAGGAGATTGGGGTTCGATCCCCAGTCAGGGGCGTGGAGAAGGCAGCCGATCAATGATGACTTTCATCATTGATTTTTCTATCTCTCTCTCTTCCTCTCTTTGAAATCAATACAGATATATTAAAATAAAAAGAAATAATTATGATTCAAGTTTCTAAAATTGTCAAAAGACATAAAAATATAGATTCAAGTAGTTTAGTCAATCCCAAACAAGCAACTATAATGCAGTTGGGGTTGTGCAAAGCAACTTATACATTGGTAACATTTGATAAGATTTCTGTAGGTATGTAGAATAACTGAATAACACCATAAACCAACTGAATCTAATTGACATGTATAGAGCACTCCACCAAATAATTATAGAATAAATATAAAGCATTCAGCACAATAGACTATATTCTGGGTCATAAAACTAATCTTAATGAGTTTTAAAAAATTGAAATCATACAAAATGTATGTTTTCCAAGTATAATGAGATGAAATTAGAAGTCAATGGCAGAAAGATAACTTGAAAGATAAGTCTCCAAAGAATTGAAAATTAAACAAAATAACCATAAATAATTCATAGATCAATGGAAGCTAAAAATATATTGAACAAAAAAAAAGCATATCAAAATTAGTGTGATGCATCAAAAGCAAGGTTTAGAGAAATTTTTATAACATCAACGATTTATATTAGAAAAGAAGAAATGCCTCAAATCAACAACCTAAGCATCCATCTCAAGAAACCATAAAAAAGAAGAGCAAAATAAACCCCAAACAAGCCGAAGGAAAAAATAATAAACAGTAGAGCTTGAAAATAATTACATGGAAAACAAACAAACAAAAAATACAGCAAATCAGTAGAACCAAAAGCCGGTTCTTTATATAAAGTGATAAAATTAATGACTCTCTAGCAAGATACAATAAAGAGAGAAGAAACAAGAAAGACCAAGAAAGGAACAGGGAAATAGCTAGAGATGTCCCTGAATGAGAGAATAGCTAATTAGTCTGTATATCTGTATAATGGTATACTACACAGCAATAGAACAAAACAAATAGCTTGTGTGTTAAAAGTCACAAAAGTGCACACACACAAAATACAATTTTTCTGAGTCAATTTTTTAAAAAAGTAATTAAATTTTCACAAAAATATTGTATCAGTTTCCACAGTCACCAAATAAATTATGTTTATTTTCTCAAGCTCTCACCCATTAGATTATTATCATGTTTTGCAATGCTACCTATTCAATGATAGTATATCTTTTAATTTTAATTTTTGAATTAAAGGTAAAATCAAGCATTTTACTATTTATTTTTCATTTGCATTTCTTATTTGTGAACTTGTCATTTTAAAAATTGCCCCCATTTTTTCTCTCCAAATTTTTCTGATTTTTCTTTTCTTTATGTATTTTGAATATTATTTTTATAGAGATAAAATTTATTTTTCATTCCTTACTGCCTTAATTTTCTTAATGATGGCCTTCCCCTCTATAGTGTAATAAAAAATTCCTGAACTATGATTAAACACTTCTAAATGCACCTGTAGTAGAAGTATTTTTTATAGTTTGGCTTATTTTCTATAATCTATACATAGATGATGTAAATCTGAGGCCTGATTTTATTTTTTCCAAATGAATATCTAAACATCCCAAAACAATTCCTTTAACAATCTATCAGTTGTGAATTTATTTTAATACCAGCTATAAACTAGATATATTTTCACAGTCTATGGGAAAGCATCTCTATTTTGTTTTTTCTTCCATTCATCTAACTTATACCAATATCAATTCTTTTGGTTATAGTTTTTTAGTGGTGTTGATATCTGAAAGGGAACTTTATCCCTCATGTTAGGCTTTTTTGAAAATGCATTAGATGTACTTTATCACTTTCTCTATCATGTGTACTTGAGAGTTTACTTATTAAATTCAATTAAAAATGTTCATTAACATTAAAAATTGTTAGTATGTTTGGGAGCATCAAATATGTAACTTAATTAAGAAAAATAGATATTTGTACTATATTGTATTTCTCATTCCAGAACACAAAATGTTTATCATGTGTATTTTATAATGTTTTAAATAAAATTATTTCTATGTGCTTGGTTTCTTTAGTTGTTTGTATGTTTTCACATTCGGAGTTTTAAATACAATACTTCCCTAGGGGTGGAGATGTATACGAATGTGTTGAAGGGTTGTTGACTGCATTACTGATTACCCCCCACCCTATCCCAATTAAGAGGGAAGGCTGGACCCCCATCCCTTCCCCATTGGAGTCCTGGCAGCTTTGTTGACTGGCACCAATATTTTCAGAGGATTTACTAATCTCTCTCTAGATTGGTACTATTTGTTTTTTCCTTTTACCTCCCCAATAGCTAACAACTTTGCACATTTATGCATCTTCTCAGACACCTTCCAGTTGTTCTTTCTTTGTGGATCTATTATCAGAAATGCCTTCTATCTTCCTATTATAGAAGCTATCATTATGGCAATTCCTATTTTTTTCATGTCCCCTCACATTGTTATAAAGATGTAATGATGACATTATCCTGTTTCTTCTAATCTCATTAATAACGCATGATAATTGTTAATTACTGCAAATCTCGAAGTATCACACCTAGCTAAGACACCTAGTTCTATAACTGCTATTTTAACTGGGAACTGGAACAAGATGTAGATCAGGGTGGGATTTGTAAACTGGGAACCTGTTCCTGGCAGAAACAGGACTGCAGCACAGCTCTAGCTGGGCATGTAAATAAAGAGAGAGAGTAAGGGAGGAGATACCTATTTACATACTATTGAGTCCAGATCGCTTCCTCAGGCCAGGCTCTGTTTACTCAGAGCTATCAGGAATCTGTGCCTAAGAGAGTCAGCCTGGCACCTACCTTCAGGGAAAACACTTGCATTGGTCTGATAAAACCCAGAACCTTTCATAATGACACTCTCTTCCTCAAGAGCCTCAGAAGCTTTTGGCATCTAATGCCAAAAGTAGAGTTGAGTCTGCGTCTCTGATTTTCCCTCTGGCCTTTGCCGACCCGATGCCGCTATGCTATACAGGCCCTCAATTTCCCCACAAAACTCCATGTCATCCCCACAGTTGTGCCTTCACTCATGCTGCCCCCCATTTTCCTACCTTCTCTTCTGAATCTCCCCAGGGCCCTCGCGGGTTCTACTTCCTCTGTAGTCTTTGCCATCATTCAAGACGGTCCCACGTGTAGGTCATATGCAGGACTTTCCCTTGAATCTGATGATCTGACAGGGAGCAAACACTTACCTTCTCAAGTGGACCTTCTTTGTCATTTCTGCGCAGTTCATACTCCCCGAGGGCAGGGATCAAGCATTAGTTTTGCACTGTGCATGAGAACCATGGTAAATTAAAAAATCATATAAAACAGCATGCATCAGAGATGAAGGAAGAGAATATTTGAAACAACATCATGGAGAATAGTTTCTATTAAAAAAAAGTAGTGTTCAACATTTACTAAATGATAGATTATGCTACGTGCTTTTTAAAGTAATTTATTCAATAAATCACACTCTCAACAAATAAATACTGAGCACCTACTGTATGCCAGATGTATCTAAATATACAGTTGACCCTTGAACAACCCGGGTTTGAAATCTGCGGGTCCAGTTTTACTGGATTTTTTCAAACAAATATAGTCAGCCCTTTCTGTCTGTGGGTTTCACATCTGTGGATTCAACCAACTGCAGACAGAAAGTGTTTTTACATTCCCAAATGCAGATTCCTAACCAAGGATCCAAAACACTGTTTTGGTAAAATTGGTTTTGTCATCATTTCATCACAGTTCCAAGAACCTATCGAAGACATTAAGTAAGGACTTACTGTATTTATATTTTAAAAGCCCATAAATAGTAGGCCACAGAGCTTAGGTGACAATTGTGGTAGATTGAAAATTCTGGCCACAGTGCTTTGTAACTTCCCACAGAGGTGGAATCCGTTTACCCAGCCTTAGCCCTGGCTTGGCCTTATAACTCACTTTGTCCAATCAAATGGTGTGGAATGTGGTTGTGTGAGTCTTGGAATCTAGGATGTAAGCAGCTACAGCTTCCACTCTGGGACTGATGCTATCTCCCTGAGAAAAGGCCAAGCCTGAATTACTGAATGATAAGAGACTCATGGAAATAAAACCTACTGACAAAGCTCCAAAAATGTGAGAGGAGTCATCTTGCACCTTGCTTCTCTCCCAGGTCCCATCTGATTACAACCACATATGTGAGTCCTTATTTTCTAAGCTGTAAAGTTTCAGAGTGATTGTTACACAGAAATAGATCATTGAGCCCAGCCAGGCATGGCTCAGTGCTTGAGCATCTACCTAGGATCCAGGACATTGGGTTTCGATTCCTGGTCAGGGCACATGCCCGGGTTGCGGGCTGTAGCCGATCAATGACTTTCTCATCATTGATGTTTCTATCCCTCTCTCTCCCTCTCCCTTCCTCTCTCTGAAATCAATAAAGATGTATTTTGAAAAAACAAAAAAAAGAAATAGATCATTGAAACAAATTCTTCAGAACAGTGGGTCAGGGAACCATCTGATGCAGAGCTGGTCCACATTTTCCCCCATGCTCCAGCACCCCAGGCCTCACTTTCCTCATTAGGCATCAGTTCCACTGAGCCAAAGAAGACAAAATTGCTTTGAATAAAAACTAAATTATAAAATGAAAAAGAACAGAGTATATTCTTATATATTGATCTCCCTCTCTCACTGCTGTTATAATCTATGACTTGATTTAACTCTCTGAGAATGAGCCTGCAGCAAGTCTGACAGTTAAACTCTGGACCCTGAGGCTCACTTCCACATGGCCTGCAGACAAACCATTTTTTTATTTTTAAAAATATTTTTTTAAATATATTTTTTAATGATTTCAGAGAGAGGAAGGGAGAAGAAGAGAGAGAGAGAAACATCAATGATGAGAGAGAATCATTGATTGGCTCCCTCCCGCAGCCCCCCTACTTAGGATTGAGCATGCAACCCACCCATGTGCCCTGACCAGAAATCGAACTGTCACCTCCTGGGTCATGGGTTGATAGTCATTTAGCCACATTGGCCAGGACAGACCATTCTTGTAGCTACTCATTTATTTGGGCATTCATTGGACACCTACAATATTTAGAAATTAGGCTTTACAAAATGAAATAAAGGCATACATAGGTTTATATTGCTCCAAGGACATGTCCCTAATGTCAGAGGAGTGGTTTTTTTCATATTCCTCAGGTTCTAACTCACCCTCATGCTAAGACTCTTAACACAGCTCTGTCTTTACTTTATGTTCCCCACGGCTCCTCCTCCCCTGACACATGCTGCCTCTTCCCTCAATTTCCTCTCCTGGACCTCATTTTCTGCTGTTTTAACTTCCACATTTAGTTCTACCCATGCTTCATCAATAAATCTCTCCCACTCATTTATCTCCCTGAATATCTCCGATTCTATTTCCATCACTTTCAATTTAGAGAAAACTCCCCTTTTTAGAGTGTATTTAAGTATCTAGTAGAAACTGAATTCAGCCTTTCTGGTTCTCTTCAATGGCATAATCTCACCTGCCCTACTTGCTGGTCACAGTCTCTCTAGTTTCCAAATTACTGATTTCTAATCCCTGCTCCCCCTCACCCCAGCAGTAGGAAGGGAAACTGGGTGCAATTCCTTCTTTTCAGCCTTGGGCAGTGTCCACCTCACCTCCAAAAGAAAAGTTTAATAAAATACAAAACATTAACACCTTGAGACTCTGCTAAGCAGTTATATTTAAAACTTATGTTAGATTTAAATAATCTAC
This sequence comes from Miniopterus schreibersii, assembly GCF_964146895.1. Classification (NCBI taxonomy): domain Eukaryota; kingdom Metazoa; phylum Chordata; class Mammalia; order Chiroptera; family Miniopteridae; genus Miniopterus; species Miniopterus schreibersii. The sequence goes on from NC_138110.1 coordinate 28,822,898, forward strand.
CAACCAGAATCAGTCAAGCATCAAATATTGTTTGAGTACCTTAGTGTACAATAACACTGTGGTGTGCTGGGGAGGATGCAACTGTCTCCATGCCCTCCAGGTACAAGCAAACACAGCCCAGGGGAACAAGATAGCGGACAATAGGGTGCTTGTATATGTTAACTTTCTAATAATCTAGTAACCAAACCTATTGAAAAATAAATTACAATATAGAATGATTAGATCAACCACTGCGACCATCTACAATAAGAGATCCAACCTGGGCTTGCCCTCAGCCCATCTTTTTAGGAATTATAAAAAAGTATCTTTTGGGGGTACATAAATTAGGAAAAAGCACCTTTTTCTGTCTTTGAATACAGTTACTTAAAAGCACCCAGCCTTGGTGAGTGGAGGGTCAGCAGGACTTGTGTGCCCACCTTGCTCACCAGCCTTGGTCCCTCCCTACAGGACACAACTTATACAATTTCTTCTGTGGTGCTTCTGTCCTTGGCCCAGGAGGCATCCAAAGATAGAGTTTCAGAGTCTCTGGAACTCCCTGAAATGATATGCAAACTGTAGTGCTTATGGAAGTTTATGCTTATTCTCAAAAGAGAGACCATAGTTTCCTTTAAATCCCAAAGAAGTCCATCCCAAAAATGCTTAAGAATCACCACTACAGACACACAACCTAACAGCACCTTTGGTACTAGAGTTGATGGACCCAGTTTTTGCATTTTCATTTTTCAACTTGTGAACTGAGTGACTTTCCTCAAGCTACTTAAATGCTCTCTGTTTTTGTTTTGATATTGTTTTCTTGTTTCATGTATGTAGTTCAACTAAATAGTTTTAATGGGTTTGGTTTATACTGCTAATGACACCCCTTCACTCTGATCAAAGCCATTCAAATGTACCTGAATGCAAAGCTTAACTCATTAGATTCCACTATGTTTGGACTTCCTCAGAGCAGTTTCTGACAAAAGAGCAAAAATATATATAGGATAGGTGCAAGGAGACATTTTTGCTTCTTCCTCCCAATTCTATCTGCATAATCTGTTCTCCCTTTGAAGTCTAAAGCTTCTCTTTTAAAATTTTCTAAAGATTTTAGTTCTCTGCCCAAGGCTAGAACTACCCCTCGCCACCTCCCTCTCTGCTGTGCAGCGGAAGGGACTTCTAATTCATAGATTTTGTATCAGCCCTTTATCAAGCATCTCTCACTCAGATCCTTGCTTCACACTCTCTCTAGCTTAATTTGCATGAAGCATTGTTTTAATCACTCCTTTGATGAAATCTTTATGCTTTTCCCCCTTCTATCATAGTCATTGGGCAACCCCTCAATCTGGCTAAACCTATTTCTCTGCCCAGTTAGTGCCTGTATCTAAGCAACTGAAATTGTTCTAGAAACCATTGCTGGAGGGAGTATAAATTTCTACCACCAATTTGGGAAACAACTTGGTATTATCTTTAAACTTGTGTCTACTCTATGAGCAAACAATTTCATTCTTAGGTGAGTAACTCAGAGAAATTGCACACATATACCAAGAGTTATGCATGAGAACTGCCATACAACATTTTTGTAATAGCAAAAACAAAAGCTATACAATGAGTGGAAATAAATGAATTACATCTCCAAACAACACTATGGATGTAGCTAATAAATATAATATGGAACAAAATGAAGTCACAGAAGAACACATTCAATATGTTTTAAAGCTCCAAGCTGGGCAAACTAAGCAATTTTTGGTTAGGGATACATATGTATGTATTGACAATATATATATACACACACAACACACATATACCCACAAGTGTAAGACAGAGGCAGAATGAAGAAGAGTGGTTATAACTTCAAGAAAGAGGAAGAGAAAGGAGGAAAGTATATAATTACTGGCAAGGTTCATATCAACTTTTTTAATTGAATTTATTTGTGTGATATTAGTTAATAATTGGTTTCAGGTATACAGTTCTATAACACATCACCAATATATTGTATTGTGCATTCACCCCAAGTCAAATCTTCTGTCACCATTGACCCCTCTTATACCCTCTTCTACCTACTCCAAACCCCCTTTCCCCTTGGTAATGACCATATTCTTGTCTGCTATCTGTGTCTGTGAGTTGTTTTTTGTTTAATACTTTCACTTTTTTCACCCAGCCCCAAACCCCCTCCCTTCTGATAGCTATCAGTCTGTCCTCTATCTAAGAAGCTGTTTCTATTTAGTTTATTAATTTATTTTGTTCATTAGATTCAACATATGAGTGAAATCATATGGTACTTGTGTTTTTCTGACTTGTTTATTTCATGTAGCATTCTCTCTAGGTCCATTCATGTTGTTGCAAAGGCTAAAGTATCCCTTTTTATACTGAGCAGTACTCCATATCAACTTCTTAACTTTAAAAATAAGACCATAAACTTCAATTAAACCCTCAACACTATTCAGACATCCTATTGTTCTTTACCAATTTACTCTCCTACTTTTTAAGGTAGGTATATAATTTTCTTCCTTCTCTTTTACCATCAAACCAACAACAACACTCCTCCTTGCTCTCAGCTTAGAAAAATGAGAAATTAAACTAAATATAGACTACTTCTGAAATTTAAAAACAAAGTCCTTTAGTTTTTCTTAGGTAAATTATTACCTCTTAAGAAGTCTAATACAAAAAAAATGAAGTTAACAACATAATAATTTATATTTGACTGTATCTCAGAGTTAGAAATTGGAGGTAACAATTACACCCCACTTCATTCCCCAAGTTCTAATGTATGGAGAGAATAGATATAAGAATCATTAGCCAAAACAAGACTAAAAACATCAGTTTTATTAATCATTTGGAAATAGTAATTAATAAACAGTTTCTGGTAAATTGTGTTGGAAGAAATGGCTATGGTTTGAGGACTCAAATAGGGCATTGTATTCCATTAACAATTAATTGGGGTCAAATGAATTCACAGGAATTCATAGACCTCTTTACCTACCAATTAAGAATGGAGAGGAGACCCTCCTAAAAGATATAAGGAACAGGTGATAGACCACTATCCTGATGACCAGTCCAGAGTCAAGGAACAACATGCGCATTACTGTCAATGAGTCCCAGTAAGCACATGACTCTGACCAATCTAGTTGGTGGCAACTCTTTCCATGGAGAGGGACCAGTAAGAAAAAAGAGATGAGCAGGGGAGTTGACACTTGAACAATGAGGGTGGGGGGAGCTAAGGACACTGACCCCCACATAGTCAAAATTCCATATATAACTTTTGAATCTACAGTCAGCCTTCCCATCTGTGTATTCAACCAATGGCTCATCACAAACAATATTTTGGGCCTGCGATTGGGAATCCATGGTTCTGATTGTGATAATACTGTTTTTGATCCTTGGTTGATTAAATCTGCAGCTGTGAAGCAGAGGGATATGAAGTGCCAAAGGGCCAATTGTGTTTATTGAAAAAAAAAAATATCCGAGTATAAGTGGACCTTTGCAGTTCAAACCGTGTTGTTCAAGGGTCAACTGCAGTTATTTCTCCAGTCTTCCTAATAAGGTAGAAAAGTTGTCAACAAGTCCTTCATCTCTGGTCCAGGGGAAGAAGCATTCATAAAGAACCTCTTCTGTTAGCCACACCTGGCATCATGCTTTTATTTATTAAGTAATATTTTGTTAATTGTTTTGTTTTTGGTCTTTAAGCTCATCTTAAGAATATTGTAGTTTATAAATCTAAAGACCCTCAGGGTGTTAGCTGGGTTTCAAACATTTCAGTCATAAATAACTTGCTCAGGTATTGTTTTCTATATTAATGAAAATCACAAATGTGATCTTTGTGTCCAGAACAGGAAATGCAGACGAATATCACATGGGAGATGAAGTTGGTCCTAAAGTGTTCCTTACCAATGTGACTTTAATTTCATGACCACAAGTTTTCTGTCCTTTGTCCTTTCTCCTTAAATTAGAAACAAATTCTAATTATGGATTATGGCTCATTAGATCCTGGTTAACTGAGGCATTCCCGAAAAGTGAAGAGCCCCACCCTCCCTTCAGTCACAAGGCACTTGCTCCAACATGATTACTAAGAAGCCTGGGCCTCTCAACCAGAATATGTGTGATTTGCATTTGAGAAATAAATAGAGTTCAAGCTCAATTCACTCACCTGGCAGGGCTTGGTCTCCTGAGACATCAGCAAGTGAGGTAATGAGAGAGGAGTCCATTTATTCAGTGCACACTTGTTAAGTATCTACTATACCTAAGGCAATTTGATTAATGTGGGGTGGGGGTGGGGGAAACATGATAAGATGTAAAACACAGACCCTGACTTCGGGGAGTTTTACCTTTAGAACAGGATATAAGCCCTGCAAAAATCCAATAAAACAAGGGACTATGACAAATGTCATTGTGAAAAAAGATTTCAAAGATAATAGAACTGTTGTAGCAGCAGAAACAGCATTGGGTGTTAGTCTGGTGGAGTCAGACTGGACCTGGGTTCAGCAACCTCAGTACTTGGGTTCTGGCTAGGAAAGAATTCAGAGCAAAGACCCAAACTATAAGAGAACATTTGTCTGGTAAATCACAGAAGTATTAGAAATAATTTCTAGAAGAAATGAGCTTAGGAAACAAGTTTTAGAGGCAAAGGAAGGGCCTTTGGGGCTTGGGAGTGAGTAAGCTAATTCTAACCTGTGGGGGGGTTGGAGGTGAAGGGAAAGGTGCCAGTGTGTTCCCAGCAGGAAGAGCAGTGGGTCCTCTGTCCTAATGGTTTTAAGAATGGGAATCTTAGAGAAGGTCCCAGGGGAAGATCTCATTATAATATTCAGCAGCTTTCCTGGTATGCCCTTCAGGGTTGTGGTCTCCACTGGTTGGCTGATGACAGGGCGGAGAGCCATCATTAAATGAAGCTTGTCCTGAGGTCAGTCTTAGTTGGTTTTGTGGTTTTTCTGCGCCTAGAGCTGAAACACAACTGAGGCCTAGATATTATCTCTAGGGAGGAAAGGTCAGGGGGGGGTCCAACCCACTTGACCAGTGATTTGCTATGGTGGGAAAGGCCACCCTGGGGTGAAGTCCCACCTTACAATTGTCTGTTGCTAGGCACCTGGGGCTTTCTACACTGATGACATTTTTACCTGGCCCATCATGCTTGCAGCGCTTGTGTCTGTCTAACTTCCTATCACAGAACATTCAAATTAACCATCAGTCATTTTATACCCCAGTATAAACTCTCATTTCCACCCCGTGCCAATGACTCTACTCCTTAGAAGAGACTCAAATCCAAGGAAAGTAGTGTTTAAATTAAATTACACCTATAAAGTTGGAATGGGCTGAGATATACTAGCTCAAGAAAGAGGTAGGCTGTCATAATTCCTGTAATAGAAGAGAATGTAAGTTAGAAGGTCCAGAGGAAAAAGAATTCAGGAGAGAAGCCAGAATGAGGAGACATCCATGGGAAACATGACTGAGTAGGACCTTCACTAAGATAAACAAAAATAACAGCCAAGAGTTTGCATTTCTTCTCATAGTTACAGTTTGTGAAGCTGAAAGCAAAACTATATGCAAATATGTGAATGTAATTGGCTTTACAGTATGAATGGGGCAAAAGAAACTTCAGGCAGGCTGCTGAATTTGTGATTTTTTGAGGGAAGATACTCTTGATGGGTAAATTTTAGTAAAAACACATGCTCCCCAGTTTACAATTAGAAGTTAGCAATAACACTTGATTGTTGACTTCTTTGTGTCCACTAATAATTGAAAGATTAGAATGTATTAGGGTGACAGTACTGTTTGAAGAAAAAATCAGTATAAACTTTACTCAGACTTCATTTTATTTTGGTTGTAAAAATTAACAAGAAAAAAAAAATCACAAAACTTACACATTGTTCCTTCTCCCCCAAGCATTTCTAGTACTTGTTTTGATAATAGGAGATGCCCTAGATGAAAATATAGGTTCCCACTGGTCCCTCAGAAACTTAGTGACTATCAGACCTAGGAACAAGATCAGGAATTGCCCAACTAAGTATTTCTTGGTGAGGTTCTGTATATGTTTTATTGGGGGGGGGGGGAGATTGTATGTAGCGATGGAGTAGATAAAGAAAAGTGCTAACCCAAACCAAACTTAAAGGACTTAGCCTATTGGAGGGTAGGGCCTCCCGGAACAAGTGACACAGGTCAAGTCTTTTGTTCTAAAATGTCTGGCAGCAGTAGTTCATGGAGTCTGTAGGGGCTCTTCAGTGCTGTCCTTGACTTGCTTCCTGTCATTCAAAACTTTTGGTGCACATAAACACCTTACCTTTAATGAGTGTTCAACTCATGTTCATTGAGTGATTGCATGAACGAATATATGAATGAATAATAAAACACAGAATACTGGGGCCTAATCAACCAGGTAATAAGGTCACATGGATTTATGGTCTATTTCATGTGGATGAGTTTTCTCTTCCTTATGAGATTTGGAGCACTCTAAGAGAAAGAATATGAATTTATCTCCTATGCCCCGTCCCCTCAAAATTAGCTTGTCAGTACATGTAGGTGATTGGTAAGTGGTTAAAAACAAAAATGTAAAAAGGAAAAGAAGGCATCAAATTTAGTGACAATGATGTACTTCTATCCCCCCCTTCCTGCTACTGTGGAATTCTCTGTGAAATCTCTCTGTAAGGTGCCACCAGGCTGAAGGCAGAATTTCAGTGGTTGAATGTAAAAGGAATAAGCTGAATTGTGAGCCCTCTGAGGGCAGGATGATGAGTGTCTTGTGCAGGGGCAGTATTCGATGTGTGTCGAATGGTTTCTTAAAACGTAAAGTAGGAATAAAGAAAGAGAACTTAGTCCAACATAAAACAAAGGGAGTGTGGTTCCAAATACCAGAAATCCATGTCCTCCTCTCTCTCTCCACCTTTTCTTTTTAAAAATTTGTGATGACTTTTGGAGTGTGGTGATTATGGGCAGGACTGAGTATAGCATTTTCCAGCATCAGTATTAACAAAAGCTGAACTGTTCTTTTGGGCCGAGATCTCATTGTGTACTAGTGACCTCAAGACTGGAAACCCACAGTATTCCAAAAATTAATTAATGGGAGAACGTGATATCTCTTACCTGCTTTGGTTAAGATCAAACTAGTTCCAAATTTGCTCTAAATGAGCTCTAGTCTACCCGTACAGCCAAATACAGATTTTGATAGCATTCTCTTGTTTGGCACTGCTTCTGTTTGAACAATCGTTTCCAGAGCCTTCGAAAGATAAACACAGCCCAAATGGCCCCTTTGGCAAAGCTAATCTCTCTTACCAATCCACAAGCTTCAGAATGGAGAATGGATGTAATTTGAAAAAGCAGCTTAAAACTTTATTCTCTATACCTTTCATACCACCCTGTCACTAAATCAATGGCGTAGGTTGCCTGTTGGTTTCTGTTTCATCTTCATTTTATATTCTGGGGATAATTGAACTCCAAGCAGATGGGTGATTCCTTTAACACTTAGGTACCTTCTCTAGATTTTAAAATTTTGCATCTCCTCTAAATCAATAAAGTTTCATGTGATAACATTGAAAAAAGCAGTGACCTATTGTTCTGATGTCAATCTTATGGCAACCTAGAATGTTAAGAACAGAAATAAAAATCTGAAATTAAATGGAAAGGTGGCTCATTGGTTTAAATAGCAATTGCTGAAATCAGATACTAAATCTTAACTCCTAGTCTAGGTCATCATGACCCACTGGCACTCACTTTATGACTAAATCTTACATTTAACTCTCTAAGCCCAAAGCTGATTGAAATCATCAGACTGACAGGAAAAGTCAGCTCAGTGAAATCACACTCAAAGCAGAAGGTGTTGCTGAGAGCCTCAGAGTAAGGAGAGAAAATTTTAGAAATTTTCACAAGAACTCCAAAAGTACAACTCTGGGGTCATTAATTCTAAAAGCAAATTGCAAACTGTGTGAAGTAGAGCACAATAATTGTTTTGAAAGAGATTTAGTATACTCTGTTTAAGAAATCAGAGAAATAAAGCATTTTAGCAATATAATCATCAAACCCATTAAACTACTTTTAAAATTCTGGCAAATTAGGTATTTATTTTTAACACACTTCTATGCATTTTAGGGAAATATTATTTATGTATAATAGATATTTCCACAATGGAGACTGATCAAAATAATTTAATATTTAACTTATTATATTATATGTATTTGTATAATATATACTTTTTTAAAAAATTACCATTCTCCTCTCTAACTTTCTGGGCTCAATTTCATTTGAATGCTTTCCACACATCCATTCTTGGCTTCATCATGAGCCCTCTCTCATACACAATGTAATTTAAATTCTTGGGTGCTAGTAAACACTGAAAAACTTAAGAAAAATCCCTCTAAACCATGCTGTCTCAGTAAGTAGCTCTTCACCTGTCCAAGTCATTAATGGTGTCCATTCTGAACACAATGTTATCAGATATTAAGAAAGCAGGGTGATATTGCTATTCCAGAAGACAACACAAGATTCCAGGTGGGCAGAACCTCTGGGTGGCTGGGATTTTGTATGCTTAGTTAAATCAGGTGAAGCAACAGGGTCTACCCTTAGGGAGGCCAGGTGTAATAACGCAGAGTAGAGTTGGAGGAGGTTGGAATTGGAGGAAGGACAGGTGCCATGAGTTGGTTCTTTAGAGGAAGCAGAATTTAAAGGCAACTAAGGTGCCTTCCAGATTGTGAAAACGTTGGGCTAGGGCTAACGAGGACGGTAGGGGCATCCCTAAAATTCACTGCTTTAATGCTGAGCGTGGTCTCTTCCACTGTAGGGTACAAATAGGTGCTGTCCACACATTTTCCTCATTCCTCTATGTCCAAGGACGCATGTTTAATTAATTGGCCATGACTGACATCATCAGTCTTTAGGTTCAGGGGAAGATCAGTTTGGGGCCAAGGTTGCAGGCAACCTTTTCCCAGAGTTAGGTGCACTCCTCCCCTCTTTTTCCCCTGGGGAATAGTGTAAACATATCTAGCCATGGTGCTATCTAAACAATTACTCAGAGTTAATAGGCCACAAGCTGGCTGCAGATTTTCCCCTAAGGACTTGAAAGTCTACTGTGGGACACACTGAAGTCCTGTTCTTGAGTAGAATAAGGCCACTGCTATTTGTACTTTGATGGATCCTAGACATGGCCATGACCTGCTACCATTTTGGGGAGAGCAGTTTTAGAAGAAGAGCTTGTTGAGAATAGCATGTAAGTAAGAAAAAGTGTGTTTTATTGCAGAATCAGGTTTTCTGGTCTCTAGTAAATAGAAGTATTGAGCCAGTGTAGCCCCTCCTACACCCCACATTCTCTCAGCTCAGATATCAACCTCTGTGGAAAACCTTCCCTTATATCCAAGTCCAATTTGTATGTTCCTTTCTGTGCTCTCATAACATTATAATATTTTTCATGTCTCCTTATAGTTGCCTAAGTGCTTGTTACTATCTGTAATCTCCACTAAGATGTGAGCTGCTTTTTGGTAGACACTAAATCTTTTTCAATACTAGGTCCCTAGCTCCTAAAGCCTGCAATGCATACTTGTTCACTGGGTAGGTATTCAAACCAAACCATCTCCATGTCTGCTTACTCTCTCTGTGCATCCAGCCATCTGGCCCTGGCCCTGATTCTGTCAGTTTACTGAGACTGAAGATGATGAAAGGCTGCCATCTATGTGTAACGATGTAACTGACCACAATCTGCCCCCAACCTACCCCTTCTTCAAGTACCAACTCAACCACCTCTCCTACTGAGCCATGCCTGACTACTCTAAGCCAAAATGATGTCTCCTTTCTCTGACCTCCAACACTCAGTGTTTGGAATTTATGCAACTAACTCTTGATCACACACTTTTCTCCTGTGTGATGTCTGCGGGTCTGGTCTCTGTGAACACCTCATATGTAAAGTGAAATCTTCTCATTCTCTTTTATTCCTTCTGTGTATTTTAAGCACTGAGCTGGGCACAGAGAGCAATTCCAAACAGTACTAACTGGCATGAAATGATCCTAATTTACACGGAAAGGTAAGTCTTGAGGGCAATCGCTTGTCCACAGGGTTCTGCCTGGATTTGCACTGGAAGGGCTGATTTCTGGTGATGAATAAAGTTGCTACAGAGAAGGATACAGGAAGAGATGGAAAGTAACTGGCAGAGGCAGAACTGTCTTTTTGTTAGTTTGTTATAAATAAACTCCCACAGTGGAAACTTGTTAACCTCAGTCCTTGCCTTCACATCTACTTATATGCAAGACCTCCCTCGACAAATCAATCTTTACACTGCAGTGGCACTCTCTTGACAAGATATGTTTGGCTTAGCCACTGTTGATATTTGTTCTTGAAATCTCAGTTGTATGGCATGGTACACTCTGAGAGCAGAAATGGAGACACTTAGTTTATATGCACAGAGGACGGGCAAGATGCAAACAGAAAGAGACGGTCCACAGCAGGGCAGCCAAAGTGGCAGGAGCTGAGCAGCACTTAATATGTTGTGATGTATTGAATCTATGAAACGCCTGTTCAATAGCTACTCAAAGTAAATTTAGAAGGACACAGGAAAGGGATTTATTTTTTCATCATTGTAAAAATGTTCATTATTTCTTATGCTGCTGGTCATGGTCTACTTGTGTCCTTCTGAGGTCCCAGTGCCCTTAGAATCCCAAATAGCACCATTGACAGGATTAGGTGAGGTTTGTTCAATATATTCATGTCTCCAGGGAACTACAGTTTTATTGGTATTTGGGGATTGGGCTCTTTTGCTGGATTTTATTCAGAAAAGAATATGCTAGAGAGCTTGAAACTCTCTCAAGGTAAATTAGTTGATCTCTTCTCCTCTAGTGCATAACTTTATTGGAGCACTTCCCAAATTTGACTGAGATCATTTACATACATGTCCGTTTTGCTCGTCAGATAGTGAGTGTTTGCAGGCAAGACTTATCTTATTCATTTATTTTTCCCAATAGAGTGGCACAGTGCCCAGCACACGGAAACCCTCGTGAAATGTTTGCTGAACAAGACATCTTAATATTTATGAAAAATTGCCTATCTAAGAGAGGAAACAAAAAAGGTAAACGAAAGCTATTTTGAGCCAACTTAAGAGAAAACCAGGTCCTATTAGATAATTAATTAAATTTTAATTTTCCTGTAAGTAGTCTCCAGAGAAACGTGCTATTCTAGCATTGTGCCCTAGGCTAGGCTAGCGGGTAAACACTTCCTGTAGTTTTATGCTGGGTGGATGGGAGGACAGTGAATAAAACGGGGCTGGTGCCCATAAGAATGTTGGGTGTCATCTGGGGAGACAAGGCCCAAGAAAAGGTCCAAAGTATGCGGTATAGTGTAATGGGAAGTGAAAACAATATTGAACAAAATAAGTCAGAGAAGGAGAAAATTACATGAGTTAGTACAATTAAGGAAGGCATTAGGAGGAGCTAAAAATCTATTGCAATGAAGTTCAACTTGATAAATAGCATGTGGGTAAGCATTAATTGAATCATGCTGCTATTTTCAGGTTCAGGCTAGAACTATTAGATATTTAAAAAACAAAAAAGGCTCTTCGTGCTGTTGAATCTTCAGATCATCAGGCTTTCCTTAGGTTTATCAGCAAACAAATTTATCTTAAGAAAGACAGCACAGCATTCTACTAAGGAAGAGTGTGCTGAGTCTAGAGACCTTGCTGCTTCCCCTCAAACCTACTGTTAGCTGTGTGGCCTTGATAAAGTTCGTTAACCTCTCTGGACCCCATTTTCCTCTTTTAAAATGTTTACAACAGGGAAAACTTGCCCAGACCTCACCCTAGGGCATGGCAAGCTTTAAATTCTGAAAGAAAAATCACCTGTATAAAGACAGAAAGTCACCTCATCCTTCAGCCTTTATAGGGCCAAGACTCATTGAAAAATGAGAGAACTGCGTAATTGCTGCTCTTCTGCACAGGACTGATTTTTCAGACATTCAGGACCTTGTCTCCCACCCCTCAATTATTATTTTCATTTGGAAGTCAGAAATTCTTAGAACACAATTAAGCCTTTAAGTGTGCACATTTTAGCATGAGGAATAGGGTTTTCCACAAGTAGAAAATCACAAGTCCCAGGGAGGAGGGGTCAGGGGAATGTCAGAAGAACTTGGATTCATGGGTACATTTCCAATTCCATTTTGTTTATCAGTCTTTTAATTTGGAGTATCACTAAGCCAACATGGGCAGGAGCAATTCAGATTCTGTATCAGAAACCTGTAGTATATGCATGAAAAACCTCTGGAAGTTATCTCCTACAGAATCACGATATTGGCTTTCTCAGTAGGATGGAAGAATGCATGGCCTTTTCTAAAAAGAGCAGAGGTCCATAAGGAGAAACCTACCAGGCTAAAATGCAAATTATACAAAATAAAAGGAAAAGAAGATTGATAAGATAATTAATGAACATAAAGAAATAAAAATAAAACTCAAAAGCCTGGTGGAACATGTAAAAATAATTGATCTTAAATGACAAGAGATTCAATCACTGATTTGAAGGACAAACTTGAGTAAACTATCACAGATAGCAAAGATCAAAGTCCCAGAATAGATCACAACTCACGAAGAGAATCCAAAATGGGTGAGAAATGTAAAGATAAAAAGTCTTTCTAAAAAAAAAGAGAAAAGCACAATAAAAGCAGAGGAAAACATCAAAGATATAGTGGAAGATAAAACTTTGTGCAGCTCTAGAAAGTGTACAGATTGAAAGGTCTTCCATTTTAGGGCAAAATCAATGAAAAGAAAATGACATGTAGATCCACATCTGGCAATTTTCATTATAATCACAAAACTAAGGAAAATATCAAACTAGCAGTGAGCAGGTAATGTTCAAAGGCATATAGGTTATGCTGCCAGCTTCTCACAGTGTGCTCGCTCGGCTTTTATTTGGTGCAGCACTTTGAGAGGGATCTCTCTCTCTTTCTCCTTTTATCAGGCAACCAATCCTATGGGATAGGACCCTACCTTATGACCTCATTTAACAGTAATTATCTCCTAAATGCCTTATCTCCAAATACAATCATACTGATGGTTATGGTCTCAACATTTGAGAAGTACATAATTCATCCCACAGCAGTGTAAAAATTATATTAAATATGAATGCATGAGAACATTAAAAGCATATTGTATTTCACAGCCCCTAAATGGGAGGTCACGCAAGCAATTTTTTTTTCAATATTAAAAATTAGAGAAACATTGATTAAATAATAGTTTTGAAATATGTAAAAGTAACCATGAATAAAACCTCCCAAAATATGTGCAAATACAAAAAGAAAATATAGTACTTATAGCAAAAGTTAAAAAAAAACAAGAATAGATTATAGATAGACAGATAGATGATAGATAGATGATAGATAGATAGGCAATACCTCATTTTATTGCTCTTTGCTTTATTGAGCTTCAAAGAGCTTCCACCAACAAAAAGATTACTATTCATTTTATTGTAGTGATCTGGAACCAAACCAGCAATATCTCTGAGGTATGTCTGTAGATAGATAGATGATAGATAGATGATAGATAGATGATAGATAGATGATAGATGATGATGATAGATAGATAGAGATAGATAGATAGATAGATAGATAGATAGATAGATAGATATAGATAGATAGAGATAGATAGATGATAGATAGATAGATAGATAGATAGATAGATAGATTTAGATAGATAGATAGATGATAGACAAACCAGAAACATTAAAACAAAAATAGATGCATATAGAATAACTATACCATTATAATTTTAATGGGGTTAACCTCTCATAATAAAATATATAGGTCTATATATATATTTTAATAAAACAACTATATGCTGCTTATAGAAGATACTTCAATGTTACAAAGACAAGAAAATACTTGAAATTAAAAGAATAAATAAATATATTAAATTTTAAATAAGGTAAACATGTGAACAAATGTATGTTAAGTTTTTAAAAAAGTAAAGGATGATAATAATAATAAGCCACCCCCCAACAGAGGATTTCATGATAAAAAAAACAACACCATTCATAATAAAAATAATCTGAGGGGCATTTGTAAGCAGTAGCATAGGGCATTGACACACATTAACTAAATCTTCAAACTGCAAGAAATATTTTATAGAAATGTAATGGTCTTGGTACAGTTTAACAAAATATACAATCTTTTATAGATACCATGGGCAAAATAATAAATAGAAATAAGTATACAGAAAATCTAAAAATTATAACATCTGTTTTTATAACATCAGCAAAGATTTCGTACAAAAAAAGGGGAATATACTCACTTTCACAACAAAATTGTTAATGTCAGAGAAAATTTCAGATTTGTATTGAATAATAATATAAAAATAACAATGCATTTGATAATCAATAGTAATCATTCCATATTCACAACATGCCAGGAAATATGTTAAATGCTTTATGTGTATTAGTACATTGATTCCCAATAATAATGCTATGAAGTTTCTGTAGCTATAGTACCTCCATTTTATATATGAGGATATTTAGACTTAGGTTACGTATTTTTTTCTAGGTTACATGGTTAATCAGATGATAAGCTCAGTGGTTCTCAAGCTTTAGTATGCATCAGAGGTCACTGGTGGTTTGCTGAGCACCACACCCAGAGGTGCTGATTCAGTGGTCTGGGTGGAGGTCCTGTAATTTGCATTTCCAATGGTTCCCAGATGTTACTGATGCTGTGTACTGAGAACCACTGGGCAGGTGATGTCAAGGACAACACATTTACTACTCTGTTGCTTTGGAAAAGGAGAATTGCAGAGACCAGGTCTGACAAAAAAATGCAATAAATTTAGAAATTTATAATTAGCAAAGCTAAAAAAAAAAAAAACCAAAAAACCTGTACTTGGAAATTTAATTAAAAATAAAAAGCAATCATTCCAAAGTTAATCAATTTAATGCATTTCCAATTAAAATTCCAATTGGATTTTTTTTTCCTTTGAACTTGACAAAATGATTCTAAACTCCACGTGGATGAATAATAGGAAATAATAGCCAAGACAAATTAGAAAAAGAAGAGTATTTGGGGAGGGGAGGAACTGCCTTACCATATAATAAAACTTTATAGATTTACAGTACAAGACTGCATACTCAGCAGGTTCTCACTTCATGTTTATCTAAAATCTCTACTGAAAGACTGAAATGAAAGCTGTGAGGTATGACAAGGAATAAACCAATGGTACAGATGTGAAAAAGGACAGCACCAGGAATTTGGGGGAAGGCGAATGTAGACAGAAACATGTCAGCAGGAAATAGCAGAGGAGTGACCTGGAAGAATCCAGACAGGGCTGTGGGCCACACGGGACATGGTCTGCCTTTCGGAGTCTTGGGAGGGGCTTTGGGCACAGTGGAGGCACAGATGCCAGGCAGCAGATGTGAAAGGCGGGCTGACAGCAAAGGGGCTGACTGAAGTTCTGTGAGCAGAGCCATTGAACCAGGTGCCATTTCCAGCCCTGTCCCCATCTACTCTAACCAGTTTTTTTTCCTTACGTTAAAGGCAGCCCAATATTCATCCCCGGGTGCATCAATGAAACATTGTTCTCAATAGAAGTGGAGTGAAATGTCCCTCAGAAGAATTTTGCTACTTTTATACCAAAGAATGAATGAAACAGAATTAAAGCCATTAAAACAGACTTCTTAAGATAAATGGAAATCAATGGTCAAATAGGTCAGTCATCCTCATTAAAAGTAAATGACTAAGTGGGTTAAATACATTTCTTCTTCTTTTTTTAAGTTTCTTTATCTTTATTGTTGAAAATCTTACAGATATCCCCTTTTTACCCCCATTGATCCCCTCCATTCTGCATTCATCCCACTCTGAAGCCTTCCCCAGCCCAGTGTCTATGTCCATGGGTTATGCTTATAAACATATAAATTATTTGATTAATCTCTCCTCACCCACTCCCCCATCCCACCTTCCATCTGAGGTCCCTCAATCTGTTCCATGCTTCTATGTCTCAGGATCCATTTTGTTTATCAGTTTATTTTGTTTATTACATTCCACATATAAGTGAGATCATGTGGTACTTGTCTTTCTCTGACTGGCTTATTTCACTTAGCAGAATACTCTCCAGTTCCCTCCATGCTGTGCCAAGGGATAAAAGATCCTTCTTTTTTATAGTGCATAGTATTCCATGGTGTAAATGTGCCACAGCTTTTTTATCCACTTATCTACCAATGGGCACTTGGGCTGTCTGCAGCTTTGGGGTGTAATGTTCTGTAACTATCAATTAAATCCATCTGATCTAGTGTGTCATTTAGGGTCACTGTTTCATTGTTGATTTTTTGTCTGGAAGACCTATCCAGTGAAGTCCCTTAGTATGACTGTCTTGCTGTCAATCTTTTTTTCTTTCATTTGGGGCTTGTTCTTTGGTCTCCCCATTTTGGCTGCCTTTCTGTGTTTGTTTCTAAGTATTAGGTAGGTCTGCTAGGACTCTCAGCCTTTTTGGAGGGTCTCTGGTACAAGCCAATGTCAGATGCAGTTTGTGACTGGCCCTGAGAACCCTATTTGGAGCTATCAACAACCCACAGCTTGAGGTCTCCTCTGCTGGGGCTGGGTGCATTTAGACAGGACCAAAATTCACACCAAAGTCTGATTTTCCAAGGCCCAGGTCCCAAAGCAGATCAGGCAAAGACTCAAAGCACCCTGAGGTGTGCCTCTGCCTGCAGGCTGATTAATCTGATTCCCTTAATGAGCCTCAGGCTGTAGAAGCTCCACAGGGTGGGGCGGCTGGTTGTTATCAATCTCTTAACAAGCCTGAGGCTGTAGAAAACTCCTCTGGGCAGGGCTAGAGGTTTTACAGCAGGGTGGGGCAATTGCTTCCCCCTCAGGAAAAAAACAAAAATTGCCTGCCTGAGAAAGATGTCCTACACAGTCTGGGGGAATGACTCTGCACAGGAATCCAGATGGGTGCCCTCTGATCTTACTCTCCAGAGTCCGCAACCCCAGATGCTCCCCACACAGCTCCAGTCCACTCTCCCCCCTCCGCCGGAGCCCAAGGTGAGTGACCGCACAGGAAACATTGTGCGTTGGCCCTTTCAGAGGGTGCCTGCATTTCCAGCCGCCTCCCTGGCAGACAGAAACCGGCTGCTTTTCACAGCCAGATGTTATTGGGCACCTTTCTCAGTGCTGGTGCTCTGGGCTGGGAGGCCCAGCCTGGGGTTTAGGCCCCAGAATCCTCAGTGGGAGCCCCCACAGCTGAGATCTCCCTCTGGACCTTCAGCTGTTGCCTGTGGGGGCCCAGGCAGCCCTCTGGCCTCTGCACCCCCTGCCAGTCTCTGTGCGGCCTCCACTCTTCCTCCTTGGTCATGAGGGTGCTCTCCAGCTAGTGTTCAATTGGTTTTTCTATGTTTTAGTTGTAAGTCCAGATTGATCCAGGGAGAGTGTCAGTGTAGCCTCCACTCAGTCCACCACCGTCTTAGATCTCTCCTAAGTACATTTCTTGGTAGCAACTGTTGGTTAAGACCGCAGCATAAAACCTGAACCTCTGTTGAATAAAGAAGAAATGCCTGCAACAAAGTGGCTTGGGATGGATGACAATAAAACATGGGCAAAGGCCTAACAGGCTAGTACAGAGAAAAAGATCCCAGGTATCACATTCCTGACATCAGGCAGGTTTGAATTCAAGGCAAAAGCATTAAAAGGGACAAAAATGCACTTTTAAATTATTAAATGCTGGAGTCAAGTGCACAGAAACTTTAACGGTTTTTAATTTCCACATACACAGCATGGAGCAGAAACCACTGGTTATGTACAAGGAGATATAGGTAAAAATGTATTCTTAGCAGGAGACTAATTTCCCTCTCCTCAGTCTGTAAAGACTACATACCCTGCAGACCAGCAGTTGCTCCGGTTCGGCCACGCTAGATGGGTTTCTCACCGAATGCGCAGGACGGCTCCTGCCTGGCCACACCGCTCGTCACTAATCGGAAGGCTAGTTTTTCTAAATTTCTACAGGCTCTAGTAGTTGCAAAATATCTCAGTTTTTGTGTTTTACATTTTACTCTTTTCTAAATGAATATGAGCATCGTTTGCAGATTTATTTCAGTCTTTGGAATACCTCATCTATAAATTCCCTCTTTATATTCTTTGTCCATTTTTTTTTTTATTTGAGTTGCTGACTTTTTCTAAACTGATTTGTAGGAGTTACTTGCATATCCCAGATTCACGATCCTAATCCATCGGCAGATTCAGATATTGTAAATATTTCCCTTCCATTGTGTCACCTTCTCTTTATTTTTGCCTAAGGTACTCATCACTGAGTGGAAAAACAATGTAACTTAATCAAATTAACCGTTTATTCCTTATGATTTGTTTATAAGTTTTTAAAACTTTTTGAATAACTCTGTTCAGGTATAACAAATATATAAGACATCCCTTTTGTTGTACAGTTCGATGACTTTTGACAAATATGTAGACCTGTGTAAATACCACCACATTTAAGACATAGACTATTTCCGTCCCCTCAAAAGGTTCCCTTACACTCCTTTGTAGTCACCCCTCTCCCTTCCCAACTCCTGGCACATTTTACCAATGTGCATTTTCTCACTGAGATGTATTTGTCTATCTTAGGAGTTCATCTACAAGGAATCATAGCGGTATAATTTTTGTTCCAGACTTTTTTGTGCCAGACTTCTTTCACTTACACTAAATGGTTCAACTGTGTTGTTTTGATAATTAATAAGTTGTTTCTTTTTTTATGAATATATCACAAATTGTGTATCCATTCACCTGATGGACACTTAGTTTCCAGTTTTATTACTATTAAAGGAACTTTGAACGTTTTGTGCAAGTCTCGTGAAATAAAAAGTTTTCATTTTTCTTTTAATAAACACCTTGTGTTATATAAAAATGTATATTTAAGTTTCTAAGAAAATGCCGAAACATTTTCCAAACTGGTTGTACCACTTTACACTCTTGCTGACAAAGTAAAAGGGTATTAGTTTCCCCATATTCTTGTCAAGATGGGGCCTGATTAGACTTTTGAATTATATTACAAATGGTGGGTATGTATTGGCATCTCATCATGATTTTGACTGTCCTGAAGACTGAGGAGGCTGAGCATATTTTCATGTGTTTATGACTGTCTATATACCTACTTTTGTACAATATTTACACCAATCACTTGACCCTTCTTTTACTGGATTGTCTTGTACTATTGAGTTGCTAGCGTCCTTTATATATTCTGCACTAAAGTTCTTTCTTAGATCTGTTTCACAAATATTCTCCCCCAATCTGTGGCTTTCCTTTGAATAGTTTAATACTATCTTTTGCAAAACAGATTTTAAAATTTTCATTGTCAAATTTATTATTTTCTTTTTCTTTAGAGTTCTTGGAAATTTTTTCCCTACTGCAACTTCATAAAGACTTTTCCTATGTTTTCTTCTAGAAGCTTTATAGTTTTAGATTTTAATTTATGAAACATTTCAAGTAAATTCTAACAAATAGTGGGAACCAAAAGGTCAAGGTTCATTTACTTTTCCAGAGGGATATCCAGTTGTCCCAGGACCATTTGTTCAATGACTTCACTTCTCAGCATTGGGAATAACTGTCCCATATTTATTTTTTCCAGACTCTATACTGGTCCATTGATCTATACATGAGTCCTTAAGCAAAACCAAAGAGCAAACTCTTGATTAATGTGGCATTACAGAAAACTTGAAGTCAGTCTTCCAATTTTGTTCTATTATTAAAGTTGTTTTGATTATTATAGGTCCTTAGCATGGGCACATAAATTAGAGAATAAACATGTCAATATATACAAAAATATTGCTGAGATTTTTATTAGAATTCTGTTGAACCTATGCACAAGTGAGGAGAGAATTCACATCTTAATATTGAGTCTAATGATCTAAGAACATCAAATACCTATTTTTAAAAGTCTTCTTCAATATCTTTTTTGCAAAGTTGTACAGTTCTCAGTGTACTGGTTTTGCACATATTTTGTTAACTTTATTCTTTTTTTAAATGTTATAGTAAATAATACTTACTAATTTTATTTTCCAATAGTTATTGGCAAAAAAGCAGAAATCCAGTTGATTTTTATTTTGACATATCCTGAGACCTGTTTAAATTATTTTATTAATTATACCTTGCTATATCCCCTCGTATTTCTACATTTACAATTATAACATCCACAAATAAAGACCGGTTTACTTTTTGCTTTCTTATCTGCGTACTTTTTATTTCTTATTGCGGTGATTAGCACGGGGTGAGAATAGACCATTTTACTTTTGCCTGGTCCTAGGGAAGTGACATTCAGCTTCACTGTTAAATATTGCCTGTAGATGTCATCAGATCGAGAAAGCTCTCTTTAAATCCTAGTTTACTCAGAATTTTTAACATGAATGCATGTTGAAGTTTGTCAAATGTTTTTCTGTATCTATTAAGATCATGTTTTTATCTCTTTTGTCCCATTAATGTTGAATTATGTTGTTTGATTTTTGAATGTTAACCAGCATTATATTCTAAGAATAAACTCCACTTTGTCAAATGTATTATCCTTTATCTGTATTGCTATATCTTTTGGTCCCTTATGGTTTTTGCTTTTAAATTTTTATTTTTGAAGTCTCTATCAACCATACATCACAGAGACATTGTACTCCTGCACATTTCTAAAACCTTAATACTTTTTCTTTTATATGTAGAATTTTAATCTGAAATGCATCTTTGGATACGGTGTTAGGTAGTGATCTAGTGTTATTAGTCCCCATATCATAAACTAGTTTTCCAAAACTGTCTAAGAATTTGTGTTTTTCCCCCATTGATTTCTGCTGCTACCTTTATTGTATATTATGCTTCCAAGTATGAGTCAGTGTCTCAGTTACTTATGATGTTTCATTGATCTATTTTTCAGTCTTTATTAGAAAACCATACAATTTTGTTTCATTGTACTATAGTTTTATATCCCATCTTACTTTCTCATATGGGTACGAACCCCCTCCTTCAAACTTTAATTTTCTTTTATAAATTTGCTCAGGTCTTCCTAGGCTTTTATTCTTTGATGTAAATTTTATATTAAGTTTACTGAGTTAAACAATAAACCTAACTGAATATTTTGGTGGAATCACATTGTAATTATAAATGAAATAGAGAGATAATTTACATGCAAATAATATTTAATCATCTCATCCAAGAACACGGACTTTTCATTTATTTAAATTATTTTCTGTGTACTTTCTGCAATAAACTTTTCTTATAAGAATTCTCATTATTTTTTATTAAGTTAATTCTCATATGCATTATAGTTTTTGTTAATATTGTGAATTGTATTTTATGTTTTACTTATCATTTCTGGTTGATTATTAAAGTTTTTCATGTTAAATTTTTACTAGTATTTAAAGTTTTTATATGTATGATAAACATTGCTGAACTTTCTTTAAAATACTAGTAGTTTTCTCTACCAGTTTTATTGGTTTTTCATAATGATAAGCACATTAGCCAAAAATAATAACATTTTAATTTTTTCCTGATTTCATCATTTTCTTTCCAATAAGTTCATTTAAATCTTTAATTTTCTTCAAGTATCCTTCTAACTGCTTTCTGTATGTTTTAATATGTTGGGCTCACATCATTAATTATAAATAGTTTGCAATTCCCATTTTCATTCACACTATAATAAGTGTTGTTTAAAGGCGTATCTATGAATTTATATATGTATGCATGTGCTTAAAGATTTTTGGTGTTTTAATTTCTAGATGCATTGATTTTTATTGAACCAAAAACCAGAGTTGATAATTGTTCTTAAATTTGTCAGAAAACACGATATGAATGACATTAACTTCTAAACATTTCTTCAGGTCTGAATGAGAAAAAGGGTAGACTATTCTGATTGTTCGTGTTTTCCTGTATCTAGTGTGTCTAGTCTTAACTTTTCTCAGTGCTACTGTATCCCTTGAGAGACTCACCGCTATGGCCTAAATCACTGTCTCCCTGGCCCCCAGCTTCTGCTTAGGTTGGTCAAATGGGAGATATTGGCAAAAGATTGGAGTGAAGGAGGAGAGAGAGGTAGAGGTCTTTTTCCCCCATTTCTTCCCTGTTTTACTACAGTTCTGCATTGTCTGCACCCCTCTCTGGCCACAGCTCCTGAATGATTTCTCCTTGACTTCCTTCATCATCAGAGACCAAGCACGACATTTTCTCTTTCTGAGTTTCCAGGCTGAGGGCTGCTATTTTTCTTGCTGTTGCAGGCTGCTGGATGTCTCAACATCTTTTGTTGATATCCCCAACTCTGCCTCCATGCCTGTAAAAAATTAACTGTTTCTTCAGGTAATTTCTTTGTGAGTATGAATGTGTTTCCTTTCAAAACTCATACTAATCCATTCTCCAGTAGAAATGTCAAATAAAATCATGATAGTACAATTTAGAGTCATCAAACACTTGATTAAAAATAACACCACATGCCCAACCAACATGGCTCAGAGGTTGAGTATCTATCTGTGATCCAGGAGATTGAGGTTCAATTCCTGATCAGGGTACATGCCCGGGTTGCTGGCTAGATCCCCAGTAGGGGACAGCAGATCAATGACTCTCATCATTGAAGTTTCTATCTCTCACTACCTCTCCCTTCCTGTCTCTGAAATCAATAAAGACATATTTAAAAAAATAAATAACACCACAAAGGAGAGATGACAAATTCCATTCCAACATCTCATCTCCTTAAGCCTTCAGACTCTAAATGTGTCAGATAAGTTCTGTCACCTCAACTTTAATGACTATGGGCCATTATTGAATGCAGACTTTAAGTAACCATCTCGGTAGCAATTAATAACTCTGCCAGGCACTTGAGCTAATATTAGTAAGTATGGAATCTTAAGGCTTTTCCCCTATCTGTATATATTGCGCCTGATCCACCCTTTTGGAATCTAATTTGAAAGATCCTGAAACACCTTTGGTGCATATATTATCCCTTCCTACAGCATTATTTTATTTCTGTGTTTGGAATTTAGCTTCTGATGTTAAAAGCATGGAAAGTGGTACAAGAGGGCTGTGAGAAGAAAAGGCATTCATGTGTAAGTCAACTCCAAGTGATTCCACCAATTTTTAAAATGTCCTTTTTTCCCAAAGAAAGGCTAGATCACTCAGATTATAAGAAGAACTTCTTACAGAGGGATAAGAGAATTCAAAATTCTCAGATTCATTTTTGCCCAACTGTTTTCATCCAAGATTCCAAATTATTCTTTTCCCCCAGCAATACCTTTATTTAGCATAGGAGCTTGGAGTGGTGTCTGTTGCAACTCAGAAATGTGTACCTCCAGACCTTGTACCTGATTTTTTTAAATCTTCACCTGATTTTAAATCTTTACTGATTTCAGAGAGAGGGAAAGGGGAAGAGAGAGAGAGAAGAGAGGAACATCAATATATGAGAGAAACATGAAGTATGGCCCCTCTCGGGGGATTGAACCCGCAACCAAGGTATGTGCTCTGAATGGGAATCAAACTGGCAACCTTTTGGTGCACCAGACGACACTCCAACTAACTGAGCCACACCAGCCAGGGCATTATGTCTGATTTTTATCCATGTCTTCTCTGTGGCTAAAAAAGAAGGGTTCCGTTAAGGCCACCTTAGAAGCTTTCTGGTTCTTTGTCCATGCATTGAATTGAGGATAAATCCTTAAGCTCTACTTTTATTCTTTTTGTATGCTCTTTAGTACAGTTAGAAACAGTTGCCCCATCATCACATCCTATGCAATCACCATTATCACCACAGCAATTAAGTACCTCAACCACTTGATCTCCCTTTACTTCGCCCTTATCTGTAATTCACTCTATATCTTCCTTGGTGATAATTTTAATAACTGTAATCATGGATTATTAGTGTCCTCGTGGAGATTATCTGTATGTTATTCAAAAAATGTGAGCAATGATATTCCAAGATTCTATTTTTTAGAGTAAAGGGGATGCTCTTCTGGATACCAATAATTCTATTCGTTAGGATTTCTTTAAAAAAAAAAAAGAAAGAAAGAAAGAAAAGAAAGGTATAATTTAAAGGGACAATTTACAGAAGTGTGGGCAACATAAGGTACCACCAAGCATTTGTTACATCTTTCTGTTCTTAGCTGTCACCGCCTCTGGGCAACCCCTAACCTATAAAATAGTGTTTCTTAGGTATGTCCTTGGCTTTGATTTTCCTCCAAAATGGGATCCCCTAACTTTCTTTCATTTGGTATGGTATACATTCTCTTCCACAAAAATCACCCCCTTCTCACTTTTCTATCGTTTCTAGGAAGTCTATATTTAACTGATATTTTTCAGAATAGCCTCAATTTGCCATCTAAACACAGATGACCTCAATGCACTACTATCCTAATAAATTTGCCATAAATTAAAAAGTTCTTGATTAGAAAATAGGAAGATCTATGATAGGGAGAACTCATAAACTTTTCAACGTCTCAGTTTTCTTTACTTGCTCATGTATTTAATTCACGCTTATGGTGGAATGTTTTAATTTTAGAGGAAATGCATTGAATTAACATAAGATTTATATTTGTTTAGCAATTCACTTTGTAAGATCCTCTGCTGATTGGATTAAAAAAGATGATTGCTTTACGCCCAAAAGTTCAGAGTGAAAAGGTGATGGTATATTTTGTTTTGTAACCAAGCCACTTTGAGTAAGAATGCTTCACAGCCTGAAAAGTAAAAAAAGTTTTGGGTAACCTGTTTACCCTCAGTTTAGGGTAACATGCATGCTGATACAGGTTGAAAATACACTTATCCACTTCAAATTTGCAACACTGATAGTCCACTTTGGGGTGACAGAATGTTTCCCATATTTATAACACTCGTCCTAACATATATAAATTCTGACATGACTACACCAGGAGCTCAACCAGAAGACCTGAAGGTAGGTGTTAGTAACAGGCAAATCAAAGGATATTACATCAGCATGAATCACATTTTCTGAATAGCTTCAAATAACTCTCTGTTGCAATAGACCACCTCACATTATGACACTTAGTTATATATGGTAGAAGAGAGATACAGAGCTGAATTCCTGCATTATGGAACCTCAAAGTGGCCAATGCTAACTAAGTACCTTTCCAGTGAACATACCACCTTGAGTTGCCTTACTCCTAACTATCCTTCAAGGCCCAATTCAAAACTCTTTTTCATCATCAGTTCCTCTTGGGCAATTATAGTACACAGCAGTCATCTTGTTCTTCTCCTGTTGCCCAACTTTTTTGGCTTAACTCATTCGGTATGTGAACCTTATGAAATTTCCACCATTTTTGCACTTTAAACAACTTGATATTTAGTGTACCTTTCATCATCAGCTTCAGAAGGGCAGCCAGACCTGATCACGTGTGAACAACTCATGAATGACTATTTGCCTCTTCTCCCATTCTATTTATAAGTGGTAGCATCTGAGATTCAGGTTTTCTTGAACATTAGGTTATTTTCCCAAAAACATTCCCATAAATTCAGTTTACATTTATTTTGTATATACCCTCAATAAAATCTATGAGTTAAGCCTTTCTAGAATCTAACATTTAATTTCCAGGTATGGATTTGATCTCTTTTTACTTCATATCTGGGAAGATGTTTTGGAAAAGGCTAAACTTTTATTCCGTCTCCTACTTTACCTTTTCCAATTGACCTCGAATAAGTTGTACCATTTCTTGCCCATAGCAATAAGATTTTTTATGTCATGTTTTCACTTCTGAACATATGAAACCATAATTTTATTAATAATACCTAATTTTACTCCATAAATGTAGCTCCCTTTAGTTATTTCACTCCACACTTTGGTTACAAGTTAAATTTAAGAACTGTGTCTTCTTTTACACTTTCCCTTCTCCTGACATACTATGTGCTTTAATGTGTAGGTGGATCAGAAGGCACTTTTCATAAATACATAATAACCTTTCAGTCACATCAAATGTAACACATAATATTGGCTAAGAAAGCAGTAATGGGTTTTTGTTTAGCCAGGATAAATAACAGAGGTGCCATGTTTAGTTATTGCAGCTACCAATCTAGGCCAGTGCTTAATAGCCCAATGGTCTATGTTTCTGTGTTCATCTCCTTTATCTTTCCCACTCTTTATCAGTTCTTTCTTGTCACTAAGCTGTCCATATAAAGTCGGTACTCAATGGCTGAAGTGTCTGCTTTGAAGATCGTAAACTTGTCATTCAAATAATTTAAGGACTTCTTAGGAGCTATTTGGCTATAAGATATAGCTTGATAATTATAGTTATGCAAGGCAGCTAAATGTTGAGGGTACCTTGAAAGTTGGTTTCAAATCCATTATTTCATTTCCTTCCAGTCATATCCATTAGGATGGTCCAAAGACCTGGCTCACATTTTCTTTATGTATTGCCCTTTAATTATACTGGTAGTTCATCTCTCATATTTCTTTTTGTCATTGATACTAATAGCCATGTCTGAAACTATAGGTAGATACTACATGAAGGGAGGCACATACAATAATACTAGGTGGAAAAAAGAATGCTTTCTTTTTTAATCCCCAATTGACTCCAGCATGAACCATTTATTATATATACTTTTGTCATCTTCTCACTTCCAACTTCTTGCATCCATCTTCCATTCTCTATATTTTCAGACTTCATTGCCCCATACTATTTCTTTTTTCAATAAAACTTTGTTATAAAATAAACACAACTCACAATGTTACCCTTTCAGGGGCATTTGTGATATCAATCTCCTCCAAACTGCAATTATTTAAAGCAGAAGAATATATTTCCAGCGAGAAGAAATATGAGACACTGAAGCAGAGGAAGAGGGAAATGTCTTAGTCTGAGAAATTATTCCGGAACTTTAAATCATATGGAAAAAACCCCACAGTATTCTATTCTCTCTAATGCCAGCCCCGTAGTCACAGTAGAATTTGAGGAACAGTGTTTTGATGCAAAAAAATTCTACGTGGAATAAGTTCATGCATCCAGAGAAAGAGGCTTCCAGAGAACTTGCCTCCCTAGACCCAATCATGGGAAGGAAGGAAATTGTCCCTTTTGCTCACAAAGGAAGTCTAGCAATGCCCAGCAAAAATAATTACTTATTGTGTCTAAAAACACGGGCTCTGACTTGCCATCAAAAATGTAGCCATGTTGTTGGTGATTTTAATGAGTTTTCCAAACATATGACAAACTAAATTGAATAAATCAAACTGACCTTTAAATTTCTAGAATTATAGCCTATTTAAATGTCCGTAATGCTGCAATAATAACCCAAGTTAATAACCATTTCACTCTCCTCCCTGAGAGGCTCTCTGGGTGATGCACAATGTTATTAATTTTGGCATGATTAAAATTATTCCCATAGTTCAGGTTTAATACAGTATTGATGTTGTTATTAATATGGATTTGTCAGTAAAAATACAAAACTGAGTCAGTCCCAGCTAATGTCAGTTTTAAGGTTAAAAAATAAGAAATTTAAAAAGCCCTAGCTTTTATTGAAGAAAGTAGGGAAAACACATAAGACCAGGGTTTCATTACAAGGATATTGGTTTGGTATGATAAAGGGTTTAAGGTGATAAACCAGAAAAAAAAGGGGAGGGACACTGCAAATCTATCTGTTAGCAGCTTAAGTTTTAGTTTTTTTAAAGTGTATATTGGGCATTTTTGTATTTTTCCAAATTTTGGGGGGGATTAATTACTTACATGACAAATCTATAAGGATTGTCAAATAATAAGTTTAAAAGGCATTATCAGGGTCAAGTGAAGAGTATAATAATTTTTCTTACAGTACAGTTTTGTGAAGCATGTGGGACAAGCAAAGCAAACTAGCTCTAAATGTATGAGTTGGAGTGAAAGAACATTATGATGCATGGAAAGTGTACTGGCAAAGCAGTCCGGCACAACAGAGAAGAGTTCTAGCTGAACTCAAATGCGCATTTGGACTTAACCTTTCGCCTTGCTTTTGCTAGTATTGTTCATTAATAAGCATATTTGTGCAAGATACTTGATCTGAAATGTTACCTCAAACATGTTAGTTACCTCAGAAAGCTTGCAAAAAGCAAACGAGATAATGCATGAAAAGTATTTAATGGTGCCTGGTCCATAGTAAATGTTCAAAGCATGTAGGCTCCTGCTATTAGGCCATCACGATGTGAAAAAGTTGTCACCACTTTCTCATTATATTTCCCTACTTGGAGAAATAAGTAATTTCCACAAGGACTCCAGTTATTAAAAATTTGTGATGGGATTAAACCATGTAATTTCCAATTACTAAATCAGTTACCATACTGTCCCATCTGTTTTGACTGTTTTCTGAGGTATGATCCCAAGTAAAGTGCATGAGGAATTTGTTGATTTGGTTTTTTTTCTTTTATATAAAATTGTCTACCAGACTTCTGCTTTCTGTAATTTAAAGCAGCCCTTAGAATAAAGCAATAAGAAAGATGATATTTTTTTTTTGCTTGAAGATATCAAATAGTTACAATGAAGTGGAAATTTATGGGTCAAATATTGGGAAAATAGGCAGTTTAGATGCTGCTTGACACCATTCTTTCTACTTGTGTATGTATTTAAAGCTTTCTATGATATATAAAGTTAAAAAATAAAAATTTTTAATAAATGTACCATAACATCCCTTTCAACTCCTTTGCCTGGAATTTCCAACATTGAACCCATAGTATTTTCATTCTTCAAACTCCAAAGTCACTTCCTCCATTAAGTCAAGGTTGCACCCCAAATGAGAATTGTCTCACTGTGTTTCCTTGTTACTTCCTTTGGCCTTCCTAGAGCAATGAACATAGTATCCTTTATAACATTTAAGTACACACCTATCACTTCACAAGCATTTTAGATTTTCACAGAAAGGACTATGACTCTTGTACTTTTATCCCTCTGCTATGACAAATACAGGGTGGATTAGGTTTTGTGGGACCTACAGTGGATGCAATCACTTTAGGTTGTAAAGAACACAAAAATTCAAGCACAGACTCGGTAGAGTGCCTTGGAGGCTCTTCTGCAAGTTAGGGCCCCTAAAGTTTCAGCTTCAATAGCTCTACAGTAAATCCATGTGTGGCAAAATACAGTGCACAAAGTATTTGCCAAAGTAAATCCTCATTAAGGAGATCATGCTTACCAATATTTCAAATGTTTTCTCTGTGATATTTGAGACTTTCTCCTATTCTACCATATTTAGATCTCAACATAATATGAAACTGATAACATGGTACCAATGACCTCTACATCTACATTCTGGCCTCCCTCATTACTCTTGCAATGTGTTTTTTTTTTTCTTTAGAGGTGATTAAATCTTAAATATGTAGACAAAAAGAGTAAGATCTTTCTAAATTAATCTGTAAATGCAAGGTTAAACAGGGTATAAAAATGACTCTTACTCCATATTTTATTAATAGTTTTCAAGCCTCACTCCTCCCTCTTCCCCTCTTGCCCCACATCAGGGCAGGCTGATAAGAAAGCCTGGCTCATCTCTTCTTTTGTCTCAACAGAAAGTTCAAACAATAAAAACTCCAGCCCCCCAGAGGTATGGGACCCTTCACTCCAGCCCCCTCACTGCAATACAATCCCAAGCCAATCTCTTTTCTCTGCTCTCTTGAGCCCTGTTTGTACCTGCTTTGGAGCCTGTTCTGTTCCCCCAAAAAGCTTCATTATATGAGTATTAAACTTTTTCATAATTTCTTTGTATGAGTGTGATCAGTCTTTCTTTTTTTTTTTTTAAATCATTATTGTTGAAAGTATTACAGATATCCTCTTTTCCCCCCCATTGATCCCCTCTACCTGGCATCCCCTCCCACCTGCCCCCAGGCCTTCTCCACACTATTGCTTGTGTTCATAGATTATGCATATATGCATATAAATTCTTTGATTAATCTCTCCCCCTCCACCACTCCCTTCCCTCTGAAATTCATCAGACTGTTTCTTGGTTCAAATCAAATTTGGGTGGTGATAGTTTATCTCATTTGTGTAGTATGCCCACACATAGTAAAATTTTCTCATGAATATAGGAAAAGGTGAGTTTTTGGATGGGGATTAGAACATGGAATATATTCATAAAAATTGCAGGAGATATTATTTGAGAAGCAGAATGTCAGTGGTCACACATTTCAAGCCAAACCACATAAATTCCATTCTATAGGCCGTAGAAATTCATTGAAGAAACTTGACTAGGAAGGTAATCTGATTCAAATAGGCTTTAGGAAAACAAATCAGACAACTCTGTGCTAATTGGCAGTGAGAGGGCTATGATTTCTCTCATAATGGGGATGGATACACGGAAGATCATGGGGACATGGATGCTGGAGCCTGAGGAAGAAAGTGATAGGATAGAGAAATCTCCAAGTTGCAGATTCTGGCTCCAGCAAGAGCAACTGGTGATTAAAATGCACAGTGTTCTAAGGGCATATTAAGCTCAAGTTGAACTAGTGCAGTGATGTGGGTGGGACCAGGGTGATACAAACAAGGATCCAAGTAGTTATCCAGCAGAAGTGTTCAGTGTCACAGACCTACCCATATACAAGAAAAAATTCTATAACAGTGATTTGGGGTATACTGACCAGGAGCCAGACCTGAGAAGGTGACTTTCCATAAGCCATCTTGGTTTCCAAATTTGCTGATATTAGGCTCCCAAACTATACAGTGTCTAGGGATTTAGGGAGACCAAGCAGTAAGACTGTGAGTAGAATACAAGTAGAATTCCAATATGATAAAATGGGGAAACAGAAGAAGGCCACAGAGAGTGACATAATTTGGGGTCACTTAGGAAATGGGGCAGCCTCTTAGCAATTTTGATGTATGACCTCACATTTCCAAAAATGTAGGAAGCATCAGAGAAAAGGAATGTGGAAGACTGGGAGGGGAAACATTAGAGTGGCATGGGTGGTTAGGCTACAGAGCTATGGATTTGGAGAGCCTGGCTGTATTTTCACTGCTGGTGATGATAAAACTAAAGTTAACTGATGCCCAAATCTTAAAATTCTATTTTGCATAATATTTCCTAAGGGAAATAAATATCTTACAGACAACTACTTATCTGTCTACCTATCAACTAAATTTATTTAACTTCAAAGACTTCCATTTGAGGGAGATCTCTGAACACACCTTGTATATTTACATATTTACTATTTACATATAGAAAAAGGTAGTTAGCAATGCAAAGCATGAACAAAGTAGTGAGTGAGATGATAAATGCTGAGGGACATCCAAGGAGAAGGGGGCTACATGAACACATTCTCTCCTGCTCTCAGTGGAAGATAGGTTCAAACGGTAGTGATTGTTAAGGTATTAGAAGTTTTCATAGTGGATTGTCAATTAATATGTCTAACAGAATAACAAACTATCAGTAGCTTAAACAATGCGGATTTGTTTTCTTACTCAGGTGAAGGTTCAGAGGTTGTTGATTGTTATGTGGGAGTTAAAACTTTGAGTTAGGATCTCTTTTAGCCCCCTTTCTTTCCTTTCACGGCCACAAGATGGATACAGTAGTTGCAAACATCATTTCCTCTCAAAATCTCATAAAAGTCAAGAACTGGATAAGTCTGTCACCTTATATACCTCTCCTTTATCAAAAAATCTTTCAAAGAACTTTTTCCAGCAGAGTGTTTCTTACATCTCTTTGGCTAGAACTGAGTAACTTGCCAACCCATAAAGCTTGTAGGCCCACCTTCCCAAAAATCCCACACCTGGACAAAAGTGGGGAATTGTTAGCAATGATGGGGAAATTGGCCTTTGTATGAGAAACAACAGTTTTCTGTACAATACACTTAGGCATTTCCCTTTCCAGTTAGCCTTTGAATTTAACACTGTTGATTGGAGTTTTAACTTGGAAGATCCTAGTGATAAGAGTTTCTGATACAGTGATTGGCCAGCATTAAAGATAATTTGGAGCAGTGAGGCCTGCCTAAATTCACACTTCATAAGTAACCATCTGCTTTGCTTAGTCTGTCTACAAATAGGGAAAAATCTGTCCCCCTTCTTTAAATATCACCTCAGAATCCATGTCTTCTGTCCACCTTTCCGAGATTTACTGTCTCTCTGATTAATGCAGCCCTTGTCTCTGTTTCCCTAGTTTGCTCACATTTCGCATGACTATTCTTGACAAAGTAACATAATTCCTAGCAGACAGATACCTGTCTCCTTGTCCTGTTAGGGAGTATAGCCTTTTCTTAGGCTCTTCATATACATAATAAAAGTGATTCAAGTCAGCCTACTCTTGAGCAGATATAAATTGATCTTTCTTCTGTACATGGATTTCAGAAAGCACAACTAACAGATAGCCAGGGATGTATTTCAATTACCTAAAATCTTTGGGAAAATATTTTAATATTTTTTTGCATATGGTGTATAGGGAGGAAAAAGAAGTATACAGAGACTAGTTTCTTCTCTCTTCCTCATTTCTCTTTCCCAAAGCCTATCACCCTATATAACAGAGACCTACCTTTCTATGTGATGTTCAAATCCCAATATTTTTTTCCATGTGTTCTAAGTGCAGCTTAATAGAACAGTGCATTGCACCCACTTTCCCTTATTGAATGCCCAACAAGAAAGAGTTGAATGTGATTCATTCCAGTGCTCATAAAACTCGTAACAATGAGATATGTTTATACACCTATGCTTTGAGAGGCATCTCTAATTGGTGGACCATACTTAAGTCTCATCTGCTGTTGCCTGAATAGTCAACTGAGCCTATCAGTGATCAATTACTTTAAGAGAGAAGCAATATGAACTCTGCCAATAAAACTCACTGGCTTGGGGTCTTTAACTGCAATTGTCTCTCTTTTGTTATATCATTCATGAGTTAGACTCAGATTTGGGTACTCAGGAAGGTACTCTGATATCCAAGAGGATCACTCTATATGGAAACACAGTTAGCACTACATAATGCAGGATAACTCTGAGTATCTAGATGTTACACCCTGATCAAAAACAGAAGCTTTGAAAGCCCCACTGCTACTGCCACTATGAGCTAGTTAATACAGGTATTCTATGCATTAGGGAGATTACCCATATTAACGTTCCTAAAGTCTTCAAACTTCTGCTTAGAAACTCTTGCTGGCTCCCATTACCAAAGCTTTTTAAAAGCTATATGATTGAGCCCAGTAAATGTTTTACTTTTTCTTTTTTTTAAAGTAAACCTGCTACAAACATATGGTTAAAATGAAGTAGTTAAACCAATTATAAATATAAATGTAACTTATTCAATAGTATCACAGTGACTAGAGAAAAATTTGAATTCTCAACAAAACTGATAAACCCTCAAGACTCTCATTAATACATTTTGTTATATTTTAACATTTGTCTTTTTTTAATTGATAATTTGAAGTAACACAATCTCATTCTAAAGATTTATAGCCAATAAATATCCCATTCTGAGACATGTTTGTTGTGAGGGCAGTGCACCAACCATAAAGAATGACATTTCACGGACAAGCTAAGCTGCCTTTCAAGAGAAAGGCTCCTGGTTTCAAGTTCAAGATGGTGAAGTAGGAAGATCTTGAGCTCACCTCCTCTCATTGACACCAAAACTACAACTAATTATGGAACAGCAATCTCTGAGAACAACCTGAAACTAGCAGAACAGATTTTATACAACTATGGATATAAAGAAAAAGCCACACTGAAACAGGTAGGAAGGGTACAGACTAAGTCTAGTCAGGTCCTACTCTAACCCTCACTTTCCGTGCTGTGGCTCACAAGTGAGAGGGACACCATAACAACAGGGATTGTCCCAAAGAGAGAGGTGTCTGAGCCCTAGCCTGGGGAACCTGCACCAGGAAGAGGAGTCCCATAACATCTGACTTTGAAAACTAGTGGGACATAGGTCTGGGAAAGTCAAAAGGCTGTAGGAAACCCAAGTTGCATTCTTTCTGAGTTTGCACAGAGGTAGCAGTTATACAGGAAGGTGATACATTGATTAATTTCAGGGTGTGTGCTGGAGGGACAGGGGTCTGTTGAAATACTCTCTTGAGTCAGATGTGCTTCTTTTTTCCCCTTTCTTTAACCTAGTTGGTCTGCCGCCAGCAGGCACTTTTTCTGACACTCTCCATTAACCTTGTTAACACTGTTCACCCCACCCTGGCATTTCCCTGGGGATCCACCTAGGCTAGCACTTCTCCAAAGAGGATCCTGCCCTGCCACACCTAGTGGGCAGCCTCAGTCAGCACAAGCACACAGCAGTGTGTCTGCAACAGTGTGGCTAGGCCTAACAGCAAGCCATATCAAAGGCTTCCCTGCACACACAAGGGAATATTACTCAGCATGAAAAAGAATGAAATCTTACCAAATGGGACAACATGGATAGACCTAGAGGTATTATGCTAAGTGAAATAAGTCAGAGAAAGACAAATACTATATCAATTCACTTACGTGTGGAATCTAAAAAACTAAACAAATGAACAAATAAAGATTTATAGCCAAAACGTTTAAGTTAGGGAAGTTATTCTGCCTTTTCTTTGGAGGGTATCAGACAGAGATGTTTTCCTCATATAGACAGGGCTTCAGGTATAATCGGAGGGTTCCAGGAACCTCTAAAGGCCTTTCCAATTCCAATAGTTTGAAAAACAGAAAAGAAAATCAAGTTGTGCAAAACCAATAGCTCAGTCATTGACTGGCATTTCTATCTCTTCAATTTCCATTTTAATAAAGAAAGAAGTCATGATACAAGATAAAAATAGCTTATTTTGAAAACAGCTTCATATAATCTGTTGGAAACATACCCCAATAATTTTGTTCAGACTTGCATTACACCCCTGGATATTTTAATTTAAAACTCACATCATGTATTTTTTCTTCCTAAAATAACCTCATTTCTCTATATATCAGAATTTATTTCCACCATTAGTAAAAATAAAATCATGTAGGTGCAATTTTGTGTTCTTTTTACTTTGGGGACTAAATTTAACTAATTAACATTTTAATAACATTCCATCATTTGTTCCTACAGAATTAGGGGATTTGCTCAAGATAGATTAAGATATATTTTGAACCATCTGGAATTCAAATAGCTTTGATTTTAAATAAGTACTTGTTTTCTTATATGCTTGTGGACATTTGGGGTGATTAAGATATAGGCCATAAGGTAAACCATAAAATAATGGAATTTATTTATTTTTATTTTACTTTTCACACTCAAAAGATTCTCAATTGCTTCTCTAAAAGGGATTTAAATACTGTTGAGTATCTTGGCAGAATAGGCAATCAAGGTAATGCTGTGAAATCTCACCCATTCAGAATGATTTGAGGAATGCAGTCTGTATAGAAAAGCCTTTGAATTATAAGATTGTCAAAAACAAACATTTTTATTACCTTTAAATATCCATGCAGTAACCCAAAGTTACTGCACCATTGCTGACAGAAAAAAACATTGAATCTGGTTTAATGAATGACTAAGGACTAGCAGTGTGTGAAGGACACACTGAGAGCTACAATCTAGGCATAAACTTTCTGGAAGTGAAAATGGAACACAAACTTGGGTGAGATTGGGACAGAGATAGAAAGCTTTGAATATTATGCTAGGCTCGTGGGCCTACAAATTAAATAAATGAGCCACATGACTCCATCTGAAATAAGTCCCAAGCCAGTTTAGGACACCAAGATAATTCCTTATCTTGAGACAGATAGCACTGGTCAAAATGATCATCCTTAGTAGTTGTAGGCATACAGTGAGAAAAGAGATTAAGAAAAGCAAAACAATATTAAACAGTTTTTTGACACCTGACACTGGAGAAATTATGTAGTCTGCAATGGCCCAAGTTCTACAACTCTCCATTGGGTTTGGTGCCATGCCATGCCATGCCATGCCCACAGTGGCAGGTCTGCTAAAATGGAATCTCAAACTCAAAGAAGATTCCAGAACTGACTCCTTAACTCCACATGGAAAAATGTCAATGCACATGTCCATCCTCTCTCTTTGTTCTTGACCATTATTTTGTCATGACTCTTCCTAAAGCTCACCTTTAGCATAAATCCCTCTAGAACTTGTTCCACCTTTCTTCCCCCTATAACTCTCTCTCTCACCTTTCTTCTTTCTTTTACCTTCATTCCTCTTAATATTTTATTTTACATGCTTTCAAGATACAAATGCCCCTGTTTTCTGTATTTGTAAATGCAATACAACTATTGTATCAATATTACAATGGATCACAAATGGATAATGCAATGGAGAGAAGCAGGTGTGGAGAAACATCTTCACCCTCCTGCATCTCATCTCCAACATTCTTCTGTAGATCCCACACCAAAGCTGACTTCATTCACTCCTGACTGAGTAGATCAACTAAGCATCAAGTGGTAGAGACAAGGATTGGTTTTGCCAGGCTGTCCTAGGTACTTTTAGAGATGCAGAAAGGCAGGATTTAATTAACTTGGTAACTGACTTGAACAGAGTCTTTGCCTAGAATCCATATTTCGTATGTGGTTAAACACCGGACCTCACAATCACTTTACTAAGCAGTACATTGACCCTCCCTCTGTTGCTGCCATCTCAACCATGTCTTAGCCCAGCTGAAAGTTGAATAAACTGTGGACCAAGCAAAGACCCTCTACCAAAATTTTATTACCCTGACTTTTATTATGAAACTATTCAGTCTACTGACTTTGGTCAACAGCTATCCAACGTACAAACCTTAAGAAAATTTAATAGTAAGCATCTGTCCATTTTTATTCAACAACACTTTAGACATTTTAATGTATTTTTTTCTCAACAGTATGAAGTATGCAGGGTAGATTTTATGGTAACTTTTTTAAACAGAAAAACTCAAGTGCAGAGAAATAAAGTGAATTATCAAAATCACATAGCAAGTTAGCCTCAAAATCTGGTCAACATTCTAAGTCCCTCCATCCTAAACTTATGTTATTTCCAGTGTATTGTACCTCTCCCCTATGACTAGTCTGCTGTTAACCTTTCTTGGCACTAATAGCCAGTTTATTTATTTCCTACCCTATTTATCAGAACTTATTTCCATTACCTAGTCAGCACATTTTTTTTCCTTGGAGGAAGCCAAACCATGCCTTCAAGCTCATTTGCTGATGACTAATGTAATTTCAATATAGAACAGGAAAAAGAAAGAAACTTACTCTAAAAATATGTATATTTCTTTACTTCCATTTTAGAAGATAGAGGTTAATATAGATTCTATATATTTAAAATATGTTGCAATTATAAAACACCTTCCCTGGAAGGAAGGCGAGTGGGTGTGAGTTCTCAACCCAAGTAATGATTCAAGGAGTTTCTGGAGAGAAGGGATAAGTTGGGGAGGGGTAGATTATTCCTTGAATTTCAGACATGCCAATCAATCATCTAGGTTTTGAAAATAATCTAAAACTGGGGATTGTCAGAAAGGAATCATGTTCTGAGAGGAATCAAGTGAGAGAGAGAAAGGGGAAGGGGAAGAAAGCTTTGAAACAGAAAATAGTGAATATCATGTACTAACCCTGATAGGAGCCTAACTAACAGGTAGTACAGAGTCTTCTGAAAAGATAGTTCCTAGCTTTAGGGCCCTGGGGTCAACAATGACAATAAGAACAGATATTGGAAAAATAGATGAGAAAAACTGGTGTCTTCTAAAATGGCACTTCTCAAAGTGTCTCAGAGATAGGAGTCCAGAAGGATGCTCCTTCCTGAAAGACTTCTTGGTCAAATTATTGGGAAATATCTGGTGCTCTAGCCTCCTCCTAAAGATTCAAAATGCAAAGCAACATTATAATAAAAAAGTCCTGCATGAAAAGAAAAAATCTCAAATAACTTTAACTATTTTTAATTATAAAATATTTGAAACATACTAAAAATGTATAACAATGAAACAAACATCCATAAGCCCACCTCTTAGATTAAATAGATTAACATTTTGCGTTGTTGATTAGCATCATTTTTTAATTTAAAAAAGTTCCAGATTTAATCGAATCTTTGCACTGTTCTCCCCTCTTTAAAGTAATGACCACATTGAAGTTGGTGTTGATCCCCTTGTTCATGTTATAACTGAAGAATCAAGCATTTTCCAAACATGTTTACTCATAGACTCTTCTTATGTAACATCTATTAACAGACCCTGGAAGATCTGAAGTAAGTATATAATTTTGGAACACTGGTTTAAGATTCCCATATGTTTTTAAAAAACAAGCTGGTGAATATGCTTCAGGCCAAGATAAATGGGTCAGGAAAGAAAGAAGTGAGTTTGGGGCCAGAATGAGCAATAATTCTTGAGGAAATAATAAGCTGCAAAGTGAAGTCTCCACTGGACAGCCTAGAACTCAAGGGATGACTTATATGAGCCATATATGAAATTATCTCCCTTTCCCAGGGGATCCAGGCAGGAGTAGGACCCAAAAGGGCTTATGTGGGGTAGAAGGGATATCCAGGGTTCACCCTGAGAAAAGAGAGATACAGGTTCTGGCAGAAAACAAACAGGCTACAGACATCTAGAGCTAATAGCAATCTAGATACAAGCCCAACCCCCAGACAAACCTGATCTAGTCACTGTAGATAGGGCTCCTGTGAGAGAACGTCTGCTGTCATTCCTCTCAGGAAGTCCCTTCTCTGTGCCTTCCACAGGTTGAGCCTCCCATCTCCCTTACCCCCAACAATTGTTGTTGAAGTTATTGGTTTAAATTTTAGTCCATTTCACCCCCACCACAGATACAAGGGAATGGCCATGTCATCCACTCACTTCAGCTGAGCCGGGTTGTCTGAAATGGAATCAAAGAGTGAGGGAGCACTAATGACTAGGAAATAGGGAATGAAGCTGAGTTACATGTGCAGTAACTTCACACAGAGGTAACCCATATTCTAGGCTGTGTGCAATTCTTAAATTCTATTGAAATTGAGTAAACATACTTTACCCCATTTATTCATTATAATATGCTTTGCATATTTTTGGAGCCCCTTGAACTATTTTAACATATCCAGTGCTGCCTAATTTGCTTCCTGTGTGAGTATGGAACATAACAGAAAGAGCACCCATTTGTGGTTCACATGTCTGCCTTCCAACACTTAATAGCTATATAACTTTAGGAGAGTCACTCACCTTTTAAAACAGGGACAGCAACATACTCTTATAGGTTTTTTACAGGATTCAATGAGCTAATGCATGTGGTATGCTTATCTTAGGGCTTAGCAAGTGTAGATATGTGAAACGAGCTATTTTTATTACCGTTATTATTATAAATAACTATAAAACAAACAAGAAAGCCTGTTTATTTAAGGATAGCAAGGAAGGCTGGTTTTAGAGGGTGGCAGGTGCTGTAGAAATCTGCTTAAAATTTTTCCAGGAAGAAGAAACAGAGAAGTAAGCTGAGTGAACACTTGTGACCTAATGGGGGTGAGAGAATGGAAGGGTTTAATTAATATTTAATAAATATTTTGAAAGCCTGGGAAAGGGATGTAAGCCTATGGGTTTAATGTCAGTCA
Organism: Miniopterus schreibersii; assembly: GCF_964146895.1. Classification (NCBI taxonomy): domain Eukaryota; kingdom Metazoa; phylum Chordata; class Mammalia; order Chiroptera; family Miniopteridae; genus Miniopterus; species Miniopterus schreibersii. Next base: position 28,862,163 of record NC_138110.1, read on the forward strand.
ATGTGTTATTGGATACTACTAAGTGTCCCTTTGTCCAAAACTTCTCTCCCACCTAGAAAGATGAGGAGAAACTGCAGGGCAGGTGAGCATTTCTGCCCAGTCGTCTGCCTCTTCCCTCTGTTAGCCTGAAATATCATGGGAAGAGTGTGCTGCTGCTTAATCTGCTATCTTACAAGGAAGGCCCTGATCCCATTCCATATGTCAGTCGTGAAGGAGGCAAGAGGATGGAGACGGGGGCCTGGCATGACTGACGAAGGTACAAGGTAGGCCGGTTCAGATGCCCTAGCCAGCGAGCAGTGGCACTTAATATGCTCCATCCACACACGCCTTTGCACTGCTCTGCATCTTCTGCATGGGTGCTTGTTCAAATCATCTCACTTCTTCATTCTTACCTATCTACTGTAGCCTTTCTGTCCCACATGGCACAGTTCCTGTGTCCCCTCTTCTGTATTACTCAGTAGACAGCACTTCCATAGACATGATCTTCTCTAGACAGAATTTACTATAGAGAGCACAGTTTTGCATGCAATATCTGTCTTACATTGGGGTTATGTGATCAGATTTACCCATGTCTCCTCCAATAAGATGTAAGCTCCTGTGAGGCAGAAAGCATGTCTTCTGTATTTTTTTAAGCTGCTAGCTCAGAAGTGAGCACATAAAAATTAATTAACAAACACCTGTAAAATGGAATGTTTTAAGACCTAAGCTGAGAAAAAAGTGCCTAGAAAATTCTCTATAGACATAAAGAGCTTTAGAGAACTCCAAGTGCACATACATTTGCCCTTGCAAACACATATAGGAAGGGCCTCCAGTGCCGACCCCAGAGAGCTCCAAAGATATCTGTCATGTGAGCTTGAAATGCAGCATTGTCATTATTCAGATGGAAAATAGAATCACTTATGAGATCATGGCTCATTGTCAATTCTCTATATATTTGCATTTATTGTGACAGATGCTGTCGAATCTCATCCCAGCTCTATTATTCTACAGAAATAGATTGGCCCTCTTATGCTATACAATAATAATTAGGATAATATCACCCATTAACTCGCTATGCCCCTTTCTATCTAGAAAATTCAGAGAAAGCTTTGATGATTGCAAGGCTAAACAGTTTCAACTGGACCCTCACTTTCTCCAAAAATTTCATTTTTGACTGAAATATTTCATAGGCTATTCACATCCCAAAGGGGATTTTTTTTTTCAAAGTTTGAGATAATGGGTTTCAGCCATCTTGACTTAGAGCAGAATGAATAAATGCATTTTCTCCACAGAAAATTCATAATGCCTTAAGCTGAGTTTGTGCCTATGACATATTCTTAACCACCTACTGAACTGCTTTCTCTTCATTTTCAAGGTTAAATGGGAGGCCTGGGGCCTATGGTAAAATTCTACCACATGTGCTGGTAGAAAGTTTAACAAATAATAGGGAAAAAAATAAATGCAGTTCTAGAGTCATCAGGAAGCACAGTGAAAACAATAAAATTTATGAAAAGAGTAGAACTTTCTGCCATCTTTTCTAGGATAGGTGTCCATTGGCTACCTATTGTCCACAGACCCATACTTCATGGAATTGTTTGATTTTTACTGAAAATATAAGTGGTAGCATGTTTATCTTCTCAGTGCACTTATATTGTTATATGATTTAAATTTTAAAATGTTCAGTTATAGTTGACATTCATATTATGTTAGTTTCAGGTGTACAGCATAGTGGTTAGACATTTATATAACTTACAAGGTGATCCCCCGATCATTCTATCAGGGTACTTATATTTTAAGGGGGAAGAAGAACAATGATGTACTATGTTGGACTGATGTCTGTTATTTCTCATTTTGTTTCACTTGGAGGCATTAGAGGTGCCTCAACATCAATCAGCTGGTTTGGTGAGGAAGCGAGTTAGGACTAGTTTGGATAAGGAATGAGGAATATGACCTAATTATAGAGGAAGACACAGTAGTGGGGAATTCAGTGGTTGGCTCCTGTCACACCAAATTAAGTGACAAGACTAAGCCCTAAGACTCTGGTCTTAAAAGATGACACTAAAAAAGATGAGGCGATATGTAAGTGGTGGACATTTTGGACATTGTAGCACCTCATAGATATTTTAGATTGAGATTTTTTTTCTGGATAACCCTCAAATAATGCCAGGTGGATGGCTCTCCATAATGCCTAGGCGTGAAACCAGCACGGCCCTCAACACAGCACAAGACATGTTAATTTTCCATGTGCATCTGACTCAGTGGAGCCTCACCTTGTCACTGTTCTGCACCATGTCTTCAATGTGAAAAGGGTGTGAAGACACACGGTCACTTTACCTCTCCAGAAACTACTCCAGGACACAACTAAGTAGAAAAAGCCCAATTGCACTAGCAGATCATACAAACCTAAGCTGTACTCTAAGAAGTTCAGACACACTTGAAAGAAAATTGTCAGTGAAGGACAGGATTCACCATTGTCACTTTCAGGTGTTCCCCCCACAGACAAGCAAGGGAGGCTGCCAGGCCTGGGAAACAACTCTGAGATGTCAGTAGAGCTGGCTCTTGCCCTACCTTGACCAACCAGTGGTATAGAGCTAATCGGAATTCTCTTCATGCCACAGCTATTTCTGAATTTTAGTTTATGTATCTAAAATAGAAGATAATGAAATTATACTTTCAGGTTTTAATGTATTTCATTTTTTATTGCAGAAGAAGTTATAGAGGATTACTTATGCTTAGAGCTGTGTCTGAGCTCTTCTAGGGAAGATGGAATTTGATACCACACCAATTCATTTACTTTCTTTTCAGCTGGATTTTCAGAAAAGCAATTTTTGTGTTTATTTATAATGTTTATCATTGCCCTAATGTTAATTTAATCTCTTTGAAAAAAATCTTCAGGCTGGTAATAAATGATACACTGGGAAATAGGGAATTGATAATACTTACTGATTTCAAACTCTGACGGAAATTTCAGCTTAAATCTACACTTAGGAATTATTTATATCCTCTTATGTCATATCAATTTAAATAATATCCCACTCACTGGAGCATAAAGAATAATGCTAATATTAAAGTTTCTATTTAATATTTGCTAATTGCACATGAAGGGGTTATATCAGCAGCATTTAGGATGTTTTTATTTAATTTTACTGTATTAGAAAATTCATGAGGTTAAGTCTCCTGAAATTATTGCTTTTAAATATTGAGTAATAAGAATATTGTCCCCATGATGCACCCTGAATCATGTGGCCTTCAAGGAGCTTTCTCCCTGTTACAAAGGGAGAGAAATAGCAGGGTGCTTTTTCTAATCTTGTTAATAAGTAAGAGTGATCATACTGTCATTTTAAAATATTAAATCTGTATTTAAAAAGCTGTTTTTCTTCATGCAATGTGTCCATCACTGATAGGGTTGTAAACTTTATAAACCTAAAATCTCATAAAAATTAAATGAACGTTATCATTGAGACGTTAGTTCCTGTCCTAAAGGGATGCATATAACCCACAGTTAGCGCCCTACCTCAAACTTTTAGTTTGACCCTCAGCTTTTAATCATTCAATACACTCCAAAGTAGAGCAGAATGGTGAGGGTAGAAAGAGGCTTTCATAACAACATGTCCTATGAGCTGTGTGCCCTTGGTTATATTGCTTAACTTCTCTGAGCCTTGGTGGTTTCTTTGTCTATAAAATGCAAATAATATCACTAACCTGAGGGGCTTTATAAAAAAAAATTTTATTTGTAACATCAGGAAAAAAAAATGCTTTTAAAGTCTCTAGTCTATAATAGTGTCAATAAGTGATTATAAAATAGTGTTCACAGGCCTTGCCAGTCTATGGGCATGAATTGTTCACAGTAAAATAACTTAGATTCCACTAACTTTTTTTTACCACCTACTCATGTAGGAATTCTAGAGTCCAACAGAGTCCTCTCCCCTGACATAGTTCCAAAGACATGTCCACATGTGCTAATCATTAAGTATGAATAAGTGCTGCAATCAATTCCATATCTGCCATCTCACCCTTGTCCCTACGACATCAGCATCCATACAGAAAAAGTGTTGTTCACATTGTTGATCTTTCTGTGCCTGATTTCTTTAAACCCACGGTGATGGTGATTTCTCTCCTTAGAGATTCCCACACTTGAGAAGACATGTCCAGACCTCTCTTAATCACACTTAGATTCTATGTGGGACACCCCCAACCCTGGAGAGCCTATAGTTTCTATTAAACTATTGCCTTGTCCAGCTACACTGCCCACAGAAACACAGACACTGGCCCTCCAATGGGAGAAATAAGTTATTTGTGCAATAAGTGGAAAATAATATACTTGGAAGTATATTACGCACGGCATAAATGTCATAACATTGAAGGGAGAGAACGAATCCTATGTGTTGGAAATATCAGGGAGAAGTTCAAGGAGGGAGGGTGGGTTTTGATCTGGATGTAAAAGAGGGAGTAAATTTGGGGCAGAAATGGGGCGGGATAAGTCCTGATGGCGTTGGGGATTTCTGGAGCAGTTCCCTGGGACAGAGGCAAATGTGAAGGAACACTGCAGCAGAGGGTTGGGCCGAGGGAAGGGAGGAAAACTATGGTGGGAGTGGTACTGACGGTGAGGGTGCTAATACTGCTCTCTTATTCTCATCTACTCTCCATAAAACATTTGTTTCCATGAAAAAATTTGTTCTACCCTGAACTGTCTATACTTTCATTTTTTGTTCTTCTCGTTATTTACAGCCCACGTTTACAGCATAGTGATATAGCAGTAACTATGGGAGTGGAGATGGGCCTCAGAGCCATGTCGTTCCATAATACCAGACCCTACCCTTACCAGAATAAGCAGGAAAACTGACAGGTGAGGTATAGTTTCAGAAAAGAACTGGTATGTCCCTTCATAAAAGCACACAAGTAGTTTCTCTTTGTTTTGTTTTGTTTTTCTTTATTGATGAAACATTTATAATATTTTCACTGTTAGAATATAATTAAAATTGTGGGTTTTTTTCATCATTTACATAGCTAGTTTGGTGGACCCCAATATTTCATGTCCTATTAAATTTTAGGTAGTTATAATGTCCCTTCTCCCCGCATGTTGCCATTTTTGTTATTGGTTTATGGGGACAGTGGTGGTTAGTGAATTCTTATAACCAGGCTGAAAGAACATTGTCACATCCTCCTGTCATCATTACTTCTATGCTGCAGTTTTCCAGAATTAGGAAAGATAACTCTGTCCAGAAAAAAACATTCTTAATTTCTTGTGGCATTACACTTTTCTTGGGAAGATGATCCAATGAATCTCACAATCTGTTTGCTTTTTGAAAGAGGACCTAAGGGAAAGAAATTCCAAGTATTGGAGCTCCAGTGGTGGACTTGTGTGGCAGTAAGAAAATCATTAAAATATCTAAAGGGAGTATGTTCTAGAAGATACAAGCATCATCACTGCATAGAAGTCACTGGTAACAAATTCAGGCCCAATACACATAAGAATGTTCTTATAATAAGATCTGTGGCTGGTATGTTGTAGAAAGAATTCCAGCACTGAGGGGAAGCTTCAAAAGGATCATCTCAAGGGACTCCCCACATCTGTGAATCTCTGACAATTTCAGGCAACATGACTATCAGCCAAGGGGAAGATATTTTTGGCTCAAGAAGCCTGTGCAAATTTGTCAAACAATCAGAAATAGGAGGCTGCCTGTCACACATCCACAGGAGGTTAGAACCAGGCCCAGGGGGTCTCTAACATACTTTAGCAACATGTACCAGGGCAATGCTATGAAACATTTCTTTACAAGAAGAAATTGTTAATATTGAGTAAGGTAATCTATGAGTTTAGAGAACATGTTAGATAAATGTTTCTGGTTTGTGAGACTGAGCATGAATTCTGTTTTAATACATAGCTAATAAAATGAAGCTCAATGTGTGAATACATCTATGGCTAATATTTTTTAAATTCCTTAATTTGGAAGGCTGTAGGTGACTGATGAACAATAACTACAACTTAATAAATGCTGATATTGACCAACCAAGAAATCAATAACTGGCTAATAAAAGAAAATATAAATATATCAGACTTATTAAATCAGATTACATATTATATTTTCATTACTTCCAAAGTATTATATTTTCCAAGAAAATAAAGAACACTGAATGTTTAATTATAGGTATATTATCAGTGTGGCCATTATTCAGAACCCATCTTCCATAAATAAATACATATATAGGAAAGAAAAGGGAGAAAAAAAGATTTACTTCCTAACTCAGTAAGCACAAAGGCAGTGATGTATATGAGAAGGCATAACATGGCTTGTCCTATAATTAAAAATGTAGGTGAGGCACCTTCATGGTATAATGGTGGGATATTACAAAAAGATTACATCCCTATACATACATAGGCACATATATAAACACACACACACACACACACACACACACACACACATACACATATATATATATATATATATATATATATATATATATATATATATATACACATACATATATGCACTCACACACACACACTGAGGGATGAGCACTTTAAAATTGTATCACTCTTTAAACCACTGGAATTCAATTTTCTGAGTTGAAATTGTGTCTAAAACACTGCTGGGGGGTGCTAATATTGGTTATTACTGGTTTATTGGTTACTAATATATGAGTTAGTTAATCAATGTGAGTTTGTTACTCAATGTAGTAATCATTACCAGGAATGATATATTAGATTGAGCATTTTTTAAAGCAAACAGGGAATTTACACTTAAAATATGCACATTAAAGTTGGTTAAGATGGCACAACATGGTGCCTGAGGAGAGGCACTTATTTCAAAACTTTGACCCATGCCTGATCTACAGAACAAAATCATTATATGTCTAGTATTTTTAAATGGCTTGTTATCTTCTCTCCAAACTGTGATTGCTTCCTGGATTTCCTGACTGACACACACTACCCCCATCTTTTCCTCATACTTAGAACCTTTTCTCCTATGCAGCTGTTCCTCATGGCCTCTCCATTCCATCCCCTACTGTCTCTTAATTCAGTTAGTCCTCTCAATCCCCACATTCTCATAATTTATTATTTGGATTATTGCTTCCCTACTAAATTTCATACTGTTACCAGAATGATCAACTTGAAATGCAGTGAAGACTCTTTAATCACTTGGGCAGAAGAAGGTATAGTATGACTGGAACAGTAATGGTAGAAGAAATAACGGTTAAAGCATTAGGTTTAAGTAATATAACAAAAAAATTACCAATCATAATTTTGCCTTAAATTAAGCTCATCTCACTGAACAGTGATCCAGACACTAAAGGAACAACTTCACAATATGCTGAAAGTTACCGGTTTGTTAAGAGCTGAGGAATCACCTGAGGCCGCCCTATAAGCCTGTCTGCTGAAAGGTAGATGAGAGCATGCTGCTGAGCCACAAAGTTCAAGAGGAACTCCTCCTGTGCCCCTTCCCAGACCCAAAGCTTGGGGCAGGTAGGTTCAGAATGCTTTCATGAACACAGAAAGTAAGACAAACTTCCAGCTTTACATAGCACATCCTGAGCTAAATTATCTACTCAAGTCTTCACTTAGTGAAGATGGGAGAGAAATAAAGAGCCGTGACTTGCTTTCTTCAAGGGATAAAACTTTGCCCAAGAACAAGAAGTGAAATAGTAAGAAAAAAATTAAAAACTTGGTACAGTAATCTGACACATGAAAGCTCTAGGTTCTGATGCACCTGCCAATGACAGGATGTTTAAGAAAGGTGTGCACATGGTGTGGAAAGCAGAAGAGAATTTTTCTTGTGTCTCAACTACTATTGCTATCACAGACACCATCCCTGACACTAGGAGCCAAAATTTACTGAGCGCTCACCCCAAATAATGAAGCCAAGGCACTGCAGGAAGCCTTATCTTATCTATTTGTATTGTCACTCTATCCTCACAAAATGTCTACGTAGTGGCCTCTACCTATTATCATTTCCTTGTTTCAGGTGAAGGAATTAAAGAAGTTAAATAAATAGTAGGGCTGAATATAGACAGATGTGGAGATTGAGGGGATTTATAGTTTGAGGCTAGGGAGTGGGGAAGGGGGGAATGATGTAGTCAATCAAGGCAGCAAGGGCAGTGGAAGAGGCTCTAGAAACCTGCAATGAAAGCATGATTTGGCCAGAGTGTGTGTTTGGGCGTGTGATATGATCATGGCTGTGGTTCTATAGGGAGTCTGTTAAGACGGCTCAAGAGAAAAGCCATTGGAGGTGTTGAATCAAAACAACAGGAGATTTGCTGTGTCCTGAGTCATCTTCGTGCTGGGGGAGAGCTCTCGAGCAGGAAAAAAAACCTGATTCTCCAAGTGGCTGACCAGGTCAGGGGTTCCAACCCTTGCTATCCAGTATCTCAGTCCACTGTGCCTTGTCCTGAAAGAGCCTTCCCTTCTCAGCCCACTAGGTTCACCTGCCCCACTCTGAGTTTCCACTTTAGCAATGGCTTCCAACAGCTTCAAGTTTCACCTTGAAGCCTAAATGCTAATGTGTATCAAAGTGGCTGAAGTAGAATCTCTAGTCCCAGTTGCACTGAGACATACCCAAACTTCCATGCCCAGTGTGATGAATTGATTGCTCTATGCTGCATAAGAAGACTTCAAGAACAACATGAACACTTCAGAGACTCCCAGTATCCCCCATGTTGTCACTGTGCTTGCAGTTGTCCCATTACAATGCCTACTTTTAGCTTAACTAGAGTTCTTTTTTGTAATTGAAGTATAAACCTCCCTTGAAGGAGTTGTGCTATAGACTGATTTTGGTCATTTACAGCTTGTTAAAATGAGAGATCTGAGAGAAAGTACTGAGAGGGGAACAATGAGCCTAAGGGAAAAGAGAAACTAGAGAGGGAGTAATCCTGGGGACACAAAAGACAGACTATAATGATTTCTTCATTCTATATACCCCTCCTCAGGAGAAAAGTCTTCAGCCTGCTTTATTCATTCATTGCACGGACCTCTAGGCTCACTCCTGTTTACCCTGGTCAAATGGTAACATTTCTGTTAGACAAACCAAGGAGTTTGTAAGGAGGAGGTTTTAGTCAATAAAATCAATATCCATAACTAAAATTTAGTTTAGTCATATATTTTATTTCAAATGTATATGGAATAATCTATCTGTGAACATATAACCCCGGCCACAGCAAGGCTGCACCCTCCTCTACTCCAGGGAAGGGGTTATGAAGTTTCACTTGGTCATCATAGAATTGCCCAGCCCCAGGGATCTGTGTTTTTTTTCTGTTTTTTTTTTTTGCCCAGACTTAGCCTCTGCTGAAGCTTAGAGGAATCTAAATAAATCATAAAATGTCCATAAAGAGGGTTGGTCCTGGTGAAAGTGTGAATTATTAGGCCAGATTGTATAAAGGGAAACCCTAGGAAATCATCACATCATGGACCTTCTCCAAGTACAGTTCTTTCTAGGCTCCTAGTGAGCCTTTTCCTCTCCCAGCTTCCCAATGTGTCAGTTGCTGGGGGAAAATTATCTCTCAAAGTCCCTTAGGCTGAAATGTCAGCCAGTAAGTGGACCATGCCCCAGTAGGACACTGGCATCTAGAAAAGCAATGGTTCAGGGTCTGTGAGACCTGGGTTCACCCCTGGCTCTACTACATACCAACCATGAAGCAGTGGGTGTGGCATACCACTTTCTTATTAGGGCTCTTATTTCCAAGTGGCAAAAATTCAACCCAAGGTTGCATTTGCAGAAAAGTGATTATATTGTCTTGTGTGACTGCTTTAGTTGAGCTGGATCCAGAATTGAAATGACTCATTTATAGTGATCTTAGGTTAAGAGTTGTTCTGGGCGCTGAAGATACAAGAGTTTTAAAAAAAGACAAATCTCTAAATATGTAACATAACCAACAGTGACAATGCTACAGAGGAGAAGGACATAGGGCTGGGCAGGATGGGAGTGGCTGGTTTTGTTCATTTGTTTTGTTTTTCTTCTGTTTTGTTTTTTCTTACCACGTAGTCAGGGAAGGAGATGTATGGGTGGAGGCCTGAAGGAAACCAAGGCACAAAGCTTTTAAGGAGCTGTATCATTGCCTTTATCTCTGTCATAACCTCTATCACATCTTTGACTCTGTTTTTTTCTTCTGGTTTTAATATCAACAGGTTCATTCCACATGGCAGCAAAAAAGGCCATGAGAATTTCCAGGGCCTATATGGTCCTTCCAGCTCATCTCTTAGAAGGAAAGATACCCTCTCTTTCAAAGTATCTTCATCAGTCTCTCAGGAATAAAATCATTTTGACTCTTCAGCAGAGAAATGGTATGTTTTGATTTGTCAGCCTGGATCGCGTATCGTGACCTGGGTCAGGAGAAGCAGGACTAAGTGACTGAAAGCCTCGCCAGATGAAAAATACTTGTAGAAACAGAGAAGTGGGCAGGAACATTGGCCATGGAAAAATAATAGGCACATTATACCACTGATCTTCAGTTTCCTTATCTGTAATAATAAGCATGCCTGAAGTGCACACCAGAAATGGTGCATATGAAATGTCTTATATATAGTGACTTTGTCTTTAGAACCCCATGGGCCCTGCCCCTATTCTGTGTGTTCCGTGATGGGGACAACAGAAAGGGCAGGACAGCAATATGGACTGTTTCTACCCTTCTCTGCTCTTTGTAGCTACCACAGCTCACCCTATTCCTTAGGGTTCTTCCCCGCAGGACTGACATGCATTTGCCACATTCCTCCCAGCATCTCACTTCTTTACTATCACTAAAAATAAGCACTCAGGCCCCTTCTTTATGAGGATTTTATTGCTAATAATTCAGGGGAATAGATACAGGGATATCAAAACCATAAACAATTGAAAGCTCTAAGTGTTATCATATATTTCAAAGTCCTTATGTCTTTGATCTCAGGCCTGAAAGTTATATATGGTAATAAATGAAAGCTGGCTTTCTGCCCTTATTCTCTAAAAGGGGCTTCACTTAAACTCAGCTTCTTTCTGAGACCCCTCCTCTACCCAGAAAGAAGGGCCCAACATCACAGCAGTCTCTCCCCAGCATGTAGATCTTGGGCTCAACTCAGCTCAGGACATTCCATGTTCTTTTACCTCAAAGTGTTGATCTTGGGGAGTAATGCTGAGAATGGGGAAAGGGAGATGAACACAGAAGATAAATCAGAGGACTAGATATGGGAAGCAGAAAAAGGGGGGAGAACTGAAAAGTGACAACTAGATTCTGATAAAATGACAGAATGGTGATACAAGCCACTACAGAAAGAAATTCAGGGAAGGAGCTAGTTCTGAGAAGTTCAAGGTATTGAATGCTTTTAGATAAGTAGAGGGAGTTGTGGGTGGGACATCTAGGTGAACTATAGTGGTAGCTGTGGAGAAAGAGGGAGAGACAGAGTCAATTGGGCTCTAAAGAGAGAGGAGGACCATGGCGTACCAGAAGCCCTGAGCAGAAGAGGAAGAGTCCACATAGGAGAATGAGAATGATTTGTCTGATTGTGAGAGGGGACTTCGTCCATACAATTAGTATGAACAACGCTGTCTTTATCATATCTCCTGGATCTCCCTTCCGCACATATCTTTCCTCTCCACCTGTTGACAAAAAATCAGTGTGCCAGAGTGAACCTCCCTCTCACCGGTAGGGTCCTGGAGGTGACATTTCTCTGAGAACACCCTCTTCATCTCTCATAAGTGTTCACTCTTAAGTCTACATTTTACACTCTGGGTTACTTTCTTCTCCTAAGCTCCCACTAAACTCTGCCCTGAGTCTTATCCTCTCTGTCTCTGCTTTCACATTTTTCAATAGAGAATGGGGTATAGACACACAGAGGAAGTCTATGGCAAGAGACTGCACAACGCCTCTCAAATCTCACCATATTGGCTGATAACCCCTCTGGGTCCACACTGATTCAGTTTCTTTATACAGCTCAGCTCAGGACTGAGCTGCAGTGGATGCTGCAGCTACATTAGGGGCTGAGCTGTGGCCAACAGGAGCTGAGCAGTCTTTGCACACTCCCCTAAGTCCATTTATTTTCTAAATGATCAGCTCAAGTGAGGTAACCCTGGCGATTGTCAGGGAATGGATTACTTGGCTACACATTGCATTTTATAATGTGGGTGATGGTAATAATTTTACATACCAGTACTATTTCATGACCATTGCAAATGATGGTGTCCAAATGGAGGGAGAACAGTATGATTCAGAGCGAGGCATGGCCCAGAGACAAGCACAAGACCCATTCCGCTTTTCCCCTGCGAAATGTCTCCCCTGGGCTTAAAAGTGACGTTTATCAGCAAACAGTTATTATTACTGTTTTATTATTGCCTCAGTTAGCATTTATATGGCACTTTGTATTTTCAAGGTGCTTTTCAATCATTTTTATTAGTGAGAGAGGGCAGGTTCTCGAGCACTTGTAGAAGAAAGTAAGAGGTTGGGGTTTTTTTTGAAAAGGAAAGATGTTTCTTCAAAGAGATAGTCATTCTGCTCTCTAAATTTGACTTTTCAAATGGTGGTTGAGAGATATAGAAATCATTTGTACAGTAATTATCCAATAAAAAGTCACTAAGCCAACTGAAATACCAGGGGAGAAATTATAAATGCCATACTGCTCTGCAGTCACAAGGAGAGAAATTCATTCATTCATGCATGTATGCATGCAATTCATTCATCATAATTTACTGGGAAATGAACACTTTTCTCCTGCACCATGGCTAGGCACTGCAACAAATGAAGAGAAAGTCAATCCACGGCTTTTTTCTTAAAGGATTTGAAATTATTATTTGGAACATAGTCACATCAAGTAATTAAAACCATGAAGCAAATAATACTTGTTAAAATTATAAGAGAGGGTTAGAGAAGGAAGTTGTATGTGTTTGGACAGGAATGTGTTCAGAACAAGCTTTCTAAAGGAACATGGACCTGAGTCAGACTGTGCAGGACTCAGAAACCTTTTTGGAGAAGTGAGCTAAACAAGACATGATCCCTGACCCCTGGAATTTATAGTCCAAACTGTAGGAAGAGGGCTCCACAAGCAAGTATTTTAATTAGTAGAAAAAACATGTCATTCTTTTAGATTTCAGAGAAAAGACACAGCCCAAACTGGGGTGAATTTTACTTAATGAAAACTTGTGTTAGCAAAAGTATTGAAGAAGGATTTCTAGGAGAGAGATCAACACCTACAGTTCAAGGAAAATGCACTTTTAAGAGAGCATCTGTTTAAGAACCTTTTATTGAAGGTAGTCTCCACTCAGTAATCCAAGCTTGAATACACCATTCAAGATGTCCGAAGACTCTCTGTATCTTGGCTATCACAATAATCCTTTATTCTTAATTTTCTCCCCATTCCATTCAACAATGTATAAATTTATAAGACTAAATGATTGAAAAGGATTCAGGCAATATGCCAAATCAGATAAAATATTTGGTATAAGGAAATAGTAACTTATGCTTACTCTCAGTCCCAATCCCTTTAGTACATCTATGAATATTGATCTATTAGTTACTGTATTCTCAGTCTTGAGCTAGTATTTTAGGGAAAAGAATAACCCTGGCTCTTATGAAAATTATTACCTTATAAATGGAACATTATAATGTTAGGATTATATGGCAAATGTCTCAAAGATAAAGCCAGATAATTAATTATATGAGAGATTAGGGGAAGGGAAAATGATAAAGGTCATGATGCTTGAGTCATAGAATAGAGTCCAAGAGAAAATTATGTTGGAAAGAATGGAGATTTGAAGATGCCATTTCATCTTCATACCAAATGCACAATACAAGAAGGATATTAGAACTGAAAGAAAAAAAAAGTGTGTATTTACAAAGTGATAACTGCAAGCAAAATTTGGGAGAATATGAGCATAGTTGCAAACTTACTCTTTAAGAGAGCACTTTTTTCCTACCTCCCATCACCTTCAGTAGATACTTGCCTTGAGTTCTCATTTCCCAGAATTTGCAACTGTGGTTTCCTTCTGAAAAACAGCATTGGTGCACTGTGGTGAGTGGAAGGCAGGGCTACTGAATGCCTAAGCACTTGAACTTAGAAGACCTCTCCTAGGTACTAACATGTGACCTTAATGAAGTACATTAATATTTACAAGCCTGATTTCTCACTGTATTTTGGGTGTAAATACCTCACTGGGCTGTTTTGAAGATGAAATGAGAGTATATATAAGACACTTAGCATCTTCTCTAACACATAGTAGTCATTAAACACTATTCTTTTAGTTATCTTTTAAATTTACTCAAAGGCCACAAGATTTTGCTGTTTAAAATCCTTTCAGAATTCCAGTACCTTTCAGAAGATGATGAAATCAATCTTAAAAACAAATGTCTGATAATCTATTAATAAAATTTATAATAGTTTACATTTATTTGGTGGTTTAACATTTACAAAATCACAGTACCCACTCGTATAAAACCTCAGATGTTTACGTTTGGCAGAGGAGGAAACTATGGTTTATAGAAATTAAGCAATTTGCCAAGTCACACAGCTAGTGAGAGGAGCTGGGCCTTGAATTAGGTCTTTGGAGTCCAAATCTTAAGTAATTATTACTTTGTACTGTCTCTCCATGTGTAAACATATGAATATTTATATGAATTTATTTAGAAAGTAAGTCATACAACCAGGCCTTCCGTCCTCTCCTGGGAACATATGTTTACTTAAGAAGGAACTTATATTTTATAATTTCAAGTAATAGGATTCTAATGATTAGTAATTTTAGCATCTTAGAAGAGAAGTGGAGGGAATTTTGGAAGAAAATAAAGGTTGTAAATACCTTTAATTCAATATGTAATGTATACGGCCAGCCATTCTTCCCATTACAAGAATGAGGACCATTTTGTCCATAAAGCGCCTGCCTCTGTCTATAAGCAGAGGAGAGGAGGGATGAATGATCAGGATTTTCACAGGCATATCAAACCATTTTTGAGATTGGAAAGAGCAAAGGGCCCAGCCAAAAGCTTTTCTAGCATTGCTACATGAAATTTATGGTCTTACCCCATAGTCCAATCAATAAACTTGAGTAGGAGCCAGAAAATGAAGAATTTCTGTTTGCTGGAAACTTTTTGATTTGTTCTATTATCATAATTGATGACCTGGAATCAAGAACTTACTCAGCTAGAATATCAAACATCTCATTCTCGCATAGACAAACGCCTCTGGAAACCGATTAGGAAGATGTTGATTTACTTAGCTTTTCCCTTCCCTGGTCAATTCCCCCTTCTTTTCCCTACTTATCCATCTGATGTAAATGCTACTCCATAGGAACATGTGTATGGTAGGGAAGAGTGAGGCTTCTGGAGGAGTTTTCACAGTCTGTGTGGTCAGAAAGAGCCATTTGCTCATCAAAGCAGGGTGTCAGAGACAGCACTTAGGAATTTCCCTTTGAAAGTACTGTCTCCCTCCAAACAGGTCCTGTCCTAGACCCCCAACTGTCAAATGACTAGTGGCCCATGTTATTCAATGAACCCCATTTCTTTCTCATCATTGTTGAGCACCTCCCTCATCTGGCAATTCCTCAAGGACACCAAGCTCATGTCCATGTTGGGCCTTTGCTCTTAAAGTGAGACCAGCCTGTGACTTTTTACCTCCAGACATCCCCCAGCTGGCTCCTTTTGACATTAAGTTTCTACTCAAATAGCTGCTCTTCAGAGAGGGCTTCCTTAACATTTCTAACTAAATTTCATTGCCTGGCCTTTTTTGTCATATTATCCTGTATTTCTTATAGCATGTATTACCCTAAGAAACCCTTTAAAGTATTTCCCTCCATGTGTAGTATCTTTTTCCCTGCACCTGAAAGTCCCACAAAGGCGAGGCATTATCTGCCATATCCTCAGCTCCAGATTAGTGTCTGGCACATAGTAAATTAATATTTGTGGAAATAAAGAAGAGAGAAGAGAGTTTTCATGCATTTAGTTCCCATTGTGTTCTGTGCATATTCTATACTATCATAAAAAGTGTTTAAGCCTCTTATTTTATGTATTGATAATTTTTTCATCAATTAGTTCCTCAAAAGAAGAACCTGTGTCTTGTATGTCTATAATATATCCCATGGCTTATTGTAAAACTGGTACTTGGTAAATTCTTGGTGATTGATTAATAATTGAGAGTGAGAAAGTGTAGCCATGCAATTGAAACCAAAATAACCACCCAGATCAACAAAACTAGGTAGATAAATAAACATTTGGAGGCATTAGTTGTTAAAAGAAGTAGCTTAAGTTTCCACTTCACTTTCGGTTGTACTTTTAGTTGAGAGAATCCAATAAGGAAAAGTGCAAATAGAAATGTAACCATAGATGCAAAAGACATTGGATGGGAAGATTGGATGGGACTCTGTGAATATAAAGGAAATGGGAAAGTGGGAATCGCTAGTGATGCTGAGTAAGCTAGACTCCTATGTATGGCAGACTTGGAAAGGGCAAACTTTTTTATAGAAATCAAGAAATTGGGATAAACAGCCCATTAAGGGTGTGAGTGTGTTGGGGGCAGATTTAGACTTAGAAAAACTGAGCCAAAAATGTTGGCAGGACATGCAAGAGGAGATGCCCAACAGAGCGGGGAAAGAGAAATGGGAAATAGAGACTGAGAAATTCATTCTGTTGCAGGTTATCTTTGATTCTGTGGGAATAAGTAAACGTTCCCAGGAAAAGGGAGAGGGGCATGAGAACAACCCATAGAGAACAATAATGGAAGTATAAGCAATACCAATAAAATTAAAAATAAACAAATGGGAGTACATCAAACTAAAAACCTTTTGTACAGCAAAAGAAACAATCAACAAAATGAAAAGACAACCTACAGAATGGGGAAAAAATATTTGCAAAATGTATATATCCAAAATATGTAAAGAACTCATACAAATCAGTATTGAAACAGAAAAGAAAAACAAACAAAACCTAACTAATAATCCAATTAAGAAATGGCAAAAGACCTTAATACCTTAATAGACATTTTTCCAAAGAAGATTTACAAATGGTCAACAGGTACATGAAAAGATGCTCAGCATCACTAGTCATTAGGGAAATGCAAATTAAAACCACAGGGCCTGTTAGAACGGCCATCATTAAAAAGACAAGCAATGACAAATGCTGGTGAAAATGTGGATAAAACAACCCTCGTGCACTGTTTCTGGGTTTCTAAATTGGTGCAGCCACTATGGAAAATAATATGGAGGCTTCTCAAAAAATTAAAAATAGAACTACCATATGATCGTGCAAGTCTGCTTCTGGGAATATATCTAAAGGAAACAAAAACACTAACTCAAAAAGATATCTGCACCTCCACGTTCATAGCAGCATTATTTATGGTAGCCAAGACATTGAAACAACCTAAGTCTATTGATGGATGAATGGATAGAGAAGTTATGAGATATGTTTGTGTGTACATATATATACACACATATACATATATAAACACACACATATATATAATGGAACATGATTCAGTAATTAAAACAATGAGAAAATCCTACCACTTGTGACAACATGCATGAGCCTTGAAGGCATATCCTAAGTGGAATAACTCGGACAGACAAACACTGTATGAACTGACTTATGTGTGATATAATTAAGACAACAACAACAATTTAAATAACTCACCAAACTAATAGAAAAAGAGATCAAATTTGTGGTTACCAGAGACAGGGGGTTAGGGCAGGGGGAATTGGAGAAAGGTGATGAATAGGTATAGATTTTCAGTTATAAGATAAATAAGTACTAGGGTGTAATGTACAATATGATGACTGTAGTTAACACTGCTGTATGACATATAGGAAATTTGTGAAGACATTAGATCCTAAGAATTCTTATCACAAGGAGAATTTTTTTATTTTCTTTTTACTATATCTATATGAGATGATGGGTGTTAACTAAACTTATTGTAATCATTTCACAATATATGTAAATCAAATCATCATGCTGTGCACCTTAAACTTATACTGTGATGTATGTCAATTGTTGTCAATAAAACTTGAATTTTTAAATAAAAGAGAGAGACTAGGAAAAGATGGAGAAAAAGAGAGGTAGGGCACCTCAAAATAATTTTATGGAACTCAAGAAAAGGGCATATTTCATTTCTTAAAATATGAAATATATCTAAAAGTCTTATTTCTGTAAAAATAAAATAAGGCACCCAAAGATTAATGCCTTTATGTGTATGGTGGGGCAAGGGGAAGGGTGGTAAAAAGTTTTATTTATTTATTTATGCCCATCATTCACTTACTTTAATTATTTTTGTTTATTTAATTCAGTTAGCACAGAACATGTTATAGTAATGAGATACAAAAACACTCTCTGCTCAGGCCCCTCCTCATGTCCCAGTGCCTTAATTGGTGTAACTTTTGTGTGTGCCACATCAACTCTTTTCTAGAAACTTTTATCCTTCTAAGATAGAAATATACAGTTTTGCTTAGTTGGTTTACAATGATACCGAGCAGTATAACACTGAAGGTTTAACTTGGGTGTGTGTGTTTTTAAATTAACCTTATGCTAATATATGGATCTACACTATTCATGTTATTGCTGACTCCCCATAAAAACAGCTATCCACACTTTATTCAATCAGAACCTCCTTCATGAGCACTGACTCCTCTATCCATGTCTCCTCTGTCCATGTGTGATTTTTCATGGACAGATTTGGTGTGGGTTTGGGGACCAATAGTAAGTGGTATCACTGGGTCAGAGAGCTCAGACCCTGTCCCTTCCATTGTTTGTTTGTTTTTTTGCTTTAACCACTCAGGCCTAATATAGGCCTGAGCACGGAATGAGTGAAATAATTGCCATCTGAATTAACATCTCTTGAGTTGACAATTTCCTCTGGCCCTTTCTTCCCTCCCACAGGCTATTGCAGCAAGCTGGCATTGTCATAGCTACTCAGATTTGGTGTGGGTACAGAGCAGGCACAAGGGCAATAAGGATCTTTGGAGCCAAAAGCAAGCCCATGTCCTGGCCCTGAGGAGCAACTGGTGGCCTTCACACTCTGGGCCTCTAGGAGGAAATAAACTGACACAGAAAGAGGGCAGGCATCCTGCTGAATGTCCCTTTGAAAATCAGACGCTTGGAGAACTCTTGTCTTTTCTTAATCCCGAGGCCACAGTGTATCTTCCTACCCATAAGCCCAGATAACTCACATTGCCAACTTTTTACTGCACTGTCACACTCAGACATCCACCACACTCAACAAATTTTATAATTTTCACTTGGTCCCACTCAATCCCATGTGGTGTTGTGAAAATATGTAAAGGAAAAGCTAGGCTCCAATATTTTTCCTCTCCTCATAAATATGGCATTTTAAATAAGTTTCATACATATTCATCATTTGCTCTTTCTTTTTTCTAAATGTGCACCTATAACTTAAGTTTTATTCATACCCTTCTCTGGTTCCCTGGTTTGAATTGGAAAATTGAAATGTAAAATATTAACCAAATAGGAAGGTGTCTAAAACTCACCTTTCAGTGCGAGGCCTGAAAAGAAATGAAGACAATCTTCCAGTAATTTACAAGCAAAACAGTAAAAGAACATTTCCAGCTTCAAAACAAAACAGCCGTTGGAAGACAGAGCACTCTGTAAACAGAAAATTTTTGATGAGTGAGAAATCGATTTGATTTGTGGACACAATTTGTGATGTCGGTGTTATTAATTTAGAATGACACTTCAAATACTTAAAGTCAAGAATTCTCACATGGATTAAGACTTTGCCAAAGTTTCTAAAGAACTTGAAGATTCTTACACATTGGTTTCCCTCAGCTACATGTCCAAATGTGTCCAGCACAGATAAACTTCATCCAAAAATCATGATTTTTTCTTTCATTTTTCTCCCTCTTTTTAAAAAAAGAAACTGAGCAGGAAATCTCACTTAAACAAGCTGTCTCACAACATTTCTGGCAAATCCTGGTTCCAACTAAGTTGCAAATATCTCAAGAGCATCCTGTCATACAGAATTTCAGTGCTTCTACTCCTGGGAAATGCAGAAATAGATGGATATGTGGGCTTCAAAACCTTCAACATACCTTCAGAAAAAGCATCTTGATGTGAACTTCATGATGACCTGATTTTAAGTGAGAAGCATATGCTGCCCCTCGTGTATCAGTGAGCTATTGCTGTGTAACAAATTATCACAAATCTCGTTGGCTTAAAACAACAAACAGTTTTCATTGCTAATGAGTCTCTAGGTCAATTGGAAAATTTTGTTCTTGGCTGTGCTCAATAATAGTTAGTCTATAGTTAGCTATATGTAAGGTAAGCTAAATACTGACTTTGACTGAGTTATCTTACATGCTTGAAAGTTGGTTCGCTATAGGGTAGTCTAGGATGCCCTTGATAGGACAACTGGACTCTCTTCCACATAGTCTCTCCTCATCCCTCAGGCTATCCCAGGCTTGTCTATGTGGTGATGGCAGCATTCTGAAGGAGGGCATAAATGGACAAGGCCTCTTAAGGCCTAGTCTCAGAAGTGGCATACCATTATTGCCACCTTATTTCTTCGGTCGAAGCCAATCATATGGACAGCCCAGGTTTAAAAGGAAAAGAAATAGAACCCTAATTCTTGATGCAAGGTCACCTTGTAAAGAGTGTGGATATACAGACAACTTAGTGAGGCCAGTAGTGTATTCATCTATCATACCTCATTTTTAAAAAAATGCTTTTTGAAGACTCCCATAAAGATTTTTTTTTTTAAATGTACTCTCCAAAGTTCACCTGATCACAACTTCCTCACCAGGAACTCAGACCAGCAGTACCAAATGAGATCTCTGTGGATGAATGACTTATTAGCCAGAATTTGGAGAGAAAAGAAGAAAAGCAAAAATTGATGTTAAAGTACTTATTTTAAAGTACTGATATATAAAGCTTTGCATTTATTATCCTCTGTGCTCTTCCTAGCATGCTGGCAATGCAGCATTTCTTAAAAGACTGCTCCATTATTGTATCCAGAGTTCTTTTAAACCACT
Organism: Miniopterus schreibersii; assembly: GCF_964146895.1. Classification (NCBI taxonomy): domain Eukaryota; kingdom Metazoa; phylum Chordata; class Mammalia; order Chiroptera; family Miniopteridae; genus Miniopterus; species Miniopterus schreibersii. The sequence goes on from NC_138110.1 coordinate 28,883,060, forward strand.
GCTCCCAATTCTGCAAGTTTAGATGAAAATGCATTTTTTATCATACCAGATGGTGTTAACAAAAATATTCCTTCCTCAAATGGTCCTTACAAGGTGTATTGACGAAAATATTGAGAAGTCATGGTGCCAGACTATACTGCCAGGAATAATAATCAGGTCCACAGGTGTGTACTTGATGAAAACTGGACCCAACTCTCACCTGACCCATAGCAATTGTAAGATTTTGTTGGTTATAAAATGATTTCAGAAATGTGAAAATAAGGGACACACTCGAGTTGGTAAGTAAAATATAGTAACAAATATTACTGTATTGACTCAACAAAAATATTTTTCCTGAGTAGCACTGGGTGCTTCAATACCATTGCCCCCATGTTACTCTCTCGGGCTTGCTGCTTTTCAAAATGGAATGTCTTCTGTAAAGTTTGTTCACTGTTGTCTAATTGGAGAATTCAATTGGAATGATAATTTCAATTATTTCTAAAGGGGAACAATTTTCCTTAGGAACCTGGGTGGCATTGCGCCTACAGATACACCTATTCCTTTAAGAGGTCCTTAAATTACTGGAAACCTTGGGGCATGGGGCAAAAAGGATGTGCAGACACAGCATTCAGGGCATTTTTTGTTCTTTTACTATCTTTACCTTTTCAATAAATTCGTGTCTCAAAGTTTAACCTTCTTCTATAATCCATCTGGGGCTTCCTCTCATAACTCACTCCAGAAGGAACATAGTGAATGTGAGTTTTCTCCCAGGGATTTGCCCTCCTTCTGTTTTAAATCAAAAACTGCTTTTGCAAATTAGCCAAAGGAGACGGGCTATAAGCTTCCTGTAAGAAACCTTCAGTGTGCCCTCTGGACTTTTTGTCTGGCTGTTTGTTCTCACAAGTTGTGTTGGTGAAGCTGGACATTAAAAATTACGTGGAACGTGTCAACAGCACACGTGGGGACAAACGCATGTTCCATAAAAACAACAGGCATCTGCAGAGTTGCTGCAGTCGAAGTACACAGCAAAAATGCTCACAGGGGAAAGCAGGTCGTTTTTAGGGTTTTACGGTGGAAACAGTTTTTAGAGAACATGCTAGTGTATGCCACTCAGTCTACATAGAAGGGAACTGAGACTTAATCATTCTTTCATTCAAAACATAATTACCAAGTGTCTATTATGAGGCAGGGACTGTTCTAGCCCCAAAATACAACAGAACAAAGAGCCTGTGACTTGTCTGAGGGCACGTAGCTAGTGGTCAGCCCTGCAGCAGCACTGCAGAGTCCTCATTCCTCAGGCAGCATTCTCGATAGCACCTGCACCTCCACCTGACTCCCGGTATTCGGCAATAGAGAAAATAATACAGCACATTTTAACTTCCAATGTCTTGATCAAATATTTGTCCTCCAGTGATTCACCTAACAGAGCAACAAAAAATCAGTAAGAGAGGCCAACCGGCATGCCCTCAGTAACAGAACTGAACCGTCAGATCAGCACCCAAGGCCCTTGCATTGAGGCATGAAGGAAATCTGCATTTTATGTATTTTCTCCATTGTTTACCATGCACTGACTCTGCAAAGAGTCTGTGCAAAGTGCACAAGGGGACATGAAAGGAGAAAGATGCAGCCCTATTCTTCATAAAATTGCTTAATTATCCAAACTAAGCACAACAACAAAAGGCAGGGGAACAATGGGAGGAAGGATGCTTTGTAATGTCTACCGTTTTGTGGCGCTAGAATGCAGTAAGTTCAGGGGGAGTTCTTCAAACACGGGCTTTCTGGGGGAGACCGATCTTGTGTTGGGTCTTGGAAGAAGTAAAAACACTATTGAGGAAGATTCAAATCTTTTGTGAAAAGTCTTCTGAATATTTAAATAGACCCTTCCCATCTAGTATTTCATTTCTTCAGGGCTACTACTCAGACTTATGCTCAACCCTCTTGTTTGTCATCCATTGTTTTTAATTTTGTCCATCCCGTTTCTTTTTGCTCACTATTGTCAATCCCAATATCTGTATCTCTTATCCCTTTTTGTTTTCTATTTGTTTGCTTGCTTGTCTGTTTGTTTTCTTCAGAGTTTCTCTCGCTTATGCTGTAAGTGTATCCTTCTGCCATAATTTTACTTTTCTCTTCCTTTCCCAAGTTTTTCCAGTCCTGGTACTAGCTCCTTCCATCCTCATGCTATATCTTACAGGATCTCCTGCACCGCTGTGTTGTTTTACTTTTTATATTTTTATTTGATAGAGGCATTTACTTTCTACTAAAAATTCTTTTTTATTATGTTCAATCGCCTTTTCCAGCTGAACTATGATACATTTTTCTGGAACATGTTCTCTCATGAGGTATACTTCTGTTGTTCCTGTTTCTTCGATCATTTTTAAAGAGTGAGTCCATGTACCTTTCTGCTTATTACTCATCTTTGAATGTGGAAATTCTTCCAGGATCTGCTGTTGGTGGCAGGTTGGAGTTTGCAGGGATCCTCATTGTGGCTGGTGGTGGGCTGCGTGCATACATTCATGTTGCCATTTGTGGCCATTATTTCTCACCAGCTGTCAAGGCAAGCCCTGCAGAACTTCCCATATTACAGACTTCTCTTCTACCCACATCACCAAAAGCCAGGTTCCTACAAATCTGGGTTATGATCTTACATGAAATATTTTGATTCCTTTGAGATTTACTTTCAAGAATTTGTAGGTAAGACCACAGCACATTTACTCCAGGGCTGCTACTTCCTCACTGTGAGACAAGCTACTCTACCAAAGCCTCGGTCATCGTTGCTGAGGTTTCCAATCTGGCCGGTGGGAACAGGCACTATGCTGACCCTGTATGAGCACCAGGTGCTCCCTCCTCTAATCTTTCTCTGGCCTGGAGAAATTTCCTCACAGCACATACTAACCAGTGATCTGCTGAATGCTCAGGGTCGTCCTCTGTGGATCTCTAGGTCCCTCTCTCTGCTTGGCTCTCTCCTCTATATCAATATTCTCTGCAAACTCTAGCCACCTAGACTTCCTCAAATTCCCAACCCCACCTTCTCAACTCAGAGTGTCCACTGGGCTCCATCTGGATTCCCCTTCTCTACTCTGGGGCCTGAAACTCTCTGAAGGCAGTAAGTTTGGGAAGCTATAAGACTCATTTGTTTCCCATTTTTTATGGATCGCTGTCTATAGTCAGAGGTCCAGGTTCTTGGAAATGATTGTTTTATAAATTCTGTCCCTTTTTTCCAATGGGTAGTTTCAGATAGAATAATAAATCTGGCCCCTGTTACTCCGTCTTGGCTACAGGAGAAGTCTGGGTTATGGTAATTTTTTGTTTAGCCCCAAGTTTCTTGATACTAAAGACTTATTCCAAACAGTATCCCGGAGAGTTTCCTCCACTTCTCCTGTTCCAAGGGAAGAATTGCTGGTGTTGTTTCAAGGAAACATACTTAAGCTGGAGACCAGGGCTCTGCCTGCATTGTCTGAGATATTCACCAGGGAACCCACTCTCAGCATGGTCCTGCATTGTTATTTAACTGCATCGACAGCCTTCATCCTGTATGGTGTTTACGAATAACAGATGTTTCTAGGTGTGTTGTTTCACACTTGCTTTTCATGCTTCTTTATTTTGGGGGGGGAACTATCATGTTGATTCGGCCTTCCCTTCTGATGCTGAGCAACTCAGTAGGTAAGGACTATAAATTGATTTGTATAGAAGTCCCCGCACATGGCATGGAGCCTACACACTGGGGGCTCTTAAGGGTCGTTTGCTGATGATCAGGAGGAATGTAAGGGAGTAGATGATATTGGAAGAAGAGCAAAAGAGAAGGACATGATAAGGACTCAGCAGTGTAAACGTTGTAGTTGAAAAGACATATTACATATTTGTTCCAATTTGAATAAAAGTCTAATTGTATAAAATTAACTTTAGTTATGATACACATTCTAGAAATATTTAAGTAACCATCCAGATAGTAATGACAGTGTTCAGGACCAGTAGATAAAGGAGGAAAGACATCTAGGAAAACAAAGCATCTAAGGATGTAAACATGGCACACAATATTTGTTTGTATTTCTCAAAAGCTCAGTAAGAGAGGCAGCTTTCCTCCTTACTAACTGACACCTCTTATCTTGGCTCCTATGAAGCATTCACTAATGAAAATAAAAATGAACCGAAACTTAGAAAAATGTGATAGTGTCAACTATACTCAAGGAAAAAATATAATTAATTGCTTAGTGACTTTAATTACACATGCAGGGTAAAGCAATTGCTTGCAATTTACCGATGTATGCCAAAAACAACTTAATATTAATAAATATTTGTGAGAAATCACTTTGTAAATTTTAATTACTTAACAAAAGCAATAAATTAATTTTAATTAGAAAGTATGTACTCCCATAAGTAAATTGACCCTTTGTATTCCAATACTGCAGCTTCTTTTGGAAGGATAACATTTCTGAGCCCCTGGTTATATATAACTCATGAGGGAGAAGTGGGGCGAAATACCATAGTGCTTCTTTCCAATGGAAAATTAAGAACAGAAATTGCTACAGGACAAAAAGTAGGGATTGAAACCATCTTTTTTGAGGTATTCTCTTCATGTCTTGTAAGGAATATTATAAACATGGTTCTTAATTCTGATTTTGTGAAAATCCAAAGTACTGAGGCCTGCCAAGAGTTATCTCTAACCTCGAAGTCCTGAATACTGTTTCTGCTCTGACCACCATGTCAGTCTCCACTGGGCTAACTCATTACAATCCTTAGTGAATGAATTAATTGGTATTTTCTTACTGGAAATTGCAACCAATTTATGGAAATTAGTACTGATGACTTTTCAACAGGCATAAATAGTCATATGACTCTTCCTAATAATTCCAACCACTAATCAGCTGTAATTGGAAAACAACAACTTGCAGGGGTGGGCTAGTACCCTGCCTTTCCCCCTTATGTCCAGAAGAGAAGGGAATGACCTTCTTTTTCATCCCAGGAAGCCTAGATTCTTCCAACATCCCAAATATGGCTACAGGGAATCACATAATAAAGCAGTTTTCCTTATTTCTCATTCGGTTACACAAAAACATGGCCCATACTGGTGTCTGCCAAATCCCACTCCTTGCTAACTCGGAAAGCTCTTAGAATGGAATTATTCTAGTCTTATACTCAGATTTTATACCTGGGATCTCTACTGAATGTTTTGAGTTTCTGAAACTCTGAGTAAAAATGTCATTGAATCACATTCCTTGTTGAGAGAGCCCTGCAGAGGCAAAGACTCGGGTAGGATAAAGGGGAGCAGGAAAAGGGCGTTCTCTGAAGCAGACCTGTTTTCGGAGAGATGATTTACCACATGACCTCCTTGGCCATAGTCTCCCAACCAATTTCAATCTGAATAGTGGAATAAGGTCAGACACTACCAACAGTGTACACCAGAGCCATTCCTCTGATAACAGCAAATTAGCCCTGGGAAAGAACACGCATCAGCCTGAAAAATTCATGAAGATTCAAATCTGCTGCCTAATTAGCCACAGTGGTTGATACAGGAGAAAAAAATAGCTCACAACTAACAATGTCAAATTAGGGGCATTTACTGGATCTTTCCATTGAATGGCTGAATCAATTGAAATATCCAAAAAAACAGTTAAATACATGTAATTGTGCCCACTAGAAATTTTTTTTTTTTCTTATTATGCCAAACCTTGTGAGAACGGGTGACTCACAAAGCATGAATGTAAGTCAAACTCACTGTCAAATGAGATATATATGTCCATAGGACAGGAAATAAGGATGTGAATTTTATTTGCGGGTTTTTCTTAAATATGATTTTATTGATTTCAGAGAGAGAAAAGGAGAGGGAGAAAGAGATAAACATCAATTTTAAGAGTCATTGATTCGCTGCCTCTTGCATGCCCCCTGCTGGGGATCAAGCCCGAAACCCAGGCACGTGCCCTGACAGGGAATCAAACTGTGATCTCCTGGATCCTAGGTTGATGCTCAACCACTGAGTCACACTGGCTGGACAGGATGTGAATTTTAAATAAATGTGAATCAGAAACAGTAGAGTGATCATACACACAATTTCCCATGGGACTAGAAATAGCATTCTCTCCAACTTCCTCACCAATGTATCAAACCCTCCTACACACAAACATACAAAAAACCCACACACATATTAACCTGTGCTTGAGTACTTCTAGTGAAATGTATAACTATACATCATAAGTGTGTTAGTTCCCTTATTCCAAACAAATCTTACTCCTCTCCAAAATCTTCAGTTTAGTGATGCCCTAGCAACCCTAACAGATAGTCAATGAGAATAAGAGTCTTTATTTCTTTCTTTATTTTCCTCACCCAAGGATATTTTTTTCCCCATTTCTTTTCAAAGAGAGTGGAAGGGAGAGAGAGAGAAGCATCGATGTGAGAGAGACCCATCAACTGGTTGCCTCCCACACATGCCCTGACCTGGGGTGGGAGATGGAGCCTGCAACTGTGGTACGTGCCCTTGGCTGGAATTGAACCTGGGACCGGTGGGCCAATGCTCTAACTACTGACAAAAACCAGCTAAGGCAGAATAAGAGTCTTTATATCACTAAAAACTTGAATAACTTGGACAAGATTAGGCACACTGCAAGCTTCTCCCATTCTTCTCTCTGTGTGGACATCCAAGAACTAAGGAGGGAAGGGGTATTTTCTGAGGAAAACAAAGTATTTATGAGAGCTAATGGTGACTATTGGAAGGGTATTTTATTAACTTTTCCCATATGAAATGTCATTGGATATGGTAAGACTCAGGGGGCCCTGGGGCAAGTCCAAGTGTACCTTTTGCTTGGGATCTAGACAATTAAGAGAAGTCAGTGGATGGTGGGAAAAATCAGAGAAAATAAAACAAGGAGTAGGTCAGTTACCTATTTTCTAGGCTCTAGACTTTATAGAGCAATAAAGGGAATTTGAAGTTTCCCTCCTAGTACATAGCACAACTCACCTCGGTAAAAGGGAAAAGCTCTGCCCAGGAAGAGATAATATGCATTTGTTTCAGGCAGTCACATCTCTGGGGAATGTCAACCTAATGATGGATGGATAAATGGAATGCACCAAAACCTGGAAAAGGGAATCATATTTCATTATTGAACTGTCATAATTGCTAAAGTTTCATGCTGAGTCATAATTGACTTTCCTGTAATGCACAGCTATTGGTTATTGAAGAATATGTTATGTATCTCTATGGATATAAATAATAAATGTATGTATTATATATATGTATACATAGACATACACATATATACACACATTCTTATATATGTTAAGCTGTGTGCTAAGTGATAAAAGAAAGAAGCCATGACAAAGAAATACATGTGAACTCATCCAGCTTCATGAGCCCAGAAATGAGTTTGTGCAGATAAGACATACACGAGATGTACACAGCCTATGAAAAATTTCCCAGTGAATGGGGTGGATAATAAGTGAAACAAGAATTATTGATACGGCATGATGATTTCCTGGACTTTTTAAAGGTCTCTCTCAGAGATCTAAAGGATGGTGAGGGTTTGATTCAATGGATGAGATTAAAAAGTGTGGGACAGTGGAGGGTCAGTCGGCATGGGCAAAGGTATAGAAGTGGTTCTGTAAACACTTCTTCGTAGATTAGTGAATAACATATCAGTAGTTGCCTAAGGGAGAGGTAGGCCTAAGTTACGCTTTGCTTAAACCAGTGAGAGAGCTGCTTGACCCTAATCTGGACCTTACCTTTTCTGACCTCCTACTGCTCTACTCAGGAACTGGCCTGGATATCAGAGGGAAATGCAGGGTGATGAACAACACAAGCCCAACATTTTGCTTGAGGAATACGCTTGTGTTTGGCCCTGACCAATGATCTTGAAGTGTTCAGAGTGTGATAATGTTGGCTTATTCATATACCTGTGCCTGTCTTAGGCTTGATGCTATCCCCTCAAAGACCACTTTACACACATTTTCATTTGAGCATCAGGCATTACAAAGAGTTCTAATTGTTCCCACATCATATCGATGTTGAAGCTAGCTTTTGAAGAGCATTCTCTATAATAATGTTGATATTTAACATGCTTGCACTAAGACAAAATGTTCCTTTTGGTTGCATTTCAGGAAATCCCAGGTCTCTGGCTCTGCCATCTGTTCAAGAAAAGTTGTAATCCCACCTCTTTGGGATACTTGGACTTCTCCCTGGTTATCTCTTGAGTTAGTGCCCATCTGGATGCCAATTCATGACTGTACTTTCTTTAGATTAAAGAATAGCTTTCAGGAAAAGCAAAAACCAAAGTGTTAGGTGAAGTCATTTGTCTGATGTGGTGTTCACCAACTGGCCTTTCATATTCTGTTCATATTCATATTCTGTTATAGATATTCTAATGTTACAATTTATCTTTTGTATTCTTTCTTCATGTACTGTTAACAATTCAAAAGAAAAAACTAAGGAATAAAAATAACTTATCAAAACAAATTTAATTTTGTTTTTGTCAAAGACTTTCATAAAATAATGAAAAAAATGTTAATAATGAACTTCTAATAAATATAGTAACCACTGTCTAAAAGCAATAAAAGAAAGGTAGAATATCTTGGTTATTCAAGAGCAAAGGAACTCTGCTATTTTTCAGCCTATCACTAATGAGTATCACTGATGGTGGATCAACTCAGTCAAGTCTGAAAGTAAGAATTATTTTCATGATGTGATCCAGGAAAACAATCTAAAGTGGCTCAGTTAGACCAAAATATAAAAATTTTGACCGATCTGGATTGGCTGATATGGTTTCCAAAATCTGAAAACAAAACCATCCTTTCAAGATGTGACCCTTCCAAGAGCGTTTTGCCTCTATGCAGCTCAACTCTCAAAGCACTAGAAGGACTCCTAGAAATCATGGCTCTTAAATTAATCAGAAAAGTTTTTCTTTAAAATCTTTAGTTTGGGTTAAATTTCACCTTTCCCTGGGATGTATTACTCCCAATAGAGACTGACCATGTTCATGCTAGAGTGACTGAAGAACATGGGAACAGGTTTTATTAAGGAGAAACAGAACCAGGAGGGAAAGTCATTGGTTCTGGAAACCAGAAACAGATAGAGAAAGAACCAGAGTAAAAATAATGCAATGGAAACCAGGACTTTAAAAGCAATGATGACCAGAGAATGGCCTATGTTTTCCTGCACCCCAGTAACTGATATGGAAAGGCTCAGTAACAGTAGGATTGTGAAAGGTTATTAAGAAGAACTCAGGGGCTTCATATGTAACTGGCTACACTGATCCAGTCTATCCAGATGTGGCCATATCAAGTCTTCCCATGAAGCCCAACATGTCTTTTCCATTTGTCTTCCCTCTCCCCTTGAGAGTGGTGAAAAATTCATTCCAAAGATTCAAAACATTTATATTCTTCCCATGGTATAAATATTAGAAGTTTGGCTTCTAGAGAATGCAGAATAGGGCTTAACCATGATTTTTCCACTAAGCATTTGCATGGCATTCTATATTTTTCCTCAAAAGTAGATAAAGAAAACCTGACCATGAATGGCTGAAAACTTAACACTTTTTTCCATTCAAGTATTATGCAGCACAGATGTGTGCCCTCCTTCCCAGACCATGCCACCTTACTATTTTATACTTTATCACACTTAATTTGGGGAAAGAGGGAGAGCTAGAGAGAGATACACAGAAGGGTCAATATAATCAAATGACAAAGAATAAAGAAGGGACATGAGAGAGAGACTGGAAACAAATATAAAGATTAGTCTAGAAATCAAGAAGAAAGGTCCTAGTGCCAATATAAACAGATTCATTGATACTATGTATTTTATTATCTTCTCCAGCATTGCCAAGAATAAATTTCAATAAAAGGAGGCCATCAGAAAGGCATTCCATCACCTATCATTTTACATTAATCTGGACAGCTTCAGAATCAGGCACTGGAGATCCTCCACAGCCTGGCCCAGCAGATTCTTTAGTCTGCACCTCTCCTTGTCTTTGACGCATGCCCCCAGGTCCTCTCCATTGCTCATGCCAGTCTCTCTTCTGACACATCCAGCCATCCCCTCTCTATTTTCCTACCTTCCATGTATCCTTCACCATGTACCGCACAAAGCTCTTCTTTGATGAAACTCTCACTGTCTATGCCAAGCAAGTGTTATGCCTTCATTCTCTGAATAACCAGGGATGTTTATTCAGACCATGCTTTCAACACTTGGCCTATTCTATCTTATTTGCTCCAGAAATGTTTTACTGAACACAGATTATGTGTCACACACTGTTTTAGATGTTGTTCACTATCTTCATGAAGTTAAAGGGTATTTGTATCCCATGTCCCTAAAGTTTCTTAAATGAAGAGCTATTTCATTTATCTTTGGATCTTCTGCACATCAACTGTGCTTAGACAGGACTTAGTAAGTCTCTATGAAATCGAATGGAATATAATTGGAACAGCAAATATTTTTTTGGGGGGGGGGAGGATCAGCTTTCTTTCTGTTAGTATGAGCAGTTCCTTTCCTATAGCTGGAGAGCACCTTTCTTTCTCAGGAGAACACCACATGCTGGAGATGTTGAGAAGACCCTCCTGGCTGCAGCACTACTGTAAAGGTCCATGGATTGGTGTTCAAGGCTTTGTGAGCCTCCTAATACAGTGTCTTCCATTTTTAAAAAAACATATCTTTATTGGTTTCAGAGAGAGGAAGGGAGAGAGAGAGGTAGAAACATCAGTGATGAGAGGGTAGTCATTGATCAGCTGCCTCCTGCATGCCCCGACCAAGGATTGAGCCCACAAACCGGGCATGTGCCCCGACCGGAAATTGATCTGCAATCTGGATCCTAGGTTGAAGCTCAACCCCTGAGCCACACCCAGCCAGGCTATAGTGTCTTCCTTTGTCTTATTTTTTATAGATTCTCTAAGGCATCTAGAACCCCCTAGCATTGAAGAACATGGCAAAGAGAAATTGTTCTTAGTTATAAGGAAAAAAGCCTCTGCTCACAGCATTTTCATCTGACCACTCTCTGGAGTTTCTCTGAAGAATTATTTTTGAAGGATTTTATTCTGCCATGGGCCAAAATAAAAATAAAAATGCAGTGACGGTGATGGCCAGAGGGAGCCAACTGTGATCTCTGGAAGGGTAGATAGCATTTCCATCATGTTCACTCTTTTTGGGGTGAACTGTGTTCAGTTTGAGGAGTTGTGCCTGGTAGATGCTCAATGCATAATTTATTAATAAAAATGAATGAATAAAATGATAATGAAGTCTAAGTTTGGTAAGCCTAAGTGGCAAGATGATCCTGGGACAAGATTTTCAACCAGAGCTCAGCAAATTTGGCCTGCTTTTGGCTTCTGTGTACTTTTTTGACCCATAGAATCCTCATCACAAAAGTTGGTATTTGCTGCTACCGTGCAATGCAACACCGTCTTTACCGCGTGTCCATCATCTTCCCTTTAGAGATTTGTCATGAATGAGGAGTGAGTACTTTCACGGTTTTTAATTAGCCCCATAGTTCTTGGTGCAGAGCTAGACACATAGAGATGGGATGAAATGAATAAGGAAACTGTTCTTGTAAGGATATATGTGGGACAGCTACACCACAAAGTCTCTCAGACCCTTAAAATCCTGAAATGCATCAGCTGTGTCTTTCTCATAGCATATGGCCCCAGGCATGAATTTCTATTTCTTCAAGGAAGACTTTTTAAAAATCGTATTTTCCCCTAGATTCCAAAAACAATATCTATTCACAAAAAGAACTCCAAAAAAATAAATCATCATATGCCATGGTCCCATGATAACAAATGTTTTCTCTTTCTTCCAAGTATAGTTATTAATATAAACAGATAAATATAAATTTCACTAATTAGCATGGGGTGAAATATAAGTAAACTCATTCATTGCCATTTGTTGGTATTGTCCAAATTTCAAGACTGTCCTGCTTAACAATGAACCCTGATTCAGACCTCTACCCAAAACCACAAGCCTACTCAAAATTCTAACATATTAAAATTTACC